>NC_133463.1:22935833-23238863 GCF_048565385.1 Saimiri boliviensis
TTGACTAAAACTACAGTCAACTCCTCTGAGTTTTTTCTGATGATGGGACTCAGGACACACCATTGTGAAAATATGGCACCTTTGCACACTGAGTATTTTAAGATGAAGGAATCACTGTGAAATTTCAGAATACAGTGGACTAGAAGGAAAAAAGCAAAAGCCAGGGGCCAAAAAAGTTCAGCAATCAGAAGGGCTTTAGATTTCTCTATTGTAATACTGAAACCAGAAGGAAATGAAACTTTGTAGACAATACTGAGAAAAAGACTTTCAACTTGGAATCGATACTCATAAATACCTTAAATCAAGTTAGATTAAATAAGGATATTTTTAGACATGTAAGGTCTCAAAAATTCACTATTTCTCAGGAAGCTATCGGAGATGGGTTCCACCCAGACAGAGAAGGTTTTAAGAAAGTTACGGGGCACTGGAGAAAGAAGATCCAACACTGGAGAGAGGCAAAGGGAAGCCCCCGGCGAGAGTGCAGGGAATTCTAAGATGACACTAGCACCAGGCCTGGAGGAAAACAAGGAGCAAGTTATTAGCTGGAAGGCTTAAAGGGAAGGTTCTTCCAGAAGATGAAATTGAATCTGTGATATTTAAACACTCTGAGGCAAGATTTATATACTCAGAGTTAAATTAGTGATAAATACACAGAAAATTATCCAAAATAACAAGCGAAAACAATGACTACAGGAAAGCAGGTAAAGTAAGGATAGTTTACTACATGGTTCAGCTGTAAATAGTGTCTACAGTCATAACATCAACACTGAATGCTGCTCTAACCAGAATTATGACATTGAGAGGTTAGAGGACAGGAATGGTGCTCAAAAGTGGGAGAAGAGGAAAATCCAATTCTAATTTTTTCACAGTGGGAAGTTAATAAACAATCAAATTGAAAAACAAGATGGAGCAAAGAATCAAACAGTTCTCTAAGATTTGTTACTGTTACTGCTTCACTGTTTACTTTCTCCATAGAGGCAATCACTTTCTCCTCCTAACTAATCATTTATGTCATTTGCCTGTATGTTCCTATACAACAAAACTATACCAATAAAGGTAATCATGTGTGTCTCTTTTTCTTGAGACCTTGAGGAGCCTAGCTGTGATATGTAAATATGTTTTCAAGTTTGGATTTTAGATGCTAGAAGCCACAGCAATAAACTTTTTGAAAAATGTTTTTAAAAATTTTATTATTTTTAAGATATGAGGTCTCACTCTGTCACCTGTCACCTAATCTGGAATGCAGTAGAGTGATCATGGCTCACTGCAGCCTTGAACTCCTGGCATCAAGGGATCCTCCCACCTTGGTCTCCCAAAGTGCTGGGATTACAGGTTTGAGCCACCATGCTCAGCCTAAGTAAACCTGTCTTTTTACAAAATTATCTGATTGTAGTTTAATTTCCAATACAAAACTCATTTAGGCCAACATTATATTAAAAAAGAATCTATAAAAGTAGATAATTATAGAAATAAGCATAAAGTTATTTGTTTTAAGCTTAATTCACAGGACCATTTTATTAATTAATAAGTTAACAGGGAAGCTCTAGTAAAAAGATATGTGACTGCCATTAGAAACTAAAGGCTCAGTGTTTTCACAGGATGATTCTTCCAAACATTTAAAGGTCAGATAATTTCACTATCATGTACTTAAACTCTCCTGGGGCACAGAAAAACGCTGGGCACACCTGTAATCCCAGCACTTTGGGAGGCTGAGGTCTGAGATCGAGAGTTTGAGACCAGCCTGGCCAACATGGTGAAACTCCGTCTCTACTAAAAATACAAAAATTAGCTGAGCGTGATGGCAGATGCCTGTAATCCCAGCTGCTAAGGAGGCTGAGGCTGGAGAATCACTTGAACCCATGAGGCAGAGGTTGCAGTGAGCCTAGATTGTACCATTGCACTCCACCCTGGCTGACAGAGAGAGACTCTGTCTCAAAAGCAAAACAACAACAAAACAACAACAACAAAGAAACAGATGAAGCCCCAAACTGACAAAGATACAAAAAGAAAAATATTACCCAATTTTAGTAATATTATAAAAATAATAATCAAAATACTAACACAGAGAATCCAAAAGCACACTGAAAGATCATGACCAAATAAGTGTTATTAAAAAATGCAGGAATGTTTCATTATAAGATCCCTGAAAAATTATAGTAAAGCTATAGAGGAAACTAATGAGCTCATTTCCCTAGACAGTGAAAAGGTATTTGATAAAATTCAACTCTTAAATAAAGTATTTAAGAGAACTGAAATGATTATAACTTAGAGAAGTTTCTCCTTTGCCATAAATATAAAAATCAACTAAATCCTTAATATTAAATATTGAAACTGTGAAGTCTTTAAAAAGTCTAATAATATAATAGATATAAGGTACAAGAACATGAGATATTAGTACAATGGGAACAATTATTTTTGAAAGGCCAATGTATGACATTAAGAACTATTATGCTTTTATGGTTTCCAAGCATATATTTCATATATTGCAAACAATTACTATATTATAGTTGATCCAATGGCAAGGTATTAAAGAGCTGTTAGAAATCATCTCTTTTGTCTGGTTAAACCTGCTGCAAGCTGTTAATAAAAGTATTCAATATTATATGAAAATAATTCCAAATATGTGTCTGTGTGTGTCATATCTTATGGACAATCTTATGAATACATAGAATGCATTAACAAACAGAACCCCAATCTTTCTGTTTTTAATCTACAAAAACTCACTTGGAGAACCATTCTTCGTCTGAAAACTCCTATCTGTCAATGTGCTTGCAATGCCTCCTTATCAGCCCTCTCTGACCCCCTACCATACCAGAACTCAGTAATTGCTTTCTGTGATGTTTTTTAAAGCAGCAGAGTTTTTAAAATTGGGGAATCAGTAATCTCAATTCTCTAGTTACCTGGGTGGCTGCTGTAATTTGCATAAAACTGTTAAAATTCACTTCACACAGGCAGGAGGAGAAAAGGAAATGACATCAGAGGTGCTTTGCTAAAGATCACAGGAACTGCAGCTATGGCCTTCCTATTCATCAGGTAGAAAATTTATCTAGTTCCATTACTTCTCTGATAGAGCAGACTTTGTACGGATGACTCTCTCAGAGAATTCAGGACAGTGATAAAAAACTGTCAGACTGACTTTTCTTCAAGAAATTAAACTTAGCTTGCTAGTTTATATCCAGAATCAAATTCTTACTGAAAAACCTTTCTAGTTTTCTTTTTACTGCAAGGGTTCTTGGTGGGTATTATCTCTGTCCCTACTGCATTTTTTTTTTTTTTTTTTTTGTAAAGTTGGCAAGTAGGCAACATCAACTGGCCAATGAACACATGAGGACTTAGGCAGATTTTAACTTTCTATTTATGGAATTTTTGCTGAACAAAACTCTTAAATGCTGTTATTTATACAGATTTGAACTTTGTCAAATGTCTTTTCACTAGCTAGCTTAACAAAAGTTTTGCTTAAAATATTATATGTTTATATTGAAAACAGTTGGGTTTTTCTTACTTCATGAAAGTGCAAATTGAAAACCATGGTCATCAGGAAATTAAATGTTTTATCCAGGTTTTAGCATAATGAGAATTTGTATTTTGAGAAAAGATTATTTACTACTAGTCACTTAAAAAATGTGTCTGTTTTTGATTTTTTTGGTCAGTTTTCCTCTTAAATCTTTACATAGATTCCCATCAGAGTGAAGTAAAACAAAAATTAAATAGAATTCATATAATATTTGGAATCCTTGGCATCAATTCACTCCAGGAACCCAAGACAGCATTCAACTGAAGGGGAAGCAAGCACAAGGGAGATTTCTGGGACACTGATGCTATTCTGTTTCTTCATCTGAATGCTGCTTATAGGCCTTGATCAATTTGGGAAAATCCATTACTTTGTACATTTTTGCTATGTGTACTTTCCTGTTTATATATTATACTTCGATAAGAAGTTTTTTTTTTTTTTTTTAAATGTCCTGTTCCATCTGGATGGCAGTTAATATCAAATGACTGCATATTTTTAATCTGCAATATTAGGTATAGATCTAATGAATACCCATGATTCTATGATAACTGTAATAAACCAGTACTGTGATTACCAAATCTCCTATGTATCATGAGCAAATTATATAACATGCTATTATATTTTCTTCTTTTTTTTTGGAGACAAAGTCTCGCTCTGTCACCCAGTCTGGAGTGCAGTAGCACTATCTCAGTTCACTGCAACCTCTGCCCTCACAGGCTCAAGCAATCCTCCCACCTCAGCTTCCCCAGTAGCTAAAACCACAGGGACACACCACCATGTCTGGTTATTTTTTTGTATTTTTGGTAGAGACGGGGCTTTGCCATGTTACTCAGTTTGGTCTTCAACTCCTGAGCTCAGGCAATCCACCTGCCTTGGCCTCCCAAAGTACTGGATTACAGGTGTGAGCCACCACACCTGGCTATATTTTCAACAAGAGCATTGAAATGAAACTGTCCAGAAACTACCAGGTTTCTAAACTACATTTTGGAAATCACAATACAGTAAAAGAAAGGGGGCACCAGTTTAAAAGAGGACATAGACATCTACTACTTCATTTTCTCTTACTCATCGATTCATCTACTTGCCTCTTTATAGATACTAACACTATGCAAGATAAATATTCAGTGCCTTCTATGTGCTAGAGGCTGAGGATATGAAGATGAACCTGGTATCTACCTGTATCAGAGAATGGCTATCTAGTTACTAAACCTATTTCCTCTTTTTTTTTGCTGGGCATACAATTAAACTATATTTCCCAGACTCCCTACAGTTAGGGGTGGCTTATGACTGAATTGATGGCCAATACAACAGAAGATTTAGTCCATGAAAATCTCCCATGCAATATCCCTTCCACGCTCTTCTACCTGCTGGATTGATTGAGCTGAGCATGCCAATCTTGAAAGACAAGTCTTGAGAAGAGTAGAATCACAAGATTAAAGGAGCATGAATCATTACTTGCAGAGGGCCACTGGCTAACTGGGAACTTTTTTGGGGCTTTATGTGAGCAAGAAAGAAACTGATTTCCTATTTGGGCCGTTAAACATTTCTGAGTTGTTTTGCTATGGCAATTGGCATTAACTAACACTGTGAACTTAGGGACCTGATTGCTTTTTAAGGAGACACTTACCCCCACATACAAAAACCACAATACAACTCAGTAAGTGCTATCATAGAATAAAATTTGTACAAAAGTGGAAAAGAACGGTTAGTTTTTCCCAGAAAGGGTTCTTGATGTAAGTAACATGTGAACCTGGCTTTGAAGAGAATTTACCAGGGAGACAAGTAGTGGAACAGGGTAATACCCAGTAAGGGTGAAGAAATAAACAAAGGCATGAACAGGCATATGTCTAGGAGTATTTGTACATGGCCAAGTGTTTTTGTGAGGGGAGCTGTGAGAAAACCAGAAAAGTGGCCTGGGGCCAGACTGTGGTATGGTAAAGAGAATAAACATTATCTTGTATGCAGTGAGTCATTAAATATTTCAAGAGCAAGCAATATAGGATGGTAGGCTAGAAAGGGAAGAGTTGGAGACAGTAAGATAAAGGAGGAAGTATTGGTAGTGGATGTGAAGAAGGGATAGCACTGACAAACGTGTGTGTGTGTGTGTGTGTGTGTGTGTATACCTATTTTTTTTTTTTTAAGAGATGGCTCTCTACTTTGTTGCCCCAGACTGGAGTGCAGTGGCTATTTCCAGGCTTGATCCCCCTACTGATAAGCATGGGAGTCCTGACCTGCTGTTTCTAATCTGGGCCAGTTCACCTCTCCTTAGGTAACCTAGTGGGTCCAGCTCCTAAGGTCTGAGAGGACACCATATTGACGCTGAACTTAACATGGACACGCAACTGGCATAGTGCACTACAGCTGAGAACTCCTGGACTTAAGTGATCCTCCTTGCCTCAGCCTCCTGTGTGGCTGGGACTACAGGCACATGCCACTGTGCTTAGCTGATTCTCTCTCTCTCTCTCTCACACACACACACACAGATATATATTTTTTTTCCATAAGTTATTGGGATACAGGTGGTATCTGGTGACATGAGTAAGTCCTTTAGTGGTGATTTGTGAGATTTTGGTACACTCATCACATGAGCAATATACGCTGTACCCTATTTGTGGTCTTTCATCCCTTTCCTGCCCCCCACCCTTCCCCTCAAGTCCCCAAAGTCCACTGTATCATTCTTATGCCTTTGTGTCTTCATAGCTCAGCTTCCACATATCGGTGAGAACAATGTTTGGTTTTCCATTCCTTTGTTACTTCACTTAGAATAATAGTCTCCAATGTCATCCAGGCAAATGCATTAATTCTTAATTCATTCCTTTTTTTTTTTTTTTGGAGAGGGAGTTTTGCTCTTGTTGCCCAGGCTGAAGTTCAATGGCACGATTTTGGCTCACTGCAACCTCCGCCTCCCAGATTCAAGTGATTCTCCTGCCTCGGCCTCCTGAGTAGCTGGGATTATAGCCATGCACCACCATGTGAGTTCTTTTTTGGTTCCATATGAATTTTAGAATTTTTTTTTTTCTAATTCTATGAAGAATGATGGTGGTATTTTGATGGGGATTGTGTTGAATTTGTAGATTACTTTTGGCAGTATAGTCATTTCACAATATTGATCCCACCCATCTGTGAGCTTGGATGTGTTTTCATTTATTTGTGTCAGCTGACAAATATTTTTGATGTAAAAAATAACCTGATTAGTGTGGTGGGCAAGGGGAGGGGAATGGTAAAGGTGAAGAGCAGTGCAAGATAATTCTGAAGCCTCTATCTTAGAAGAATGAGTAAAGTCTTAAGTACTGAGCATAGTGGATGTTCTGAGATCAGAAAACAGGTATAGATTGCAGGGAAGAGAGGAGTTCGGTTTTAAAATAACTGAGTTTGAAATACCATTTTGAATCCCTCAAATAGGTCATGAGGTATAATCAGTCAAGCCTAAAACTTAATTTAGGTATGGGTCATCTTTTGGAAGTGAGAATATGGGATCCCTAAGCCACGTTAGGTGACAGTGCTAATTTTTAAAAATGTACACTTTACTTTTTTAAGAAAATGGTAATCATATGATTCAAATAAACAATTTAATACAGAGTGAAATCTTTCTTTTCTCATTTCTCAAGCGACTCATTTTCTCCTCCCAGAGTAAGCAATGTTATTGGATTTTTTTTGTATCCTTCCTGATGTTCTCTTTACAGATACCCCCACATATGCATAAATCTGCTGTCCCTCCTTTTTTTTTTTTTGAAACAGGGTTTCACTCAGTTGTACAGGGTGGAGTGCAATAGTGCAATCTTGGCTCACGCAGCCTCCGCCTCCTGGGTTCAAGTGATGATCCTACCTCAGCCTCCTAAATAGCTAGGATTACAAGCATGTATTAGCATGCTTAGCTAATAAAAAATTTTTATTTTGGTAGATACAGGTTTCATTATATTGCCCAGGCTGGTCTTGAACTCCTGGGCTCAAACAGTCTTCCCATCTCAGCCTCCAAAGTGCTGGTATCTTTCCATCCTTTTTTATAACACATATACACAGACCCTTCACCTTCCCTGGCTAAGGGACATTTACTTACCTTAGAGTGGCTCCCTCAGTCTTAATCACATCTCCATCTTTCAGATAAACATACTGTTGCCCTCCATTTCCTATAATTTCTTCTCTCTGAGGATTCCTTGGGAGTTTTTTAATGCAATAGGTAGTGCCTAGTCATAAAACATGTAAAATATATTAATTCACACTTTAAATGATAATTCAGCCTATTAATAGATCAACTTTCATAGAGCTAACACTTGTGAATGACTGTATAAAATATTAACACTAAGAGACAATAGAAAATGGGATGAATTAAAACAGGTTATCTCTGGGATGTTAACTATTTCATATCTTTCAACCAAAGAGCTCTTCATTCTTTCATGCCCCTTTAGGTCTACATGAAAGCCTCTAATTTTTTGAGTAACTCCTAGTTTATACAAAAAATCTGAAAGTAGTTCTTTATAATCTCAGCTAGCTTTGGCAACCTGACAGGTGTTGAAGAGACAGTAATACAGAACCTGGAACCTTTTTTCTATCTAAGTGCCTAACATATAGTAAAGGTGTCATGACAGTAATTAATAACAAAAGGATGATATCATGAGGCCCTTGCCATGAGTACTGAAATGGAGGCCCAAACCAGTGGCTAAGATATTAAACCTTTAAAATAAGCTTAATCTATAACACCCCTCACTGACAAAAAGAAAGTAAGTTAATTAACCAATTAACAATTGAGTGCCAATTATCTAACCAGTATAGTAGGTATACTGAATACAACCACTGTGATATCAAAATTCTTAAAAGCTGTCATGGTCGGGAAACTAAAACTTACAAACACAAAACAAAGACTATACTTGGTACCATTTAATGAATATTAATAAAGGCAGCGTGAGTTCAAAGAAAGGAAAGTTAGAAAGGATTTATAAATATGATAGAAGTTGAGGTGTGACTTACAGGATGAACAGGATGCGTAAAGTTACAAAAAAGGACTTGTAGGTAAGGGGAACAGCATTATAAAAGGCATTAAAATGAGAATGAGCATGATATGTGTGACAATATAATGCTACCAATTTTTCTACTGCAAAATACTGGCTGGGAAGAGTGGAGATAAAGTTGGATAGGTAAGATGAGCTCAGATCAGAAAGGGTCTTAAATTGCCTTTTACAGAATAGAAGAATTTAAACTTTATCATATGTAATCACTGTACACTCTTTAGTAGGATAATGAAATAGTGTTAACTGATGATCAATGTGGTGGCTGTGGGTAGGGAGACTAAAAGGAGATCAGAGAGACCAGAAGGGGAATGACTGCAATACCCTAACTGGAAAGTAATGAATATTAGGGTTGCACTGGAAGTATGAGGGAGAAAGAGACATTTCAAAAAAAAAAATTGACAAGGCATAAAAATGTGCGAGTCTGGAGGATAAAGGAGACAGAAACATTGAAATAAAAAGAAAAGAAACAACAACAAATATATCTCCCTTCTCCAACCCCAAACTCTATCATTTTATATCTTTGAGGACAAAGGAAAACAATGATATGCTTTTTTGGGAATTGACATTATAGAATAAGATAGAGATATTGAGGTTTTTTGTTTTGTTTTGTTTTGTTTTTAATCTGTATAATTTTATCTTTCAGTGTTTTCAAAATTATGTGTAAATATAAATGAAAACACATATCCTATTCACAATAGCCATCTATAGGCAAGATGAAGAATGGTATGTTGAAAACAATCATGTAATATTATTATTTTTAATAGCAGCTTTATCATAATTGTAATTTATATACTATAAAAACCATCCTTTAAAAGTGTATTACTCAGAAGTTTTTTAAGTGTATTTAAATAATTGTACAACTATCACTAGTATCATTTTCAAAGCACCCAAAAGAAACTCTGTACCTAATGATAATCACTTCCGATTCCTTCCTTCCCAGCTTCTGGCAATCACTTACTTATTTTCTGTCTCTATCATATAATTGTTTTAACAGGAACAAACTGAATCATTCATTATGGTTTGAATAACTGCAACATCACTGGTACTGGGAATTATTTAAGCTGAATATAAATGCCTGATATTGTTTATGAATGTTTAATAAAAATATTCTAATTGAATAGGATAGAAGCAAACATTTGACTCTTAGATGTGAATTACGTGGCAAAGATCCAAATTCAGTTTCGAAATAATTTTAAATTATTAGATAACAAAAGAAAATACATTTTAAAAGATTTACTTAAAAACAAACCAAAACAGGCAGCGTGTGGTGGCTCATGCCTGCAATACTAGCACTTTGGGAGGCTGAGGTGGGTGAGTCATTTGAGGTCAGCAGTTCAAGATCAGCCTGGTCAATATGGTGAAACCCCATCTCTACTAAAAATACAAAAATTAGCTGGGCAGTAGTGGTGGGAACCTGTAATCCCAGCTACTCCAGAGGCTGAGGCAGGAGAATCGCTTGAGCCCAGGAGGCAGAGATTGTGGTGAGCTGCGAAGGAGCCATTGAACTTCAGTGTGAGTGACAGAGTGAGACCCTGTCTCAAAATAAAAACAAAAACACAAACCAAAACAAAATACTAGAGCAACCTGGGTCTACATAGTTCTTATATGTAGTAAAATTCTGGTTCTAAGTCACTAGGAGTTCCAAATTATACCCTGATTGTGTTCAATAATTTTGTAAGCAGGTCGTTTTGAGGTTACTGTATGTTTCCATAGAAATCTTATAAATGGCATTTATATTTTAGGTGTGGCCTGTAAAAATACAGGTTTAGTAATGTGAAGTAGTTGAAAAATTTCCACCATACCAATTATTAGACAAAATAGGAAAACAACATGGACCAAAGTAAACACTAGTAAAACAAAACAAAACAAGAAAACACAATCCCTAACATTCTCATCCTAACAAGAATGTTAGGATCCTAACAAGAATGTTAGGGATTAAGGATTTAGAGAATGAAGAACCTGGTACTTCTGGGGGAAAGATTCTAGAAGGTATATCTGTATTTCAGTGCTGAGCAACTTAAGGTGTGTATGCAGCCTGTCTAGCTTTCACTAAGGAAAGACAGCAAGACACTTTTCAAATATAATACTAAAATTTTAGTGGGCATAAAAAGCAGTGTCAAATTTCTGCTTAACTTTCTTTAAATCAATTAAATAGGTTAATCTATTATACAAATATTCATTATTTTGTATGGAATCTAAAACTATTTTAATTTCCAATTTAAATAAAGTTGTTCAAATGTCCATTAACAGGTGAATGGTAACAGGTGAATGCATAATCAAACTGTGGTACAGTCATACAATGAACTACTACTTGGCAAGAAAAAGGGACCCCAAACTCTTGATAACAGGAAACCTGGGTGAATCTCAAAAACATGATGCTGTAAGAAAGAAGCCAGACAGAGAGTGACCTTTTAAACTTCCATTATGTGAAGTTTTACAATAAGCAGAATTAATGTCTAGTGACAGAAAGTAGATGAGTGGTTGTTGGAGGCTTGGGACAGGAGGAAATCACTGCAAAGCAGCATGAGGGGACCTCTTTTCGGAATGAAGGAAGTGTTCCGTATCTTAACGGGAGTGGTCACATAGGTACTGACATTTGTTAAAATTCACCAAACTGTTCACTTAAAATGGGCACATTTTATGTCTGTAAATTAAAGCTCATTGAAATTGATTTATGAAGGAAAAACATGGGCCATAAATATTTTAATTTTTCAAACTGAAAAATCTGAAGAGTTGACTGAGGTGACAAAGCTTAGTAAGTAACCACAGAATATATATATATGTGTTTTTTTTTTTTTTTTTTCCAGACAGGGTTTCACTATGTAGCTCAGGCTGGTCTTGAACTGCTGGGCTCAAACTATCCTCCTGCCTCAGTCTCCTGAGTAGCTGGGATTATAAGCATACAGCACCATCCCTGGCATAAACTAGGTTTTTAATTCACAAGATCTAATAGGTAGATTAAAAGAAGAGGTAAGACAAGAGTAAAAGAGTAAGACAAGAGAAGGAAAAGCAAGAAAAAGTCAGACTGAGAGATTATAAATTCCTGTGGTACACAATCCCCTTGGATTGGAAGAAAGGAGGTAAGAGGGTAAAGAAGCTTGGTTGTCAGTTTTTTATAACTGGAAGCCTGGTGACATTGAGTGGGTAGCTGAGACCATGTTGATGTCCCAATTGTAGTCACAAGGCCTAAAAAAGCAGATCTTTACAAATGTTTAAAAATATTAGCTCAATGTAAATGAGCATGAATATTCTTGACCTCCTTACTGTGTCCCTAATGTGCCAACCATACTCCCATTCTAGCATCTCTGCTCTTGTAATGCTGTCTGCTTGCTCCTTCTCTGTGTCCACCCTGGATATAACAGCCCCTGCCCTTCTCTACTTTACTCTTTTCCCTTTCTCTTCTTGTACATTTATTTTCCTGCATAACACCCATCATCATTTGATCTATCTTTTTTTCACTTTGTGGCCCAGGCTGAAGTGCAGTGGCACAATCTTGGCTGGCTCACTGCAGCCTCAGCTTCCCTGGCTCAAGCAATCTGTCTACCTTAGCCTCCTGAGTAGCTGGGACTGCAGGTGCACGGCACCACACCCAACTAATTTTTGTATTTTTTTGTAGAGACAGGGTCTTGCTATGTTGCCCAGGCTGGTCTTGAAGTCCTGAGCTCAAGAAATCCACCCACCTTGGCCTCCCAAAATGTTGGGATTACAGGCGTGAGCCACTGCACTCAGCCTGAACTATTATTTATTTACCATTACCTTCCCTATTTGAATGAAAGCTCCATGAGAACAGGGTCTGTTTTGTTCACTGCTATATCCCTTGTGCCAAGAACACTGTCTGACATATAACAGTCACCTAAATATTTGTTTACTGAATGAATGAATGAATGAATCTAGATGTGTGATGGTGGGATGAGGAAATAAAGAGATGGAAAATGTCATTATTGAACAGGTTTCAGGGACAATGAATTATCAATACAATGATATCTTGCTTGAATTTCATCATATCTTTGTAACTGCCTTAAAGTTACAGAAGGCCTGAGATTATCTGTTAGAATGTGAGCAGTAACAGCACCTACCTCACAGTATCTACATAAAGTGTTTAGTGCAGTCCCTGGCACAGAGTAAATGCTCAACAGCTGTTAATTATGATTAAGTCTGAATAGTAATTGTCACACAGACTAAAGTAAATTTGAGGACTTGAAACAGAAATCAGGACTTTCCTTTCCTCCTTTGTTAAAACTAGGGACAGTATTCAACAGTCTCATCAATTTCTAAAAGTACCAATTAAATCTGAGGTATTTAGTAAATGGTTTATAGACTACTTAGCTCTGTAACCGAAATAAATTATTCTCCAAACATGGCTTTCCTCAATGAGCTTAATGAATGTTTTCTGTTTACCATTATTGATGCTTTTACAAATATCTCCTATGCCTCCAGAATGATCTTGGTGCCAGTGAGTCACTACAATTTCCTGGATTGCTGTATTAAATTCAGTTAGAGCCTGCTTTAAACAGCTGATATATTCTGGAATTGCTGGTTCACCAGTGTCAATGAGGATTCTCCTGAAAATTAAATGGAAGATAATCACACAACTGGAACATAGAGTTGACATTAGCATTATATTGCACACAGATAATTTACATTAAATTTAAGAAACTGCAAAAATTATTTTATTTTCAACATGCTCAAAATAGCTATGTCACTTTAGCTTAACTACAGTAATCTCACCCTAATAAAGTTTCCTGAAAAAAATTGGAGCTAAATATAAGTCTGAACAAGGATTAAGAGCAGTAATCCTGAACATCTACAAAGCAATTATAATAAACATGGCGCCATTTCAAGGACCTTACATATTTTAATAACTGCATTCCTCATAACAACTGTTTAAGGTAGATATTTTATTATTACATTTAGAAGTAACTTGCCCAGGTTACTCTGCAGGTAAATGGCAGAAACAGCTTTCAAACCCAGGTATTCTGATGCTCAGAATATGTGCTCTTATCTACCTGGCTTTGAGATCTCTTATCTCAATATATTTCAAAAGTTTTAAACATATGAAAGATTTTGATTCAATGGCACCCGTAAAGAAACTAGTCATTGGCACTAGCACCCTTACACATGAAGATGAAGGCATTAGCGAAGCACAGTGAAACGTCTGAGCTGTTTACTTTCTTTACTTAGACAACCCCATTAGCTGTATTTTTTTGCTTGTGGTTCTGAATCTTCCCTATACTTTGCCCTTCCTCGTGATTTTATGAGGTGGCCTTTCTCTATGAAGTTTTGCTTAACTAAAGATATTGGGGTGACATCTTCTTCAAGATCCAATTCTTTTTTTTTTTTTTTTTTTTTTTTTTTGAGACAGGGTCTTTCTCTGTCACCTAGGCTGGAGTGCAGTGGTGTGATCTCAGCTTACTGCAGCCTCAACCTCCAGGACTCAAGAGATTCTCCCATATTCCCCTCCTGAGTAGCTGGGACTATAGATATGCACCACTATGCCTGGCTAATTTTTGTATTTTTTGTAGAGATGGTATTTTGTCATATTGCCCAGGCTGGTCTCTTAACTCCTGGGCTCAAACAATCCTCCCACCTCAGCCTCCCAAAGTGCTGGGATTACATGCCCAACTCAAGATCTAATTCACAAACTTCTTCACTCATGCTGTTCCATAGTAACCACTCCATTAATTCAGGCTGGCTGACAGATTAGTCTTGATGAAAAGTCTGAGTTATTCATTCATTGATCAATAACTTTATGGATTACCTAATATGTGCCACAACTTAGTTTCTTGCAGTAAGCAGGACAAAACCACCTTGCTTACATTCTGCTTTGGTGAGAAGGGGAAATGCATATGACTGAAAATAAATAATAAAAGTAACAGACAACAGAAAGCATTTTGCAAAGCATTAAAATTAAATAGTGAGTAACTGGATGGCTATTTTTTTTTGGTTGGTTTGTTTCCTTAACTCTACTCCCTGTGATCCATAGCCAACAAAAACAAACTGGCTTCTCACAAGGGAGGAGAGCAATGGCCTAATAGCCCATTGGCTTCTTTCTGCACCCTATGTTCTGTAGCACACTAGATATCCTTCAGAAGCACAGTATTGAACTGTCCTATCTGGAGACAGGAGACCAGATGGTTACAATGGGGACATTTATTATAGGGTTCTGTTGGCAGTAAAAATGTAAGGAAGAAATAAATGGCTTAAAGAACATTAAGCCATTTTTTAAACAACTAGATGTGGAAGGAGGGAAACAGTTGGTGATTCTGAGGTGGGATGACTGGTGTGCCATTAATCAATGTCACTGGTGTGCCAGGTAAACCCTGGAGGGAGCAAATCTGAGATGAGTTTGACTTGGGTCACAGTGAATTCCGATGCCATTCCTAGCCATCTTACCTTGCTTTTTTACAATAGCAATTATTACCATGTAACATGTATTTACATATTTGTTTATTACCTACACACCCAACACCACCCTACAAATTTGAGTCCCTTCAGGGCAGAAAGCTTGTCTATTTGGTTCAAGGAATTTACAGATTTATTCCCATATCTACAATACATTGTACTGCACTCAGCACTGTGCACATTTAGTGACGCTAAATTAAAAACATGTAAGACTATCATACTATGATACCTCCAATAATACTCTTTAGCCCACCCATCCTAGATTTTGGCTGCCTCCATGCATTTGGGGTTATTTACCACAAATTCTCACTGCCCCTAAGCTAGTGTCACTGGGACTATTTTTGTGGACCTTCTGGTTCTTGAAAAGAATCTTTACATGCTTCAGGTAAGACTTCTCAATTTTTTTCAAACCATCAAGGCCCCACCAATTTTAAAATTATTTTCTTAATCCTTGCCTTCACCTCTTCCTAAGAAACTCTGTTTTGAAATATCTCCTAATCTAAAAATGAATGTAAAACTCTGTAATTTAAAGACCAGATCACATTACACTGATCAAAAGTCATGACAAAATTAACAGGGTTGATAGACATTTTGATAAAATCTAGTAGCAAAGAAAACAAATCTTTTAGAATGCCTGTGCTAGTTGTTTGCAGGTGGAAGTGTGGGTAACCAAAGGCCTGTGACAGGAGAACATGTTTCTGGGCCTCTAGTTTTAGGTTTCCCGGTGGTCCTGTCTTGGTTTAACAAAATTGGAATTGACAAAAGGACTCTTAAAGAAAACAGAAAAAAGTCCTGAAATAAATACAATCTATTCAGAACAAAGGAGGGGTGTCTAGATGCTATAAATCCTAAAAAAGGAGTCTGCACCAAGAATTGAGAGGAAAAAAAAGTCACACTGATAACATATTACATTGATATAGCAATTTATACCATTTGGAGCATTCATATTTATTATTTCTTTTGATTCTCATATCAACTCTAGTGAGGTATTATTACTTTATTAATTCTTTTATTTTATAGAAAACTAGTCTTCAGAAAGGTTAAGTGATTTGCTTCAGCTCATATAACCAGCAAGAGGCAGTGCAGGGAAGTACTAAATGTTCAGATACAAGGTCCAGTGACTTCTCCATTCAAAACATTGCCTCTCTAGCAGAGGGGGATTGCTTACGTTAAGTACCTGGAATCATTCTTTATGTGGCAAAAATAAAACTTCAGCTATACATTTGAAAAAATTGTTAGCAGTTTTGAAATTGAAAAAAAAGGTTATCTCCCTTAGTAGTTACTCTATCCATGATGTCTGTGAATAGTTACTACAGATAGTATCATCTCTACATGGGCTTGTCAACTTTGTTTTTCATGGTCACAAACTATAATATACCTATCTCAGGAGGTCATTATGCAAATGCAAATTATGCTAATGAAGGACTCAAGAGAAGAGTATAAATGAATGTGTATAGATCTATGAACGATTTATTCACTAGAACAAAGTGCTTGGCACATAGTAGGCACACAATAACTGTTTGCTACATGAATGGAGAAAACAATTTTCAACTGATGGAAAATTAGTAGAATCAAATTCCTTGTTATAGGTATTTTATGTCAATATTAAGATAGCTATTAACTGGTCTCTGCTGTCAATTTTACAAAATCATTAGATATTTTCTGAGCACTTACTATGAGACCAGTGTTGTCTAGATGATAAAAGGAAAACAGAATGATAAAAATAACAGCTAACATGGTATGTTTTCCATGTGCCAGAACTTAAGTGCTTTTCATATATGTTTTTTCAGTTAAATTTCAGTGAATCCTCATAACATCCCAATGAGGTAGGTACTATACAACCTTCACTGGGTTGTATCAGGAATCTGATGCTTAGAATTGTCTTGTCCAAAGTCATATGGCCAATAAATGGCACCAGGATTCTAATCTAGGTAACCAGAGTCCAGAGTTTAACTCTATTCTACCTGACTGCCTTTTTCTATTATAAGCCACATTGCCCACAAAGTATGTACAATTTTGATAGGAAAGTATGTACAATTTTGATAGGAAAAAACTGCAGCTTTTAGAGGTTCTTGAGCAGAGGAGGAAAGTAGAAATTCTGGACAATTTGGCTATCGTTTGTTAATTCTAAAGCTTATTAAGTATCTATGTACTCAATATCACAGTTAGGTCTAGGAGTGCTTTAGTGAAATTCATTTGGCGTCTGTGGGCTGATGAGATGAGGAAGGAAGACCAGCTAAAAACTATAGTTATCTAACAGTCCTGGAATCATAATAGTGAAAATTAAGCAACTATTTACTATTCTATCTGTACTGTGTACAAGGCTCTGTGCTAGGTGCTGGGGATATAGCCATGAATATACTTTAACTGAACTGATGTTATAGTGGGGTATGAAGGTGTGGAAAGCTTCTTGCACAAAAAAATCATTTCATTATCATTGAGATAAGGACTACAAAAAGTATAGAGTGCCCCTAATACAGTCTGATTGGGTCAGGGAAAGCTTCTATGAGGAAATGGTATTTCAACTGTGCTCTAAGGGATGAATGAGATTAGCTGGGTAAAGAAGGAAGGGATGAGTAGGAGTAAGAGGAAAGCATGTAAGAAGTCCCTGAGACAAATCATAAACCTCATCTGAGGTACTATAAGGGCAGCATGGCTGGAATGCGAGAGGTTTGAGAGGAGCCTGATAAGACTAATGGAGGCCAGATTATGAAGGCCTTCCAATTTTCATTCTTAAAATACCACTTATGCTACATAGGTGAGATTGGATTGAAGAGAGACAGTAGTCACAGAGAAGCCAGTTAGGAGCCTTATATTACAGCAGCCTAAGCAAAGTTGTGTTGGCTTGGACTGAGTGGTAGCAGGGGACATGAAGAGAGCTTCATAATGGCTTGGCTATGTAGTAGGAAGCAAATAAATGTCAGCGAAGGTATTTACGCATTTCCTTTAGACAATTGCAGGGATGGTTTTGTTTACCAAGATATGGACAACTGGAAGAGGACCTGGCAGTTTCCTGGGAAAGGTTATGAGTTCAGTATGGAAAACACTGAGTTCCAGGCAGCAGTGAGTCATGCAAATAGATTTAACAGTTGGCTACTTGAGTCTGAAGATCAAGTTTGGAATTTGAACTAGAGCTATATATATTTAGTAGTTAATAATAAACAGATAATAAAGGTAAAGCAAAAGAAGTAGACAAGATCACCTAAGTAGAGAATGCAGTAGAACATGAGAGATGAAGATTACATCTTGAGTAACTAAAATAATTAAAGATTTGGTAAAGAAGGTGACTCAATCAAGGTGAAAGAGAAAGAGCAGCTCGAGAGGTAAGAGGAAACCTGAAGAATGTGGTGTTGGCAAATGAAGGAGGGAGTGGTCAGTGGTGTCAAAACACTTAAGTTCAATGAAGATGAGAACAGAAAAATACCATTGGGTTTAGTGACATAAAAGCCGCTTGTGATCTTAGAGCTGTTTTGTGAAGTGGAAGAGGTGGATACCAATCTGAGAACATCTGACATGGGGCTGATCAATATTAATTTCTAGCCACCTTTTACTATATACAGTAGCATCATCTACAATTATTTCTAGCTCAACTATGTGGACTCTCTAGTTCAACTATATGGAGAAATAATTTACATAGTGCAAGTAATTCCACTGGCCATTCCACTCCATTAATTTATGTGAGAAACAGTGTTAAGTAATTTAAGATGAGAGACTATAAATCTGCTTTCCCTCAGTTAGTCTTTAAGTCTTTTTTAACACTAGCACTTTGCTATGTTGAGTGTGATTCTAGTGTTTAAAGATACAGTATGTATTTTTCATACAACATGGCCCCTAAACACAAGCCAATTTCTTCATCTGGTTTTCAAACAGAACCAGCCATCTGTTTCGACGCTGGAAAAAAGACAGGTTGTGCTGAACTTACTGAGACAATACACTTATCTACAACATGGTGTTCTTCTAAGAGGCTTTCCAGGGTAATTCTGATCATACGCATCTTTTGTCTGAGGAATTAACTTTGGAACTAGTTTAAGACAGCACACTGAAGAGAGACCACCTATGGATTTACTTGATTGAGGGACTTCCAGCCAAGACAGACTGTACCCCAGAAATCTGGCATTTTTCCTGCTTAATGCTCTGTATTCCTAGATTCTGGTGGCAGCCTAAACCTTTGGTAACTACTTGGCCCTGCCTTGTTTACTCTGAACTTAATCTATTAGCTGCCCGCCTTGCAGGTCTGCTGCTTCTAAAATTCTTTTTTATTGGTAAAACGCCAAACAGTAGACACTTCCAAGGAAAACTCAGTGAACTATACTTACTAAATTGTTTTTAGTAATCAATTATATTTTAAAAGTTATTTTTAATTGACTGCACAATTAAACTCTATGCTGGAAAGAAAGTACATTATCTCTATTATCCAGTAAAGACTATGTAAAAGTTGCTAAATGCCTAAGACTATGCAGTAAACCAAATTTCCCATCCCTGCATAATTCCACTGAAACCAGAATGCAGCTGAACAAGAGCAAAAGTATCTTCTTAGAAATGCAGGTATGTTACTCTGTCTGCAAATTAAACTCAAACAGGGTCACACACAATTGTGACAAAAAACCCCAAAGTTAGTTATGTCAGCTCCTAAGATTCCACGGGCTAGGGGCTCTTTCTGGTTTTACAGAAAAACAATTTGGAAGCCTAAAGAATTCTGCCCTCTGCTGCTGAGTTGAGAAAATCGCCTCAACACAATCGCTTTTGAGAAGGGAAATTATACTCCGGACAAAACACCAGTGAAAGTAAAAGTAAAACACTGTCTTGGACCCTTGACTCCAGACATCCTAATTTTCTCAACAGTTTAAACACGTACACCCTGGCATTCAAACATCAAGGAGAGTAAGTCGAATATCAAAACAGGAAGTTTCTTTTTTTTTTCCTCCACTAATCTCCCTAGAGAGCTATCACCCGGGGTGGTCGTATTTTAGCGAACTCCGAGATCCGAGTGTCTGCGCGCAGTCCGGGTAGGCCTGCCCAGCGCAGAGCTGCCAGGCTCGGGACAGGACACGGCCCTCCCCGCTGCCCGCGCAGCCGCGATCAGTCACAGCCCGGGCTCCGCGGGCGGCCGCAAACGTCGGGAGGTTGGAGAGGGACGTTTACCTGGGGCCGGTCCCCACTAGGTAGGTGTTGGTACCCTGAAGGGTCATGGGACCCGGGTTACAGCCCAACACACGCACGACTCGATTGGACAGCCGCTCGACGCGCTGCAGCACAGCAGCCATTCCCGCCTCAGTCGCCCGCCGGCGCGTCGGCTATCCGGATTCTCCAGCTCGGAACAAGCCAACAGGCAGGTGACAGCGAGGAGAGTCCACGTGACGCCGGGAGGAAGAGGATTGGCCAGCGGCGGGGCGGGTGTCATGTGACACCGCGGGCGCGTCTGGGCGGGGATCTGGCAGGAAGGCCGGGGGCGGAACCAGAGGTCACGTGACACCGCGCGGGCTGCTCGGGCGGTGGTGGGAAGGCTGGCGCGAGTCGGCGTGAGGCGAGGCGGGAGTCCGGCTCTGCCACAGGGGCTGGTGCTTCACGGGTTTGTGTCTTAGACAGGCGAGTGGATCCAAGTGGGTTAGTGACATTTTAATTTGGAAGAGTCTTGTGATGGTGCAAAGGGCAGACATTTTTGATAACAGTTAGTTATTCAATAATCCTAGGAAGGATTGCCAGTCAAATTTTTTAGGCGGTAGCTGTGTGTGTATGTGTGTGTGTGTGTGTGTGTGTGTGTGTGTGTGTGTGTGTGTGTAGTAGCCTGTTCATCTTTTATAATAAGCAGCAGTAACACATATTTACTTACTACTTCCTACTATGCCTAAGTGCTTTCCACAAACATCCCACTTAACTCATTTTATCCTCAAAACATTATTAAGAGGTGGACGCTATTTTTGTTACAAATGAAAAACAGGGATTGGGCGGCTGCGCAGGTGACGAGTCTGCGTGTGCAGCCTTGCTCCTACCTGCTTCGCACCAGCACGTGTGCCCCTCTGTGAGCCTCCCAGTGTGACCCACTTGTCCAGGGAGCTAGGCTGGGCAAGCCCTTTTATGCCCAAGATGGAAGGGACTTATTTTCTTTGTAACAAGTCGGTTTCTAATCTGCCAAGTATTAACTTTCCAATATTAATTACCGTTTTTCATTTAAAAAGTTGAGTTATGAATTACCTAAAAGAAAATAAACAGATCCTATCGTCAGGTCCATCAAGTTATGACAATTGTATGTAATCACTGCCCCGAAGAGATGTAGAACCTATCCACTGTAGCAGCCCACTCTTTTTAAAAAACAAGTGAGAAACTGACACAGTGCTTGGCGGCTTTTCTTTTTCTTTTTATTTTTTCAGATATTTCTGATGAAAAAAACGGTCTGCTGTGAACTTACCTATTTTATGAATCAGCAGCATAGTGTATCACATTGGCTAACGACACCTGCGTTATGTGTGAGAAATGTTTTTGCCTTGTTTGACACAGTTGTACTTTTAATGAAAAAGTATTCAAAAAAATCTTCGCTGAAATAATCATATAAATTATTCCCTTTGCAATGTGAAGTTAAGCAGTATACCTTCAAAAATACTTGAAGTATCCAACCAAATCTCCTACATCAGGCATTTTAATCTGTCAATATGTATTTACTGTAGCCATCAATTAATGGCTATTCAGACAGGAAGCTATGCGCATCTTCCCTTTTTAAGAACTCTGCTGGAAAGTCGGTGAATCCTGGAGAAGAGGATGTAATAGTAATTTCTGGACCATAGTGTTCCTCCTGAGAATCTGGGCACTCTTTTTCTTTTATCCTTTAGCTTAATTAATTTTCTTACTTAACTTACTTATTTACGTATAGGGTCTGGCTCTCACCCAGGCTGCAGTGCAGCGATACTGACATAGCTCACTGTAACCTGGAACACTTGAACTCAAGAGATTCAGGTGATCCTCCTGCTTTGGTTTCCCAAAGTGCTAGGATCACAGGCCTGAAACACCATGCCTGTCTGAGATAAACTTTTTAACTCCCACATATGAATGAGAATATATGCTATTTGTCTTTCTGTGCCTGGATTATTTCGCTTAGCATAATAAACTCTAATTCTATTCATGTTGCTGCAAATGACATGATTTCATTATTTTTTATGGCCAAATAGTATTTTATTGTGTGTATATATCCCATTTTCATTATCCAGTTCATGGACTTTTAGGTTGATTTCATATCTTTCCTATTGTGAATAATGTTACATACAATAAACTTGCAGATGCAGTTATCCCTTTGATATACAAATAGTAGTGGGATTGCTAGATTATATGGTAGTTGTGTGTGTGTGTGTGTGTGTGTGTGTGTGTGTGTTAGAAATCTCTGTACTGTTTTCCACAGTGGTTGTACTAATTCACATTCCCACCAACTGTGTATGAGAGTTCCCTTTTCTCTACATCCTCTCCAGCATCTGTTATTTTCTTTTTAATAACAGCTTGTTTCACTGTGATAAGATTAAGAATTATGGTTTTGATATGCATTTCCCTGATGATTAGTGATGTTGAGCATTTTTTCATATGTTATCCATTTGTATGTCTTTTTTTGATAATTGTCTATTTATGTGCTTTACCTGCTTTTTGATGGGATTATTTGGGTTTTCTCTTGTTGAGTTGAGTTCCTTGTATGCTCTGGATATTAGTCTCTTGTCAGATGAATAGTTCGCAAAGATTTTCTTCTGTTCAACAGATGTCTCTTCACTCTGTTAATTGTTCCCTTTGCTGTGCAGAAGCTTTTTCATTTAACATAGTCCAATTTGTCTGTTTTTATTTTAGTTGTATGTGCATTCGAGGTCTTGGCCATAAAATCTTTTCCTAAACCAATGTCGTTATGTATTTTACCTGTATTTTCTGCTAGTAGTTTTGCAGTTTAAGGTCTTATGTTTAGTCCTTCTTGAGTTGGCTTTTGTATATGATGAGAGACAAGGTCTCTCAGTTTCATTAGCTTCTTTTCAAAAAAATTCAACTTTCACTTGCACTTTTCTTTTTTGTTGCTGTTTAAAGCCAATATTTGCAATAATTTGTTATTCGGTCTTACAAAATTCAGCACTTTTCTTCTTGATTTCATTTAATCAATTGCCAAGCTCCTGATTTGGCAGATGAAGAAATGGGCCAAATGATTTAAAAGTAAGGCAACTTGCGTAGGGTCATACAAGGAGATGCTAGAAGAAGAATACAAACAGAAAGTAGATAGTGATTATGTTTTAGATGAGATAAAATTGAGGTAATTGTGGTATATCTAGGTAAAGAAACCTATAAATAGATATATTTTTTGGTTGGGCGTGGCAGCTCATGCCTGTAATCCCAACTCTTTGGTAAGCTGATGCAGGAGGATCACTTGAGGTCAGAAGTTTGAGACTAGCCTGGCCAACATGGTGAAAGCCTGTCTCTACTAAAAATACAAAAATTAGCTGGGTGTGGTAGTGGGTGCCTGTAATCCCAGCTACTTGGCAAGCTGAGGTAGGAGAATCACTTGAACCCAGGAAGTAGAGGTTGCAGTGAGCCGAGACTGTGGCACTGCACTCCAACCTGGGTAACAGAGTGAGACTCTGTCTCAAAAAAAAAAAAAAAAAAAAAAAAGAAAAGAAAAAGAAGGATTTATTTTTTGAGCTCAGAAGAGAGACCTAGGAGAGAGCTACAGATACAAAATTAAATCTTTGTGAATATATTTAGAAATGTGATCGAAGTTTAAGTTCTTCTCCAATAAATAAGATCAAAGATTTTTATGTTCTCTTCAGTTACATTTACAATAATTTATTATCTATTTACAACATGCAAAATATTGTAGACATACTGAGGGCATGTTAAAAATGAGTAAGATAATCTTTGCTTTCTAGAGGGTCATAACCATGAAGGAGATACTTTTAAAGTATGTTTGGGGCCAGGCATGGTGGGTCATGCCTGTAATCCTAGCACTGTTGTGAGGCTGAGACTGGAGGAGTGCTTGAGCCCAGGAGTTTGAAGTTATAGAGTGCTATGATTGTGCCACTGCACTCCAGCCTGAGTGGTGGAGCAAGATCTTGTCCCTTAAAAAGAGCATATATGGGTAAATACTAGAAGAAAAGTACAGTTATAGTGATGAGATTGCCAGGAGAAAGGGGAGAATTATATTTACTGGGAAGATCTGGGAATGCCTAAAGATCGTGGGTTTTGAGCTGATTCTTAAAGGATTGACAGAATTTCATCAGGTAGATGGCAGTTATTCTAGACAGTAAGTAACCTTGAGCAAAGGCTTGGAAATAGAAGAAAAGTAGTGCTTATTTTGGGAATACAGGATAAGCTCTTGGGGAATAAGATTTGAGAAGGTATAAGGTTGAAAAGTAGGTAGGGCTAAGTTAATGATACTTCATTAGAGTATTTCAAATTTAAGAACTTTCTTTTCAAACATGATATCCATTTGGATATGCTGTGAGGCAAATTGTATTTTCTTGACTTTTTTGAGAAATACAGTGAAAGCTTGGAACCTAGTCAACCTATGAAAGGACCTATGCTATTTCTTCCTCTCAATGAGATAGTTATAAAAGGGTGTACTGTATTCACAATGACACAGACTGTTATCACTAGATTAGAAAATGCCACATGTGACTAACAGGTGATTTCAGTTTCATTTTAGTATTCGATCTTAAAGGTTTACACATTCTTTAATTATACTTGTTTTTAGTGGAAAAGAAGTAAAATATTCCTAGATGAAGATTTTTCCAGAAGGAACTTTGAGTCAAAGAAGCTTTTCATATTTGACAAGTAAGTCTATATTTTATATGTGTCAAATTTGGTTGACAAGTGAAAGTTTCCTAGTTTTAATTTCTTTAAATATCTGGTTTATCTCATATAGTTGTACAGTGAGCAAAAGTTAGGTATTTTCTATGGCAGCCAGGTAGCCACATAGCTAGGGTTGATCTTTGGAAATGAATTGAAACTGTGTTAAGCCATTCTTGCATTGCTGTAAAGAAATACTTGAGACTAGGTAATTTATAAGAAAAGAGGGCCAGGTGGGGTGGCTCATGCCTGTAATCCCAGCACTCTGGGAGGCCTAGGAGGGTGGATTACTTGAGGTCAGGAGTTCGAAACTAGCCTGCCCAACCTAGTGAAACCCCATCTCTACTAAAAATATACAAAAATTAGCCAGGCCTCGTGGTGAGTGCCTGTAATCCCAGCTACTTGGGAGGCTGAGGCAGGAGAATCGCTTGAACCCCGGAGGTGGAGGTTGCAGTGAGCTGAGATGGCACCACTGCATTCCAAGCTGGGTGACAGAATGAAGATCTGTCTCAAAAAAAAAAAAAAAAAAAAAAAGGAAAGAAAAAAAAAAAGAGGTTTAATTGGCTTGTAGTTCTTCATGGTTCAGGAAGCATAGCACCAGCATCTGCTTCTGACAAGGCCTCAGGAATCTTCCAATTATGACAGAAGATGAAGAGGGAAGAAAGTATCTCACATGTTGAGAGCAGGAGCTATAGAGAGAGGTGCGGAGGAGGTGCCACACTTAACAATAACCAGTTTTCATGAGAACTGACTCACTATTAGACAGCACCAAGACATCAGGGACGACCTAGACACCTCCCATTTGGCCCCACCTCCAACATTGGGGATTACAATTCAACATGAGGTTTGGCGGGGACAAACTATATCATTCTGCCCCTGGCCTCCCAAATTTCATGTCCTTCTTACATTGCAAAATACAATCATGCCTCCCCAATAATCCCTCAAAGGTTTAACTCATTGCAACATTAATTCAGAAGTCCCAAGTCCCAGGTCTCATTTGGAAATGAGTTCCTTTTACCTATGAACCTGTAAAATCAAAACAAGTTATTTACTTCCAAGGTAGTATTGGGTAAACATTTCCATTCCAAAATGGAGAAATTGGCCAAAAGAAAGGGGCTACAGGCCCTACACAAGTTTGAAACTCAGCAGGACAGTCATTAAATCTTAAAGCTGAAAAATAATCTCCTTTGATTCCATACCCCATATCCCATGCATACTAGTGCAGGTGGTGGGCTCCCAGGGTCCATCCATGTGGCTTTGCAGAATTCACTTCCATGGCTGCTTTCACAGGTTGTTGAGTGACTGTGGCTTTTCCAGGTGCAGGGTGTAAGTTGTTGGTAGCTCTGTCATTCTGGAGTTTGGAGGACAGTAGCCCCTTCTTACATCTCCTGTAGGGCAACGCCCTACTGGGAATTCTGTGTGAGGTCTACAACCTCACATTTTCCCCTTCATATTGCCCCAGTAGCTGTTCTCTGTGAGGGCTCTGTCCCTGTAGCAGGCTTCTGGTTGGGTACCCAGGCTTTTCCATACATCCTCTGAAATCTAGGGGGAGGTTGCCAAGCCTCCTTCACTTTTACACTCTGCCTACCTACAGGCTTACCACATGGAAGCCGCCAAGGTTTATGGCTTATGCCTTCCTGTGCAGTGGCCCAAGCTATACCTTGGCCCCTTTGAGCCATAGCTGGAGCCAGAGTGGCAAGGATGCATGGAACAGTGTCCTGGGGTGGCACAGAGCAGTGATGCCCTGTGCCTGGCCCCTGAGACCCAGTTCTCCTGGGTTTCAGGGCCTGTGATGGGCAGGGCTGCCTTGAAGATCTGTCAAATTCATTGGAGGCCCTTTTCCCATTGTCTTGGATATTAGCAGTTGGCTGCCTTTTAGTTATGCAAATATTTTTAGCAAGTGGTTGCTCTACAGCCCCCTTGAAGTCCTCTTCTGAAGAAGCTTTTTCTTTCTCTCTCACCTGGCCAGGTTGCAAATTTTTCAAACTTTTATGCTCTGCTTCCTGTTTAAATATGAATTCAAATTTTAAGTCATTTCCTTGCTCACACATCTATCTGGGCATAGGTTGTTAGAAGCAGCCAGTCCACCTCTTGAATGCTTTGAAAACTCAGTTTTTAAAATGTTTTTTTTTTTTCTCTCTATCCTGTTGGCCATAACATTCTTGACGGGAGAAGCAGTGATCATAACTGTTATTCTGTGAGAAGAATGAAATACCTTTTTCTATTTTTCTGAAGACTTTTTAACAAAATACTTATAAGTGATAAAATGATAAGAAAGCAGTAAGTATTAGTTTGTGTGTGTGTGTTTTTAGTAAACATTCTACTTGGTGTGTTTAAAGCAATAAATATTCTTTATAGAAATTTAGTTGTTAACTGGTCTGGCTCCCATAGCAGAATACCACAGACTAGTTAGCTTAAACAATAGAAATTAATTTTTCGACAGTTCTGGAGACTGGAAGTCCAAGATCGATGTGCCAGCCGGGTTGGTTTCTGGTGAGGTTCTCTCTCCTTGGGTTATAGTGGCTGCCCTCTTGTGTTTTTACATGGCCTTTCCTCTGGTGTTGCTTCCTCTTCTTGTAAGAACACTAGTCCTATTGGATCAGGGCCATAGAGCTCATTTATCCCTGCTTACCTTTGAGATCATACCAGAGTACTTTTTCACTCAACATTGAAGTAAAGTCAGAGACTGCAAACTCTTATGCTTACAGAGGCCAGGCAAGCAGTCAGCAAGGTAATAATGACAACTAACATTTGTTGACCCCTAACTGTGTGCCAAGTACTTTTCTAGGGGTTTATATGTATTACATGTATTATCTTTCTTAACCTTCACAACAACCCTATAAGGTATATACCTTTATTCTCTCCACATTTTAGATGAAGAAAATAAGGCATAAGGCTGAAAAAAACACATTGAAGGACACACAGCTAGTAGGTAGCTGTATTAGCTTTGAGAACCAACTGTTGAAATGACTGAAATGGGTGAAATGGCTATTGTGATGAACAGGAGAGAATATACCCATCTAAAGCCACTGCTCATGAAGGAGTAATCTAGTATAGAAGATCTTTCTGTTTTTTGATAGTAGTCAAACATTTGCATTTTTTGGGAAATGTTGACAATTAATTAGGAAAACAAACCAAAAAAACACCATTGAGTCAAATATTATATACAGATTGTATTCATTCAGAGTATGTTTATAAAATAGTGATAATAATAATAGAATCTATATTTTAAGTGATAGAAGAATTAAATTGGGGCATTTTATATACAACATTCTGTTCAGTGCTTGGCAGGTAGTGGTAAGTACATGTTAGTTTTTATTAATAGCATAAACATTATCTCCAGTCATTGAGATTCTTCGTAAGTATCATTTACTATTGTTTTTATTTAAAAAATTATATACCTAACAACATCAGTACAGGTCTGTTTGAAAAAAAAAAACACCTCAAAAAATATAGAGGTATGGAAAGAAAACAACTGAAGTTGCATTTGCTTCCTACTCTCAATCCCCTTTCTCTCTCTCTATGTAATTGAAAACCACAAATGTTATACAGTATTTATCTTTCTGGTATTTGTTTTTTTCACCTAATACATCTTGAAGATCTAAGTGAGTTTATACAAAGCTACTTCACTCTTTTTAAAGGCTGCATGGTGTATTCTTTAATATGGATGTACCATAATCTATTGAATTAGGCCTCTCAATTGCCATTTAGGTAGTTTTCAATATTTCACTCTTATAAAAAAGGTTCTGTAAAGATTATCTTTTTGTACATTTTTGAATATTTCCTTAGGATAGAATTCAAGATGGAATTGCTGGGCCAAAAGCATATTACAAATTTTTATAACATTTGTAACTTTGTTATATATATTTTAGTAGTTTTGTAATATTCCATTTTATGAATCTACCTTTATTTACTTTATCATTTCCTTATGTTGAAACATTTAGGTTGTTTCCAATTTGCCACTATAAATAGTCCTTTTGTAAATACTTTTGTGCGTAGGTCATATTTTTGAAACATAAATAGCCTGAGAGGAAGTTATCAACTATCAAGTATATTTCTGAGACTTTCCCAAAGCTATTACAAGAACTGTATTTAGTGGTAATTTGTTATCTTTAGAAAAAGTAGAGCTTTGATAAAATCATTGCCTAATGTTTTTAATATTATACTTAAGATATTTTAGAACTTAAATATATGTTTCATTTTAGGTCTTATCAACTGTAATGAAGATCACTGTGAAACAGAAGATTGAATAAAGCCTTGTAACATTGGACCAGATTAGAGATTTAGAAAAGAAAGTCAGTCACATTGGTGTTAGTGTTCCGATTTCATAATATTTATTCTTTCTTCTAAATAGATTTAGGGAGTAGAAGTTAAAATTCAGTGCCATACCAAATGATATACTAATATTTGTTTGGTTTTTTCCTTTTTGTGAGAGAGAAAAAAGTAGATAACAAAAAGCTATAGTCATTCATAATGAAATATACTAAGCAGAATTTTATGATGTCAGTTCTTGGCATTATAATCTATATAACTGATTTAATTGTGGACATATGGGTATCTGTCAGATTTTTCCATGAAGGACAGTATGTTTTTAGTGTTTTAGCATTAAGCTTTATGCTTTTTGGAACACTTGTGGTTCAGTGTTTTAGTTATTCTTGGTTCAAGGCTGATTTAAAGAAAGGAGGCCAAGAAAGTCAGCATTGTTTTCTTCTACTTCATTGCTTGCAAGGAGGAATTTTTACAAGGTGAGCATATATGTTTAATTATTACCACTGTTTTTCTTTTATCCAAACAGAAGCTACCTTTTTCTATCTGGGTAGTCAAATGTACAAAGACCCCTTATTTGCATGAAGCACAAAGGTTACTTCCTCTTCACTATTGTGCTTATATAAGTCATTGCCATACTGTCAAAATTTTCCAGGTTCATTAATAAAGATATTTTAATTTATCTAATTAGGTTACTTCTTGTGACAGGTACTCAGTTTTCATTAGAAAGAAAAAGACTTATTTCTTTGTCTTACAGAACTTTTATCTTCTGTGTATATTCTAAGTCTGTGTAAATATGACATTTAACTTATAGCTGAGAGAGTACTCATTTTTTTGTTACTTATGATTGGTTTAACTAAATGAAGTTTTTGCTGCAATAATGCAATAGCTATGTGGTTAGCTAGGTACAGAGTCACAGACTGAATAAAAACAAACTTAAGAATCATGTTGTTATAGGTAGAGAAACTAGAATCTAAATAGGCCCTGAGAAATCCATGATTACCTGTATATTTAATTTTATATGACCTCTTCATTATTACTTAGAGGGATTCCATTTTTGATTTTGTTCTATTAAAAAGCAACAAATTCATGACCCTTAGTTGAATGTATTAAAAAAATTCCAGGCTTTTCTTATATTAATTAATAGGAATAATGCCACTGTATTTACGTGGAGACCTACAGTTTTCAAAGTATTTTCACATATTTTGTCTTTTTAAAGCTATAGTTATTACATTTTTAGTATGTAAAAGAAGCAGAATGTGCAATGAGAAAGAAGTTTACAAGTTTTAGGAAAAGCTGGAAAGAAAGTGCTTTAGTTGTTGGTATTGGAAGGCAATTTTTGAACAGCACATTCTCAATAAGATGAAAATGTTTAAAGAAATAGAGTAAAAGTGCTGAGGACCAAATACATATATAATAGGTAAGATTAAATGAGTATTCTGTATGAGCAATATTGAGAATTATGTAGTTCTAATAGTTCTGAAGAAAGATGAAAGTTACTTGTTCATGGAATTTAGAAATATGGTAAGTTCTCTGTTATTTACCATTCTAATAATGAAAAACTTGTACATCTGCAAAAATGTTTTCATCAGCATTCAGATGAGGACTTTAAAGTACATTGTGTTATAAATTATAAATTGTATTATAAAAGAAAGGCCAAATTGCCTTGATTTTCAGTGTCTCTTGGTATACCTAGTAATTTTTGATTGAATATTATACATTGTATATGAAAGATCATAGAAGTTCCAAATGCCACTATTTTTCTTTTTCTCTGGCAGGCATTTAGACTAAGGTTCTTTTGGTTTGTGGTCTCTAGGGAACTGAGAGCCTGGTGTGGTCATCTCACCTCCACAAGTCCCAAACACTAATTTTTATCTTGGCACCAAAAGACCGCCAGAAAGCCTGTTTTGCTTTTCCAAGACTTTCTGCTTAGCTTTTAGCCTCTATGTTATAGTTTCAAAATTTGGCATGTGTCTTATTGGAAAAACTGATTCAGTTTTTCCTCATTCAACAGTCTTGCAAGACCTCTAAAACCTAGCTAGTTTCCTTCTTGCCTAACAATAGCACTTTGCTTGAACAAAATCCAGGTTTTCAACCTCTTGTTCTTAGTCATAGAATGTTCTTAGTCTTAGCAAATATTTCCAGGCAACAAGCATTTATAGATACATCAGCCTGGTTTATAGTTTCTCTAGTTGCTTTAGCAGGAGCATTGGTCTGTTCCAATATACTGTATCCCACCTAGAAGTGTAATGTGTAATGTGTGGTCTTAAATTGTTCCAAGTATAAAGTAAAACAAAACCTTTGTTGTTAACACTGATAATTTAAAGACCTCAAAACCCTAGAATTCCATTTACTATGCTCCCAACTAATATATTTGTATTGTTGGCATTTTAATGCCTGTTTTTACTCCCACTAGATGATTATATTATTATGCATTTTTCTACTTTATGTAGTCAAATTTGATTAAATTTTGTTTATGTTTACCTATATATTTACTACTATGCATATTTTTTATTTCATCTTGAATCTCTAGACTTCTATCTAGAATTACTTTTTTTTTTTTTTTTTTTTTTTTTTGAGACTGGGCCTTGCTCTGTTACCCAGGCTGGCGTACAGTGGCACATTCCTGGCTTACTGCAGCCTCTGCCTCCTGGGTTCAAGAGATTCTCCTGCCTCAGCTTCCTGAGTAGCCTGGGTTCTAGGCATGTGCTACCACATTTGGTTAATTTTTGTATTTTTAGTATAGATGGGATTTCATCATGTTGGCCAGGATGGTCTTGAATGTGAAGTGATCCACCCGCCTTGGCCTCCCAAAGTGCTGGGATTGCAGACGTGAGCCACCGCATCTGGACCTATAATTACTTTTCTTCTGCCTTCCTGAGGTCTTCCCTTTAGAATTTCATCTATTGAGGGTCTGTTGGTGGTACCACCTCTCAATTTGTTTGGTTGTTTGAAAATGTCTTTATTTCATTATCTTTCTTGAGAGATATTTTAGTGGCTGTAGAATTCTAGATGAGCAGTTATTTTCTCTCTGCATATTATATTCAATTGCTTTTCGGTTTCCTTTGTGGCTCTGGAGGAGTTAGATTTTAGTCATATTACTGCTTTTTGAAAGTGGTTTGTCTTTTCCTTGTCTGGCTGCTCTTAAGATTAAAACAAGAAAAATAAGTATTTATCTTCAAGTATTCCTTCTCCAGTGCTCTTCCTTTATATATTAATAGATTCAAGTTTCCGACCTGTAACATTTTCCTTTTCTTTGAAGAATCTATTTTAATGTTTCTTGCAAGGTAAGTCTACTGGCAACAGATTCCCCCAGTGTTTGTGGAAATCTTTATTATCCTTCACTTTCGAAGTATAATTTCACAGGGCACAGAATTCAGAGTGATATTTTTCTTTCTTCCTTCTTTTTTTTCTTTTCTCTGAATATTTTAAATATTTTAGTTCATTCTCTCTCTTTTTTTATTTTTTGAGACAGAATCTCACCGTATTGTTCAGGCTGGAGTGCTGCAGTGGTACAGTCACAGTTCACTGCAACCTCTAACTCCCTGGGCTCAGGTGATTCTCCCACTTCAGCCCCACAAGTAGCTGGGACTACAGGTGCATGCCACCACACTGAGCTAATTTTTGTATTTTTTTCTGGTAGAGACAGAATTTCTTTTTCTAGACAGATTCTCACTCTGTCACCCAGGCTGGCATGCAGTGGCATGGTTTTGGCTCAGTGCAACCTCTGCCTCCCGGGTTCGAGCAATGCCTCTTGAGTAGCTGGGACTACAGGTGTGCACCACCACGCCTGGCTAATTTTTGTGTTTTTAGTAGAGATGGGGTTCACCATTTTGCCCAGGCTGGTTTTAAGCTCCTAGGCTCAAGTAATCTGTTTCCTTTAGCCTCTCAAATTCATTTTCTTCTTTCTTGAATGGTTTCTGAGGAGAAATTGAATGTAATTTTTACCTTTACTCCTTTTGGTGTTTTTTCCTCTTTGGCTTCTTTTTAAAAAAAATTTCAGTTTTAATTATTATGGGTCCATAATAGGTGTATGTATTTATGGAGTATGTGTGATGTTTTGATTCAGACATACATAATGTGTGATAATCACCTAAGGGTAATTGGGATATTTCTCACCTCAAGTATTTATTATTTTCTTTTGTGTTAAGAACATTCCAATTTCACTCTTAGTTATTTAAAAATATACAATAAATTATCATTGACTTTAGTCACTCTGTTGTGTTATCAAATGCTAGAGCCTCTTATTCTAACCACGTTTTTGTACCCATTAACCATCCCCACTACTACCTGACTCCCTGCTACCCTTCTCAGACTCTAGTAACTATTAGTCTACTCTCTATCTCCATAAGTTTGTTTTAGCTTTTAGCTCCCTTATATGACTGAAAACATGAAATTTGTCTTTCTGTGTGTGGCCTGGCTCTTTTCACTTAACACAGTGTTCTCCAGTTTCATCCATGTTGCTGCAAATGAAAATGACAGGATTTCTCTCCCTTCCCTCCCCTCCCTTCCCCTTCCCTTCCCTTCCTTTTTTCTTTTCTTTTTTCATAGAGACAGGATCAGTATAGCTCATTATAACCTTGAACCCCTGGGCTCAGGTGATCCTCCCATCTCAGTCACCTAAATTGCTAGCATTACAGGCATGTGCCATCAGGGCCAGCTAATTTTTAATTTTTTGTACAGATAGGTCTCAGTGCGTTGTCCTCGAACTCTTGGCCTCCAGTGATCTTCCTGCCTTGGCCTCCCAAAGTGATGGGATTATAAACATGAGCCACTGTGCCCAGTCTAGTTCGAAATATTTTTTAGCTTCCTGGTGATTTTGTCTTTTACTAAAGGGTTAGACTATTAAATGTTTTTTGAAATATTTGGGTCTTTTGTAGATATTTTTAATGTTGATTTTTAATTATTTTGTGTTCAGATAACATACTCTTATGATTTCAATCTTTTGAAATTTATTCAGAGTTATTTTATTGTCTAACATGTGGTCTATCTTTATGAATGTTTCATGTACACTTGAAACATATGTGTTTCTGCAATTGTTCTAGTATTCTATAAATGAAATTTAGTGAGTATAGTTGATAGTGCCATTCAGATATTGTACAGTTTTACTGATTTTGTGTTTAGTTGTTATAAGTGTTGGGGAAACTGGGTATCTATTTAGAAGGAAACAAAATATGTAAATTTTAATTGGCAATAATAGTTTTCACCCAAAGGTCAGGCTTAGGCTATGCCCTACCATGGCACATGATCTGGAAAAGAGGTCTCTTCAGTGGAGATGAAATCTTCGTTCTGTGGAAGTGATGTTGAAATCTTCAGAAGTATATTAGTAGAAACATAGAGGTAGACACTGGGAGAAATGTGAAATAATGTATGTGTCTTTGTCATGTCACAGTTTTTGATGTGACAAAATATGAGTTCTGATTCTTCCAAGCCAGGAGAAATTTTGAAAGGATAATCTGCAAGAGTTCTCCCCATCACCCATCCAAATTGCAAGGGCAGTAAATGAGTTTTTCTCTGTATGCCATATGAATGGACAGACCACAGATTTTTTTTTTTTTTTTTTGAAATTGACTAGAAAAGAAAGGAAGCAATAGCCAGAATATGCAGCATGAGAACAGTAAAAGTTTTATTAACTTATAAAGCTGGGATACTTTAAGAAAACATATTATCCTTCTAGGTAGGATACTAGATAGCAGGATAAATTTCCAATGAATCAAATATTTAATGTAAAATACTATAAAAGAAAACATGGGAGAATTCCTTTATAACTTTGAAATGGGGAAAGCCTTTGTAACCGTGACTCAAAATCCAGAAGCTATAACAAATGTAGATTTGACTATAATAAATGCATGCTAATAAACAAAATCGAAAATCCTAAAATACACAACAAAAGCATAACCAAAGAAAAACAACATTAACAGGGAAAAAGAATTGTAACTTATAACAGACAAAGGGCTAGTCCTCTGAATTCAAAGAGTTTCTGGAAGTCAAAAAGTTAGACTATCTACCCGATAGAAAAGTGGGAAAAGAATAAGGATCGTTCATAGACAAGGAAATACAAATGCGTCTTAAATTATATAAAATATGCTAAGCGTCATTCATGAAAAATTCCAATTAAAACTACATTGAGATATTATTCCCCATTTACTAGATTGACAAAAATCTAAATGACAATATACTCTCTTAGTAAAGTATGGGAAAACAGATACTTTCATACCTTGTTCATCAGAGTATGGTTTAGTATAATTTCGGTGGAAAGTAGCTTGACCATATTGCAAATATGTATATTTAGTCCAAGAGCTGCTTCTTCTAGAAATGTATCATACTTACATACATGTAAACTGACATATGCACACAATTTTAAAGTGTAGCATTGTTTGTAATAGAAAAATATTGAAAACAGTTTTAGTTTGATAGAGTTTGTAATATACTATACAATGGCATACTATATAACTATCATAAAGAATGATAAAGTACTTTATGTACTGAAGTGAAAAGATATCTGGGATTTATTTTTGAGTGAAAAGACAAGATGCAGATAGGAGATATAGTGTGTTACAATCTATGTAACAAAAGATGGTGAAAATGAATATATACTTATGTTTGCTTGTATCTGCATGAAGAAACTCTAGATGGGTACACATGAAACTAATAACTGAATTCTTGTGGTCACAGGAAGGATAAAAGTGGGTTACAAGAGTATGATAGCATTTTCACATTATCACTTTCTAATTTTTTAATTATTTAAATATTTTGCCCATTTAAAAAAGAAGAAAAAGAAAATTGAATTAGGCTGGGCGTTAGTGGAGGATGCAAGGTAGATAAACACTTATCCTCTTTTTGTTTTTGATTTTCTGTCTTTGTTTTTCTTTTTTCTTTTTAAGAATTTGTATTTTAGGTTTAGGGGTACATGTGAAGGTTTGTTACATAGATAAACATGTGCCACAGGACTTTGTTATACATATTATTGCATCACACAGGTATTAAGCTCAGTTCCAAATAGTTATCTTTTTTGTTCCCCTCCCTCCTTACACCCTCTCCCTCAAGGAGATGCCAGTGTCTGTTGTTTCCTTTGTGTTCATAACTTCTTAAAACTTAGCTCCTACTTGTAAATGAGAACATGCAGTATTTGGTTTTCTGTTCCTATGTTAGTTGACTAAGGATGATAGCCTCTTACTCTTTCCATGTTCTGGCAAAAGACATGATTTTTTTTAAGGCTGTGTAATATTCCATAGTGTATATGTATCACATTTTCTTTATCCAGTCTGTTATTGACAGGTATTTAGGTGATTCTATGTCTTTGCTATTCTATACTGCTGCTGTGAACACTTGTGTGCATGTGTCTTTATGGTAGAATGCTTTATATTCCTCTGGGTATATACCCAGTAATGGAATTGCTGAGTCAAATGGTAGTTCTTTTAACTCTCTGAGGAATTGCCATACTGCTTTCCACAATGGTTGAACTAATTTACGCTCCCACCAACAGTGTATAAGGGTTCCCTTTGCTCTGCAGCCTCACCAGCACCTGTTATATTTTGGCTTTTTAGTAATAGCCATTCTGACTGGTGTCAGATGGTATCTCATTGCAGTTTTGATTTGCATTTCTCTAATGATCAGTGGTATTGAGCTTTTTGTTATAAGCTTGTTGTCTTCTTTTGAGAAGTATCTGTTCATATCCTTTGCCCACTTTTTAATGGCATCGTTTGTTTTTCTTTTGTAAAGTTGTTTAAGTTCCTTATAAAAACTGGGTATTAGACTTGTGTCAGCTGGCATAGTTTGCAAATACTTTCTCCCACTTTGTAGGTCGTTTGTTTACTCTGTTGGTAGTTTCTTTTGCTGTGCAGAAGCTTTTAAGTTTAATTAGATCCCATTTGTCAATTTTTGCTTTTGTTGCAATTGCATTTGGTGTCTTCATTGTGAAATCTTTGCCTGTTTCTAGATCCAGGATAGTATTGCCTAGATTGTCTTCCAGAGTATTTTATAGTTTTGGGTTTTACATTTAAGGGTTTAATCTGTAATCAGTTGGTTTTTGTATATGGTGTAAGAAAGAGGTCCAACCTCAATCTTCTGCTTATGGCTAGTCAGTTATCCTAGCACCATTTACTGAATGGGGAATTTTTTCCCCATTGCTCGTTTTTGTCAGCTTTGTCAAAGATCAGATAGTCAAAGATATGTGGCTGTATTTTGGGTCTCATTATTCTGTTCCACCAGTTTGTGTGTCTGTTTTTGTATCATTACCACTATAGTCCTGTAGTACAGTTTGGAGTTGGGTAACATGGTGCCTCCGGATTTGTGCTTTTTGCTTAGGATTGCCTTGACTATTCAGGCTCTTTTTTTGGTTCCATATAAATTTTAAAATATTTTTTTCTACTTTTATGAAGAATGTCATTGGTAATTTAACAGGTAGAGCATTGAATTTGTAAATTGCTTTGGGCAGTATAGCCATTTTAATGATATTGATTCTTCCTGTTTATGATGATGGGATGTTTTTCCATTTGCTGTGTCTTCTTTGATTTCTTTGAACAGTGTTTTGTAATTCTCATTGTAGATATTTTTCACCTCCCTGGTTAACTGTATTTATGGGTATTTTTAATTTTTTTTGTGGCAACTGTGAATGGAATAACTTTTCTTATTTGGCTCTCAGTTTGGTTGTTGTTGATGCATAGGAATGCTAGTTATTTTTGTACATCGATTTTGTATCCTGCACCTTTGCTGAAGTTGTTTATCAGCTAAAGGAGCTTTTGGGCCAAGACTGTGGGGTTTTTACATATAGAACCATGCCATCTGTAAAAAGAGATAGTTTGACTTCCTCTCTTATTATTTGAATGTCCTTTATTTATTTTTTCTCTTGACTGATGGCTCTGGCTAGGACTTCTAATACTATGTTAAATAAAAGTAGTGAGAGAGGGCATCCTTGTGTTGTGTTAGTTTTCAAGGGGAATGCTTCCAGCTTTTGCTCATTCAGTATGATGTTGGCTATGTGCTTGTAATAGATGGCTCTTATTGTTTTGAGGTATGTTCCCTCAATACCTAGGTTATTGAGAGTTTTTAACATGGAAGAATGTTCAGTTTTGTCAAAGGGCTTTTTTCACATCTGTTGAGATGATCATGTGGTTTTTGTCTTTAGTTCTGTTTATGTGATGAATCACATTTATAGATTTTCATATGTTGAACCAACCTTGCATCCCAGGAATGAAGGCTGCTTGATCATGGTAGATTAGCTTTTTGATGTGCAGCTGGATTCAGTTTGCCAGTATTTTGTTGAGGATTTTGCATTGATGTTTATCAAGGATATTGGCCTGAAATTTTCTTTTTTTGGTTTTGTGTCTGCCAGGTTTTGGTATCAAGATGATGTTGGCATCATAGAATGAACTGGGGAGAAGTCCCTTCTCATTTTCTTGAAATAGTTTCTGTGGTAATAATACCACCTGGTAGACTTTGTACATCTGGTAGACTTTGACTGTTAACCGATGAGGTCCTGGGCTTTTTTTTTGGTTGGTAGGCTGTTTATTACTGATTCTATATCAGAGCTCATTATTGGTCTGTTCAGGGAATCAGTTTCTTCCTGGCTCAGTCTTGGGAGGATGTATGTGTCCAGGAATTTATTAATGTCTTCTAGGTTTTCTAGTTTGTGTGTGTAGAGGTGTTTGTAGTAGTTTTTGATGGTTGTTTTTATTTCTGTGGGATCAGGAGTAACATTCCCTTTGTCAGTTTTACTAGTGTTTATTTGGGTCTTCTTTTTTTTTCTTCTTAATTAGTCTAGTTAGTGGCCTATGTATTTTAATATTTTTTTCAAAAAATCATTTCCTAGATTGGTTGATCTTTTGAAATTTTTTTTTGTGTGTGTGTCTTGATTTCCTTCAGTTCAGCTTTGATTTTTGTTATTTCTCATCTTCTGCTAGCTTTGGGGTTGATTTGTTGTTGCTTCTCTAATTCTTTCAGTTGTAGAGTTAGGTTGTTAAGATCTTTTTAACTTCTTGACATAGGCATTTAGCAATATGAATTTCCCTCTTAACACTACCTTAGCTGTGTTTCAGAGATTCTAAGTATGTTTTATCTTTGTTCTCACTGTTTTAGAAGAGCTTCCTGATTTCTGCCTTAATTTCATTATTTACTCAAAAGTCATTCAGGAGCATGTTGTTTAACTTCCATGTAATTGTATAGTTTTGAGTGGGTTTCATTGTGTTGTCTTCTGTTTTTATTGCACTGTGGTCCAAGAATGTGTTTGGTCTGATTTCAGGTTTTTTTTTACATTTGTTGAAGATTGTTTTATGTCCAATTATGTGGTCAATTTTACAGTATGTAACATATGGCAATGAGAAGAATGTATATTCTGTTGTTTTGGGGTGGAGACTTCTGTAAAGGTCTATCAGACCCATTTGGTCCAATGCTGAGTTTAGGCCCTAAATATCTTTGTTAATTTTCTGCCTTGATGATCTGTCTAATACTGTCTGTGGAGTGTTGAAGTCTCCCACTATTATTGTGTGGGAGTCTATGTCTCTTTGTAGGTCTGTAAGAACTTGCTTTGTGAATGTGGTGGTTTGGCTCCATGCCCCCACCCAAATCTCATCTCAAATTGTAATTCCCAAATGTCGAGCGAGGGAGGTGATTAGATTATGAGGGTGGTTTTATTATTATTATTATTATTATTTGTTATTTATTTATTTATTTATTAATTATACTTTAAGTTCTGGGGTACATGTGCAGATCGTGCAGATTTGTACATAGGTATGCATGAACCATAGTGGTGGTTTGCTGCATCTATCACCCCGTCTCCTAATGCTATCCCTCCCCCATCTCCCCACACCCTGCTATTCCTTCCCTAACCCCCACCCACCAGGCCTTGGTATGTGATGTCCCCCTCCCTGTGTCTGTGTGTTCTCATTGCTTAACACCTACTTGTGAGTGAGAACATGAGGTGTTTGGTTTTCTGTTCTTGTGTCAGTTTGCTGAGAATGATGGTTTCCAGATTCATCCATGTCCCTGCAAAGGACATGAAGTTGTCCTTTTTTATAGCCACATAGTATTCCATGGTGTATATGTGCCACATTTTCTTCATCCAGTCTGTCATTGATGGGCATTTGGGTTGGTTCCAAGACTTTGCCATTGTGAACAGTGCTGCAATAAACAGACATGTGCATGTGTCTTTATAATAGAATGATTTATACTCCTTTGGGTGTATACCCAGTAATGGGATTGCTGGGTCAAATGGTATTTGTATTTCTAGATTCTTGAGGAACCACCACACTGTCTTCCACAATGATTGAATTAATATAAACTCCCACCAACAGTGTAAAAGCGTTCCTATTTCTCCACATCTTCTCCAGGATCTGTTGTCTCCAGGTTTTTTGATGATCACCATTCTAACTGGTGTGAGGTGGTATCTCAATGTGGTTTTGATTTGCATTTCTCTAATCACCAGTGATGATGAGCTTGCTTTATTTCATATTTTTTTTTTTGCCACATAAATGTCTTCTTTTGAAATGTGTCTGTTCATATCCTTTGCTTACTTTTTAATGGTTTTTTTTTTCTTGTAAATTTGTTTAAGTTCTTTGTAGATTTTAGATATTAGCCCTTTATCAGTTGGGTAGATTCCAAAAATTTTTTTCCCATTTGTTGGTTGCCAGTTCACTCTATCAATAGTTTCTTTTGCTGTGCAGAAGCTCTTAAGTTTAATTAGATCCCATTTGTCTATTTTGGCTTTTGTTGCCATTGCTTTTTGTGTTTTAGTCATGAAGTCCTTACCTATGCCTATGTCCTGAATGGTATTGCCTAGGTTTTTTCCTAGAGTTTTTATGGTTAGACCTCATGTTTAAATCTTTAATCCATCTAGAGTTAATGTTTGTATAAAGTGTAAGGAAGGGGTCTAGGTTCAGCTTTCTGCATATGGCTAGCCAGTTTTCCCAGCACCATTTATTAAATTGGGAATCCTTTCCCCATTGCTTGTTTTTGTCAGGTTTGTCAAAGATCAGATGGTTGTAGATGTGTGGTTTTCTTTCTGAGGCCTCTGTTCTGTTCCATTGGTCTATATCTCTGTTTTGGTACCAGTAATGTGCTGTTTTGATTACAGTAGCCTTGTAGTATAGTTTGAAGTCAGGTAGCGTGATGCCTCCAGCTTTGTTTTTTCTTTTTTTTCCTTAGGATTGTCTTGGCTGTGTGGGCTCTTTTTTGGTTCCATATAAAGTTTAAGGTGTTCTTTTTCCAGTTCTGTGAAGAAAGTCAATGGTAGCTTGATGGGGGTAGCATTGAATCTATAAATTACTTTGGGCAGTATGGCCATTTTCACCATATTGATTCTTCCTAACCATGAGCATGGAATGTTTTGCCATTTGTTTATGTCCTCCCTTATTTCCTTGAACAGTGGTTTGTAGTTCTCCTTGAAGAGGACCTTCACATCCCTTGTTAGTTGTATTCATAGGTATTTTATTCTCTTTGTAGCCATTGTGAATGGGAGTTCTCTCATGATTTGGCTCTCCGTTTGTCTGTTATTGGTGTGTAGGAATGCTTGCAATTTTTGCACATTGATTTTGTATCCTAGGACTTTGCTGAAGTTGCTTATCAGCTTAAGGAGAATTTGGGCTGAGATGACAGGGTTTTCTAAATATGCAATCATGTCATCTGCAAACAGGGACAATTTGATGTTCTCTCTTCCTATTCAAATGCTCTTTATTTCTTTCTTTTGCCTGATCACTGTAGCCAGAACTTCCAATACTACATTGAATAGGAGTGGTGAGAAAGGGCATCCTTGTCTTATGCTAGTTTTCAAAGGGAATGCTTCCAGTTTTTTTCTCATTCAGTATGATATTGGTTGTGTGTTTATCATAGATAGCTCTAATTATTTTTAGATATGATCCATTGATACCTATTTTATTGAGAGTTTTTAGCGTAAAGCACTGTTGAATTTTGTTGAAGGCCTTCTCTGCATCTATTGAGATAATCATGTGGTTTTTATCTTTAGTTCTGTTTATGTGCTGGATTATGTTTATAGATTTGCAGATGTTGAACCAGCCTTGTATCCCTGGGATGAAGCCATCTAGATTGTGATGGATAAGCTTTTTGATGTAGTTTTGGATTAGGTTTGCCAGTATTTTATTGGAAATTTTTGCATCAATGTTTATCATGGATATTGGCCTGAAAGTCCTCCATGCTCTTCTTGTGATAGTGAGTGAGCTTTCACCAGAGCTGATGATTTTATAAGTGTTTTGACAGTTCCTCCTTCACACACTCTTGTTTTCTCTTGGCTGCTGCCATGTAAGATGTGCCTGTTTCCCCTTCTACCATGATTGAAAGTTTCCTGTGGCCTCCCTAGCCATATGGAACTGTGAGTCAATTAAACCTCTTTTGTTTATAAATTACCTAGTCTCAGTGTAGTATCTTTATTGCACTGTGAGAACAGATTAATACAGGGTGCTCCTGCATTGGGTCATGTTGTTTGTGTGGTTGTTTTACAGTAACACTGGTCTATGTGTTTTTTTTTTTTTTTTTTTTTTTTTTTGAGAAGGAGTGTCACTCTGTCATCCAGACTGGAGTGCAATGGCATGGTCTTGGCTCACTGTAACCTCCTCCTCCCATGTTCAAGAGACTCCCACCTCAGCCTTCTGAGTAGCTGGGACTACAGGCATGTGCCACCACACCAAGCTAATTTTTGTATTTTTATTAGAGACAGAGTTTCACTATGTTGGCCAGGATGGTCTTGAGCTCCTGACCTTGTGATCTGCCTGCCTCGGCCTCCCAAAGTGCTGAGATTACAGGCATGAGCCACCACGCCTGGCCTGGTCTATGTGTTTAAGTGTGTTTTGTATTAGCTGGTAGCAGTCTGTATTTACTGCTCCTTTCAAGATCTCTTGAAAGGTAGATTTGGTAGTAATGAAGTTCCTCAATATTTGCTTAGCTGAAAAGGATCTTATTGCTCCTTCACTTAGTTTCGCTGGATATGAAATTCTTGGTTGAAGATATTTTTCTTTAAGAATGTGGAATATAGACCCCAATCTCTTCTGGCTTGTAGGGTTTTAGCTGAGAGGTCCACTGTTATCCTGATGTGGATCCCTTTGTAGGTGACTTGCCCTTTCTCTCTATCTTCCTTTAACATTCTTTCTTTCATTTTGACCTTGAAAGATCTGACAATTACATGTTTTAGGGATGATCTCCTTGTGTAGAATCCTTCAGGAGTTCTCTGTATTTTCTGAATTTGACTGTTGGCCTCTCTAGCAAAGTTGGGGATGCTTCCATGGATGATATCCTGAAAGATATTTTTCAAGTTGTTAAGATGTTTGCTTTCTCTCCTTCTCTTTCAGAGATGACAATGACTCATAGATTTGGCTTCTTTACATGTAAAGAATTCCATACTTCTTGGAGGTTTTGTTTATTCCTTTTTATTCTTTTTTCTTTATTTTTGTCTGATTGTCTTATTTCATAGAACCAGTCTTCAAATTCTAAGATTGTTTTCTCAGCTTGGTTTATTCTGCTGTTAGTACTTGTAATTGCATCGTGAAATTCTTGTATTGTGTTATTCAACTCTGCCAGACCCATTAGGTTCTTCTTAATACCTGCTATTTCGTTCGTCAGCTCCTGTATCACTTTGTTGTGATTCTTATTTTTCTTGGATTGACTTTTGCCATTCTCCTTAATCTTGATGATCTTCATTCCTATTCATATTCTGAATTTTATTTCTGTCATTCCAGCCAGTACAGCCTGGTTAAGAACTCTTGATGGAGACCTGGTGTTGCCATTTGGAGGACATATGACAGACACTCAGCATTCGAGTTACTGGAGTTCTTGTACTGGTTCTTTCTCATCTCTGCATGTAGGTATTTCTTTAACTGCAGTGCAGATTAAGTATAGTCAATAGACTTCTTTTCTGGATGTTTTCACTAGGCTGAGGCTTTGTGTAGGGTCTTTATTTGAAACTGACTTCTTGTCTCTGGTTTCAGTGGGAATATATCAGTGAGGCATTTTTGGTGTTGAAGCTTTGGGGTATGATCCAGCAGGTGACATTTAGGCTTATCAGTCAGTTGGTAGACTCTTGCTTGATTGTGTGGCTCCATGTTTCCTTACAGTTGCAACTGTGTTCTTTGTCAGTGCTCTGAAAGTATGGATTCTTCTCTCCCTTGAGTGCTGGCTGTGATTTACAACTTTTCACTCTTGGGCTGCCCACTGCAGCCCTGGGACAGTCTTAATGCTTATGTTCCTTCTCCAGGTTAGAGGCAGCAGAGGAAAAGATCATAGTACTGGTTGTGGCCAAGGGTCATTTGCTTGACTCCTGGGGGCTCCACCCCAGAGAGATGCAGGTCAGCAATTGCTCATTGCAGTCAGCCCAAGATGGAGGGTTTTTGCTGTGGGTCCAAGCCAGAGGTTTTCTGTTTTGTGACAAGCTATGTAGAGCATGGGGGACCTGTGGGAGATTGGTTGGCCTCTTCTTCTTAGGTTGATTGCAGCTCATTGGAGGTGGGGATAAGGCACTTGGGCTCTTTGTTCCTTTGTTAGTCCGAGGGTGGCAAGGCCAGTTCTGCTGCAGAGGCAGTGGCAAGAGGCTTTCAGTTGCCCCCGGACGCTCTGTCCATGGAATTACTGAGTTGGTACTGGCTTGGTAGCTCTAGCAGGGGGTGGTTGGAGGCTCAGGGATGGCAGACCTGCCCAGTGAGCAGATGTGGGAATGGGCGCCCATGTAACAGTCTGGGCACTTCTCGGTAGGACTGCTGTGGTATGCTTAGGGCCTGCTCCAGTCCTAGTCACCTCAGATTTTCCAGAACTTAGAGGTGTTACTAGTGAAGGCTGTGAAACAGCAAAATGGTAGCCTGCCCCTTTTTCTGGGATCTTTGTCCCAGGGAGGTATGGAACAGTTGCCAGCTTAAAGACATCTGTAGGAAGTGGCTGCAGACCCTGGATATGAGGTCCCACCCAGTGAGGAGGAACAGGATTGGGACCCACTTAAAAAGCAGTCTGGCTGCATTTTCACAGGGCAGTTGTGTTGTGCTGGGGGTCCACTTCAGCCCCCAGTCACCTCAGACACTCTGAAACCCAAAGTTGTAATGACTAAGTTGCCCAAACAACAAAGATGGTGGCCTGCAACTCTCTCTGGGAGCGCTGTCCCAGGAGGAATTCAGATCTCTGTTGGCTGGAAAGCTTGGATGGGGGTGGCTGAAGGCCCTGGTTGGGAGGTCCTGCCCAGTGAAAAAGAATGGGATCAGGTACCTGCTTAAAGCAGTAGTCTGGCCTGTTTTGGTAGAGTGGCTGTGCTGTGCTGTGCTGTGCTGTGCTGTGCTGTGGGAATTCCTTCTACCTTGGGTAGACTCAGACTCTCCAAAGCCTGAAGGCTGGAATGGCTAAGGTGCCTGAATAGCAAAGATGGCAGCCTACCCTTCCTCCCAGGAGCTCCTTCTTAGGGAGGTGCAATGGGCTGGTGCTGTTCAGCCCTCTAGATTCAGCCTCTTTTCTAGGGGTATGCACAGGCCTAACCTCCTACTTTGCCAAAGCTGCAGCTACTTTTGCTGGAAAGCCCAAATATCTAAGCCTTCAGAGTCTCCATGGATACCTGAATGACTGCTCTGCTGAGACTCTATGTAGCTCTGTCCATCAGACTAAAGTCCAAAGGCCCTGGTGGAGTGGGTTCACAAGATCTCCTGACCTGAGAGTTGTAAATATCTGTGGGAGAAGCATGGTTTCTCCAGGTTGCCGATTCACTCACCGCTTCCTTAGGTTGTGGAGAATCCCTTGGCTCTGTGTTGTTCCCAGGTGGCTGTTGTCCTGCCTTGTTTTTCTTTGTTCTCTGGGTCAGGTTGTTTCCTTGATTAATTCCAATGTGAGTACCTGAATGTTTCAGTTGAAGGTGTATTTACTCACCCCTTCTATTTCTCTTCGTGAGAACCAGGCACACTAGCTGCTTCTAGTCAATCATCTTGACCACTTCACAACCTCACCCTTTTCCTTTCTCTTTGTATATTTTTAGTTCGGGCAGTGGCAGAATACTAAGATAGTGAGAAATAAGCAAAATTTAGAACCGTTTATAAAAATGGGCCAAATTAACCAAAGGTTTGTCCAGGTTTAGTATTGAAAAACCTTAGATTTGCTGAATTTTGGATTTCTCTAAGGAATAGAAACATTGAATTCATGTTGGTAGATGAAAGACAAGGAATATCAACATGAATTACTTATTAGTTATGTGTGCCTGTTGCTACTGTGTATGCTATTACTGCTGAGGGGCCTGTGGAGTAGAATGTTTCATTTTCCAGAATATAAATTAAATGACAGTTTTGTATTTCAATTTTATGTGTGATTTGTGATAAAAACCTTTCTTTGCCAAAGCAGAGTTTTCTTTTGATAGCTATATGAAAGGCATTTGAATTATTTAAAATATGGAAATGACTTTTGTTCTTTTTAATACATAAAAAAATGTTTAAATTATATTAAAAACTTCCTCCCACAGATTCTTAAGCTCTTCTATGGAGTGGGCTTAAGATGTGTGTTAAATAGTTAAACTCTCTTTCTTACCTATTTTTTATTTTAAAACTCCTTAGAGAGAGGTCATGTAGTCATGTTCAAATTTATTAGGGTTCTATATTTATAAAACCTTAAGATAAATTTTACCTCAATCTCCAAATCTTTGGGGTTTTAAAAAAATGTTGGTTATTGATTTCTCACTTAAATTTATTATAACAACATACTTCATAGGTTTACAGTCTTTTTACATTTATTAAAACTTGTTTTTATAGCCCAGCATGTAGTCTAACTTCATGACTATTTCATATGCATTTGAAAATAATTTCTAATTTTTAGTTATTGAATGTAATGTTCTGTAAATATCAATTAGATCAGTTAGGCAGATAATGCTAAATTATCTATATTCTTACTGATTTTTTTAAGGTCTCCTTTTCCTTTCAATTACTGAGAGTCAGGTGATAAAATTTTCAACTGAGAATATGGATTTATCTCTTTCTCCCTTTACTTTTGACAGTTTTTGCTTTGTGTATCTTAAAATTCTGTTATTAGGTGCATACAGATTTAAAAATGTTATGTATTAATGATGAATTTATTCTTATATTATTATGACATGATAATTCTCTTTATCTCTGGTAGTATTCCTTGAGTTGAAGTCTATTTTGTCTGGGACATTGATATAGCCATATCAGGTTTTTATTTGGTGATTTCCTTTAAAACTATCTGAGTATTTATGTTTAAAGAGAGTCTCTTGCAAATCACATGAAGTTATATCTTGCTTTTTAAAAATCCAGTTTGTAAATCTCTTCTAATTGGAGTGTTTAATCCACTTGCATTTACTGTAATTATTGATATGGTTGTTTTCTGGCTTTCGTTGTTTCTGATGAGAGGTCAGCCAACATTCTCATTGTTTCCCTGTGAGGAGTATGTCGTTTTTTCTCTATTTTTCATGCTTTCTTTTTGTATTTGATTTTCAGCAATTTGAGTAAGATATGCCTGTGTATGATGTTTTGGGTATTTATTTTGCTTGGGTTCATTGAGCTTTTTGAGTCTATGTTACTGGTTTTGATCAAATGTAGCAAATGTTTTGGGTTAATATTTTGTCAAAGATTTTTTAATGCCCCCTCTCTTTTCTTCTAGGACATTAATTTTACCTGTTATTGTTGTTCTGTTCATTTTGTTCTCCTAAATTTTTCCCCTATGTGCTTTAGTTTGGGTGATTTCTGTTGATCCTTAATCTTAGTCTAGTGAGGTCTTAAAGCTCTTGAGTGTTAGTCTAGTGAGGTGGCTATAACAGGTTTTAGACAACAAAAATTTATTTCTCTCTTCTGGTGGCTGGGAAATCCAAGAGCAAGGTGCTGGAAGATTTGGTGTGTGGTGAAGATCTGATTTCTGGTTCATAGGTAGTGCCTTCTCATGGTATTCTCACATGGTGGGTGGGCAAGGCAGCTCTCTAGGGCTTCTTGTATAAGAGCACTAATGCCATTCATTTTATTATCTTCCAAAGGCTCTCCACTTCAACATCACATTGGGGATTAGGTTTCAGCATATGAATTTTGGGTTAACACAGACGTTTGATCTATTATACCTGTCTTCATGTTCACCAATCTTACTTTTGTTACTCTTTTCTGCCTTGTTTTATTTTATGTTTTGTCGAATTTATATTTGTAATCAGTAGGGGAATTAGGCTGATATGATGTAATTCATCATTATTGGAAGCTGTTTTTTTAAATTTCAAATAAAAGAAGACATAGGGATAAAAATATGGGAATACACTATGTTAAGAAAGCCCTCTCTATTTTTTTTTTTTTTTGGCCTATTTATTTGTTTCATTGAAGTGAAAGAGTGTCCTATTGGTTAAAAAATCATATCCCCTTTTCCATGAAATACCCTCAGATAAGCAGAACTTACTGTAGATTTGCCATTAATTGTTGTGGAATTAGAAAATATTTCTACCTAAAGACACATGAAATGTGAATGTGTACATTTGTAAGTAGCACTATCTGTTTTGTTTTTAACAGACACTTAACATGTGCCATGTCCTGGTCTAAGCCTTTTACAAATATTAACTCATTTAATTCTCACATCAACCCAGTGAGGCAGGTATGATGACTAGCCTTATTTTCTGGATGAGGAAACTGAAGCACAGAGAGATTAAATAAGGAAGTAGTGGAGCCAGAATTTGAACCAGGGCATTCTGACATTATTAGAGTCTGCATTCTTAACTACTTTGCTCTGCTACCTCTCTCAATTCTGCTGTGTGTAATAATTATGCTCTAGGTATGTATCTGTTTATATTTGCGAATTTCTCAAGCTTTTAAATAGTGTCTACTCTACTGGATTATAAACCACTTCAAGAATAGGAATCACTTACTCTCTACTATGCCAGATACTCAGAAAAGGCTAAAACACAACTTTTCTTATAAATCTTGCTTATAAATCCTAGGCATTATTAACCACCTTTTTCTTCAGTAAGTTACAGCTCAACATTTGCCTTTCTAATGAATGACTATTTTTTTTTTTCTGCCTTATACTGCAGCTAGCAGTTTACAGGCTTGACCCTCCCATTGGGTTGTAAGGTCATTGAGGGTAGACAGCATGCCTTCATCATTTTTGTTGACATTCTTCCCTACCCTGGCATCTAGCCCACATTGAGTATAATAGATCATGTTAATCCAGAACTGTGATGGTAAAAATATGCTTATTTTGGCCAGATAAAGAATCCTTGCATGTTTATATATTTATCGTTTACAATGGAAAAATCTTACATTTGTGTTGTACTTTCAGCTTTCCAAAATCCTTTCATAGCTACCATCTATTTATCTTATGGAAAAAAATGTCATGAGCTTGCTTTCATTTATTACTTTAGTAAATATTTCTTGAGCACCTATTATGTGCCAGATACTGTTCTAGTTGCTTAGGATATAGTAATGAACAAAATAAATCTGTTCTTTCATGTAGATTACATTCTTGTGAGAAGGTAAAAATAATAAACCAAAATAAATAATGTGTTAGGTAGTGATAATACTTAATAATAACTATGAAGAAAAATAATATGGGGTAAAGAGATAGAATATGATAGAGAGTACTACTTTAGATAGTATGGTCTGGAAGGTGTCTATAAGTAATATTTGAGTAGAGACCTGAGTGAAGTTAAGGAGCAAATTGAAGATGTTTGGAGTTTAGAAGAGTTCCAAACAGAGGGATTAGCAAAGACAAAGGCCTTTAAGTTGAGAAAAACAGCAAAGAGGCCATACTGGAAGTGTGAGAGAAATGAGATGGAAAGGTAGTTGTGGTAGCATGTGTGGGTGGTAGATCATGCAGGGCCTTGTAACATATGGTAAGGACTTTGGATTTCATTCTAAGTTTGTTAGAAATCACTGGAACATTTTCTACCCCAACGAGGAGTGACATCTGAATTATGTTTAAAATGTTTAATTTGAATTCTGTGTAGGGAATAGGTTATATGAGAGCAAGAGTAGAATCAGAGTGGCCAAGTATGAGACTATTGAAATAATACAGGGTAGAGAGTTGGCTGCTTAAACAGGGGTGGTAGTAGTGGAAGTGGTAAGAGTTGTTTAGATTATGGATATATTTGAAGTTAGAAACAAGAGCCAAGCAAACTTGCTGAGGAATTTTTATAGGACATGAAAAAAGAAGAGTTGGAATTATTCCTACATTTTTGGTCTGAGCACTATAGTTGAGTGTTATTACCATTTACTGAAATGGGAAACATTGGCAGAAGGAACAGGTTGAAACAGTGCATATATCACTGCCTTTATTTTTTATACGTGGAAACTGAGACATAGATGAAGAGTTTTGGTAGGCTTTGGGATAGAATCCAGGTTACCTTTTTGCTAGCCTCAGATTTCTTCTAAATAAATGTTTCAATTTTTTTGTTATTGATTTTATCTATAGGATGATAACTTGTGTTCACTTTAAAATTCTTTAAGAAGAAGACCCTGAGCAGGGATATTTCAAGAGTCTTTAAGGTTTTATATATTTTCTGGGATGGTAATGGTCAAAGAGCCTAGCACCTTGTAGGTATTGAGTAACTGAATCTTTCTAAAGGAAGATTCAATCTCATCTTCAACCTTGACATTCTCTTAAGGGAATATATCTGTGTTGTAGTTCAGATCAATTGCATGAATGGAAAATTGTAGTTTGTCTTTTAGAAAGTAGTGATTAAGACTAGAAATGATAAGATCTGGGTTTGGACCCTGTGTCTGCCCCTTACTATCTGTGTAACTTTCAGCAAATCACTTTGTCTTTCTCAGCTTTAGTTTTACCATTGTGAAATGGAATGATATGTACTTATCTCACATAATTATTGCAAAGATGAAATGAGTTTATATATATTTAATAGACCTAGTACACAAATGGCACTTCAAACATAAAAGTTTACAGGGTCTCAATCTCAATAAAGCCACTGTGAGATGTTTACAAACCATCTGTAATAGAGAGAGTTTGTGGAAAAATTGTGTACTTAAAACACATATTCCTTTTTCCAAATTATTATGTGTATTAACATATATGTTATAAAGAATGTAAGACTAAAGAGAAATGTTTATGTTTACTTTATAGGTATTGGTTTTCCTTGAAAAGGGGTTACCATGCAGCTTTCAAATATGACAGCAATACTAGTAACTTCGTGGAAGAACAAATTGATCTACATAAAGAAGTTATAGATAGAGTGACTGATTTGAGCATGCTCAGACTATTTGAGACCTACCTGGAAGGCTGCCCACAACTTATTCTTCAGCTCTACATTCTTCTGCAGCATGGACAAGCAAATTTCAGTCAGTGTAAGTTTTTCTTAATGCCTTGTGTTAGATGGATGCCACTGAGACCTTATATCAACTACATAAATCTTTGGCAGACTTAAAAAGTTTTTAATACCTTAAAAATTATTTATCTTTTGAAAAGGAAGTACAGTAACATGGTTCAAATATCAAAAAAGTATTTAAAGATATACTGTCTTCATTTGCCCAGAGAGAAAACTATTGTCAGTTATTTGATGATTTTTTTCAGAGAATTTTTTAAAGCATATGTTCTTTTTTTTCTTTCTTCTTTACACAAATGGTAACATAAAATAAAAACTGTCTTGGCTTTTTGTGCCTCATAGTATATCTTGGAGATCTGTTCATATTAGTACAGAAAAAGTTCCGACATTCATATTTATTATCTGCATAGTATTGAAAATTGTGAATGTACCATAATTTAACAAGCTTCGTATTTATGTTAATTTCAGTTGTTTCTTAAATTTAACCATTGAAAAATGCTGCAGTGAGTAATCTTAATGCATATATACATTTGCGTGTACAAAGTATATCCATTGAGTAAATTCCCAGAAGTGGAATTACTGGGTAAAAGTGTAAATGCTAAAAAACTAATGAAAGTTTTGCAAGTTGCCAATGTGTTTGCTATTTTATAGTAGATTTACTCATTAAAAGTTTATTTCCATCTTCCTTTCTGAAAATCCTGTTAAAGGTATTTAACTTGAGATGTTAAAAAACTCTTTATTTGAAATATCAGTCCCAAACTGAATTAATGACTGGGGTTCCATTTCATCTCAAATTCATTTCGGGGGGTAAGATTGTTATCCTCCCTTGGAGTTCTTGCTGTCCTAGATTCACATGTGATATCAGTTAAATTGTATCTCTGTTCCCATTTTCCTGTAAACCTCTAGAACATAGCTCCTTCTAATATTTTTACCTTTACTTTGATTGTTAGTAAGATCCAAAAATGATTGTGCGTATGAGATTTTTATTGTGTATGAGATCTCTTTTTTGTGTTGCAAATAATTCCTGGATTGGGTTTTATATGATAAAGAACACTTAACAGTTCTGTATTCTATAGTTTTGGTTAAAAGCCCAAAATTTAGGCCTTACAGCCTGTATTATGGTGGCTCTCATGGTGATTCCAAGGGATACATAGCATCCGGACTACCCATGGGATCCAGTGATAGCTATCTTTATTTTCAATCTTCATCTATATAGTTTTTTCCTGAAGTAGGAAATTGAGGTAAGTTATTTAAAAATAGCATAAAATGAGATATAATTCAATTGTCTAACAATAGAGGAATTGGTAAATAAATTATTGTAGACTGTTAGTATGGAACATTATGTAGACGCTAGAGTGTTTATAAAGAACTTTTAATGACACAAGGAAGCAATTATAAAGTAAAATGTAGGCAAAAAACAGTTTATAAAATTTTCTGTGAGTACATTTTTAAGGTTGCAAAGAAATTATTATATAGAAAAATATCTGGGAGAAAATATGCCAAAATGTTAAGTGTGTGTGATTCTGGGTGGAGGAATTATGAATGAATGTTTTTATTTTAAAAATACTTTTCTGAATTTCCAAATTTTCTATAGTAACTATGTACAAAATTGTTATATGAGTTCTGAAATTAAATCAGTGATAAAAAAAACCTACCAAACAGAAAAAACCTTGGACCAGATTCATAGGCGAATACTATTAGATGTATAAAAAAGAGCTGGTATCAATTCTACTGAAACAATTCCAAAAAATTGAGGCGGGAATCCTCCCTAATTTATTCTCTGAGGTCAGCATCATTTTGATGCCAAAACCTGGCAGTGAGACAAGAACAAAACAAATCCCCAGGCCAATATCCTTGATGAACATAGACACAAAAATCCTCAACAAAATACTAGCAAATCAAATCTAGCAGCACATCAAAAGGCTGATCTACCATAATCAAGTAGGCTTTATTTCTAGGATGCAAGATTTATTCAATGTACATAAATCAATAAATGTGATTCATAATTACAACTAAAAATAACCACCTGATCATCTCAATAGACACAGAAAAGGCTTTTGATAATATTCAACATCTTTTCATGTTACAAATCCTCAACAAACGAGGCATCAAAGGATGCCCAGGAACATACCTAAAAATAATAGGAGCCATCTGTGACAAACCCACAGTCAACATCATACTGAGAATGGGCAAAAGCTGGAAGCATTCCTTTTGAGAACTGGAACAAGACAAGGATGCCCATTCTCACCACCCTTGCTATATATGGTGCTAGAAGTACTAGTCAGAGCAATTGAGTAAGTAAAAGAAATAAAAGGCATTCAAATAGGAAGAGATGAAGTAAACCTATCCCTGTTTGCAAACAATATGATTCTATACTTAGAAAACCCTGTGGTCTCTATCCAAAGGCTCCTAGAACTGATAAACAACTTCAGCAAAACTGGTATACAAGATGGATGTACAAAACAGTAGCATTTTTATACACCAGCCATGTCCAAGCTGAGAGCCAAATCAAGAATGCAATCCTATTTACAATAGCCACAAAAAAGAAAAAAACAACAAGGAATATAGCTAACCAGAGAGGTGAAAGATGTCTAAAATGAGAATTACAAAATACTGTTAAAAGAAATCGATGATGACACAAGCAAATAGAAAAACATTCCATGCTCATGGACAGGAAGAATCATTGTTAAAATGGCCATACTGTCCAAAGCAATGTACGGATTCAATGCTACTCCTATCAAACTATCATACAGAATTGAAAAAAGATTCTAAAATTCATATGAAACAAAAAGGAGCCCAAAGAGCAAAAGCAATCCTAAGCAAAAAGAAAAAAAGCTGTAGGCATCACACTACCTGACTTCAAACTATACTACAAGGCTCAGCTTTTGTACCACTATCAGCATGTAACCAAAACAGCATAATAGTGGTACAAAACAGACCCATAGACCAATGGAACAGGTTAGAAGATTCAGAAATAAAGCCTCATACCTACAACCATCTGATCTTCGACAGAGTTGACAATAACAAGCAACAGAGAAAGGACTCTCTATTCAATAAATGGTACTGGGATAACAAGCTAGCCATAGAGATTGAAACTGGACCACTTCCTTTTACCATATACAAAAATCAACTTAAGATGGATTAAAGACTTACACATAAAATATAAAACTATAAAAACTCTAGAAGAAAATCTAGGAAATACCATTCTAGACATAGACCTTAGCAAAGATCTCATGACAAAGACTACAAAACTGATGGCAGGCTGGGCGCAGTGGCTCACGCCTGTAATCACAGCACTGTGGGAGGCTCAGGTGGGTGGATCTCTTGAGATCAGGAGTTTGAGACCAACTTGGCCAGCATGGTGAAACCCCGTCTTATTAAGCATACAAAAAAATTTCTGGGCATGGTGGCATGTGCCTGTAATCCCAGCTACTCTGGAGGCTGAGGCAGGAGAATTGCTTGAACCCAGGAGGCAGAGGTTGCAGTGAGCCAAGATTGTACCACCGTACTCCAGCCTGGGTGACAGAACGAAACTCTGTCTCAAACAACAACAACAACAAAAACAAACAAATAAAAAGCAATTGCAACAAAAACCAAAGCTGACAGGTGTGACTGAACTAAAGAGCTTCTGCACAGAAAAAGAAACTATCAGCAGAGTCAACAAACAACCTACAGAATGGAAGAAAATATATGCAAGCTATGCATCTAGCAGAGGTCAAAATCTGGAAACTATAAGAAACTTAAATCAATAAGCAGAGAACAAACAATCTCATTAAAAATGGACAAAGGGCATGAACAGACACTTCTCAGAAAAAGACATACCTGCAACACAAGCATATGAAAAGCTCTATATCACTAACAATTAGGGAAATGCAAATCAGAACCACAGTAAGATACCCTCTCACACCAATCAGAATGACTATTACTGAAAAGTCAAAAAATAACAGATGTAGGTGAGGTTGCAGAGAAAAGGGGACTCTTACACAAACTGTTGGTGGGAATGCAAATTAGTTCAGCCATTGTGGAAAGCAGTTTAGAGATTTCTTAAAGAACTTAAAACAGAATTACCATTCAACACAGCAGTCTCATTACTGGGTATATACTCAAAGGAATATAGTTGTTATACCACAGAAACAAATGCAGATGCTCATTGCAGCACTTTTCCTAATAGCAAAGACATGGAATCAACCCACACATCAATCGTGAACTGGATAAAGATAATGTGCTATATATATACCATGGAATACTACATAGTCATAAAAAAGAATGAAATCATGTTCTTTGCAGCAACATGGATGCAGATGGAGGCCACTCTCCTAAGTGAATTAATGCGGGAACAGAAAACCAAATACCATGCGTTCTCACTTATAAGAAGGGGCTAAATGTTGAGTACACAGGAACACAAAGAAGGGAAAAATAGACTCTGGGGCTAACTTGAGGATGGAGGATGGAAAGAGGGTGAGGATATAAAACTATGTATTAGATGCTAGACTCACTACCTGGATGTGGAAATTGTTTGTACACCAAATCCCAGTGATACATAGTTTACCCATGTAACAAAACCTGCACATGTACCCTTGAAACTTAAAAGTTGGAAGAAAAAAAATCAGGTTATATATAGTAGTACTTCAGAAGACTGAACATATTCTTTTATTTCTGCTCCTTCTGAAATCATACTTTTATTTCTGTTCCTTCTAAAATCACAGTAAAAGAGTAAAAACAACGTTAGTACATAATGACAGAGATTGCAGAGTAGAATAGCAGATTAGAAATATCAATAAATGTTTAGAAGATGGAAAGCAGATGGAAAACCTAGGTTATTTGAATCAACCCTTCCAGTGACAGGGTAAATTATTCACTTCTTCCACTGAAAATATCTGAAAATACTGGATAAAATATCTTTAAAAATATTTCTGAAACATAACATCTGAAACAACAGCCCAAAATATGCATGACAGTGGGAATGCAGCATGGTTAAGTAGGACTCTGAAGGCAGTTATGCCCTGAGGGTTTTACTGAACTTTATAAACAAGAAATTCAAGTTTGATGACTTTTCAGGGTACAGAAGACACAAGACAAAATTCAGGGTCCTCACAACCTTGGTGAGGAACCTCTTTTCTAGTAAATTATAATTCATAAAACTCAGACTCCAAAAGGTACCCTTCTTAGGGTAAAAGTAAAGTTACCTACCTGACTTCTGACTTCAAAGAGTTTGCAAGTAATAGTGTGTTGATGCTGAGTAGAGCAGAGAAAAATGTCCTTGTGTCTTTTCATGATACCTTAGTTGTTTTGGTGCTATAAACTACTGTCAAACTTTTGTTTTCCATTGAAAATATTTGTAAAAATTATTTGAGGCCTAGGAGAAGGTGAATTCTTCCAGGAAGGATGTATTCTTGTTTCTGCCAGACACGTAGGAGTCCTATCAGTCTAGAATCACTCTAAACTATATTCATGGCTTGTCTTTCATTTGAGTTTTTGTTTCTTTGTTTTGCAGGGGAAGTTATTTTGTTTGTTTTTTGGACTAGTCAACAGTTGTAAATTTTGATTGCAAAAATGTACACCTTCTCAGACACTGGATCCCATGGCTAGTCCAGATGCTATGTATCCCTTGGAATCATCATGAGATCTACCATAATACAGGCTGTAAGGCCTAAATTTATACTTTGCATCTGGTAATTTCCAAAAGTTGACTGTTAGTATGGAACATTATGTAGACACTAGAGCAGGTGTCCCCAAACTTTTTACACAGGGGGCCAGTTCACTGTCCCTCAGACCATTGGAGGGCCACCACATACTGTGCTCCTCTCACTGACCACCAATGAAAGAGGTGCCCCTTCCTGAAGTGCGGCGGGGGGCCAGATAAATGGCCTCAGGGGGCCACATGTGGCCCATGGGCTGTTGTTTGGGGACGCCTGCACTAGAGTGTTATAAAGAACTTTTAATGACACAAGGAAGCAATTATAAAGTAAAATGTAGGAAAAAAACCAGCCTTGCATCCCAGGGATGAAGCTGACTTGATCATGGTGAATAAGCTTTTTGATGTGCTGCTGGATTCTGTTTGCCAGTATTTTATTGAGGATTTTTGCATTGATGTTCATTAGGGATATTGGCCTGAAATGTTTTTGTTGTTGTTGTGTCTCTGCCAGGTTTTGATGTCATGATGATGCTGGTCTCATAAAATGAGTTAGGGAGGAGTCGCTCTTTTTCTATTGCTTGGCATAGTTTCAGAAGAAATGGTACCAGCTCCTCTTTGTACCTGTGGTAGAATTCATCTGTGTATCTGTCTGATCCTGGGCTTTTTTTTTTTTGGTTGGTAGGCTATTAATTACTGCTTCAGTTTCAGAACTTGTTATAGGTCTATTCAGGGATGTGACTTATTTATTGTTTAGTCTTGGGAGGGTGTATGTATTTATCCATTTTTTTTTTTTTTTAGATTTTCTAGTTTATTTGTGTAGAGGCATTCACAGTATTCTCTGAGGGCAGGTTGTATTTCTGTGGGATCAGTGATGATCTCCCCTTATCATTTTTATTGTGTCTATTTGGTTCTTCTCTCCTTTTTATAAATTAGTCTTGCTAGCAGTCTATTTTGTTAATCCTTTTTTAAAAACCAGGGCTAATATCCAGAATCTAGCAAAAAAAAAAAAAAAACAAAAAAACCCAAAACTAATATATAAGAAAAAAACCAGACAAACCCATTCAAAAGTGGGCAAAGGATATGAACAGACACTTCCCAAAAGAAGACATACATGAGGCCAACAAACATATGAAAAAATGCTCATCATCATGGGTCATTAAAGAAATGCAAATCAAAACTACATTGAGATATCATCTCATGCCAGTTAGAATGGTGACCATTAAAAAATCTGAAGACAACAGATGCTGGAGAGGATGTGGAGAATAGGGACACTTTTACATTGTTGGTGGGAGTGTTCAGCCATTGTGGAAAACAGTGTGGTGATTCCTCAAGGATCTAGAAATAGAAATTCGATTTGATCCAGCAATCCCATTACTGGGTATATACCCAGGGAATTATAAATTGTTTGATTATAAAGACACAGGCACACATATGTTCATCGCGGCACTGTTTACAATAGCAAAGACCTGGAACCAACCCAAATGCCCATCAATGATAGACTGGACAAAGAAAATGTAGTACATATACACCATGGAATACTACACAGCTATAAAAAATGATGAGTTCGTGTCCTTTGTAGGGACTTGGATGAATCTGGAAACCATCATTCTCAGCAGACTGACACAAGAACAGAAAAACCAGATACCGCATGTTTTCACTCATAGGTGGGTGTTGAACAATGAGAACAGATGGACACAGGGAGAGGAGCATCACACACTGTAGTCAGTTGGGGGGCTAGGGGAGGGACAGTAGGAGGTGGGAAGGGTGGGGAGGGATAACATGGGGAGAAATGCCGAATATAGATGAAGGGGGAATGGAGGCAGCAAACCACCTTGTTGTGTATTTAGCATGATCTGCACATGTACTCCAGAACCTAAAGTACAATTAAAAAAAGAAGAAAAAATAAAAAATAAAAAAAAGTCCAAAAAAAAAAAAAGAAAAAGATTTATTGATTTTTTTGAAGGAGTTGTTGGGTCTCTATCTCCTTCAGTTCTGCTCTGATCTCAGTTACTTCTGCCAGCTTTTGAATTTGTTTGCTCTTGCTTCTCTAGTTCTTTTAATTGTGATGTTAGGGTATTGATTTTAGATCTGTCTCGCTTTCTGATGTGAGCATTTAGTGCTATAAACTTCCATCTAAACACTGCTTTAATTGTGCCTCAGGATTCTGGTATGTTGCGTCTGTTCTCATTGGTTTCAAAGAACTTACTTATTTCTGTCTTTATTTTGCTGTTTCCCAATAGTCATTTGGGAGCAGGTTGTTCAGTTTCTATGTAGTTGTGCAGTTTTGACTGAGTTTCTTAATCTTGAGTTCTAATTTGATTGCACTGTGGTCTGAGAGACTGTTAGGATTTTTGTTCTTTTGCATTTGCTGAGGAGCATTTTACTTCCAATTACGTGGCCAATTTTAGAATAAGTGCTATGTGGTGCTGAGAATAATGTATATCCTGTTGATTTGGGGTGGAGAGTTCTGTAGATGTCTATTAGGTCTGCTTGGTCCAGAGCTGAGTTCAAGTCCTGAATATCCTTGTTAATTTTCTGTTTCATTGATCTAATATTGACAATGGAGTGTTAAATTCTCCCACTATTATTGTGTGGGAGTCTAAGTCTATTTTAGGTCTCTAAGAACTTGCTTTATGAATCTGGTTGCTCTGTATTGGGTTCATATATGTTTAGGATAGTTAGCTCTTCTTGTTGCATTGATCCCTTTACCATTATGTAATGCCCTTTTTGGTCTCTTTTGATCTTTGTTGGTTTAAAGTCTGTTTTATTGGAGACTAGGATTGCAACCCCTGCTTTTTTTTTTAATTTTTTTTGCTTTTCATTTGCTTGGTAAATCTTCTTTCATTCCTTTATTTTGAGCCTATGTGTGTCTTTGAATGTAAGTTGAGTCTTTTGCATACAGCACACCAATGGGTCTTGACTCTTTCTCTTGCCAATCTGTATCTTTTAATTGGGGCATTTAGCCCATTTACATTTAATGTTAATATTGTTATATGTGAATTCGATTTTTTCATCATGATGCTAGCTGGCTATTTTGCGCATTAGTTGTTGCAGATTCTTTATAGTGCCGTAGTTCTGTATATTTTGGTGTGTTTTTGCAGTGGCTGGTACCAGTTTTTCTTTTTCGTATTTAGTTCTTCCTTCAGAGCGCTTGTAAGTTATACGTGGTGATGACAAAATCCCTCAGCATTTGCTTGTCTGTAAAGGATTTTATTTCTCCTTTACTTATGAAACTTAGTTTGTCTGGATGTGTAATTTTGGGTTGAAAATTATTTTATTTAAAATGTTGAATATTGGCACCCAGTGTCTTCTAGCTTGTAGGGTTTCTGCAGAGAGATTTGCTGTTAGTCTGCTGGGCTTCCCTTTGTACGTAACCTGATCTTCCTCTCTGGCTGCCCTTAATATTTTTTCCTTTGTTTCAACCTTGGAGAATCTGATGGTTATGTATATTGGGGTTGCTCTTCTTGAGGAATATCTTAGTGGTGTTCCCTGTATTTCCTGAAGTTGAATGTTGACCTTTCTTTCTAGGTTGGGGAAGTTCTCCTGGATAATATACTGAAGTGTGTTTTCCATTTTGCTTCCATTTTCTCCATTACTTTCAGGTATATAAATCAGTCATATGTTTGGTCTTTTCACATAGTTCCATATTTCTTGGAGGCTTTGTTTGTACCTTTCCATTCTGTTTTCTCTAATATTGTCTTCATGCCTTATTTCATTAAGTTGACCTTCAACCTTTGATATTCTTTCTTCTGCTTGATTGATTTGGCTATTGATACTTGTGTTTGCTTCATGAAGCTTTCATGCTGTATTTATCAGCTCCATCAGGTCATTTATGTTCTTCTCTAAACTGGTTATTTTAGTTAGCAGTTTCTGTAACTTTTTATCAGTGTTATTAGCTAACTTGCATTGGGTTAAAATATGCTCCTTTAGCTCAGAGGAGTTTGTTGTTACCCACCTTATGAAGCCCACTTCTGTCAGTTTGTCAAACTCATTCTCCATCTAGTTTTGTGCCCTTGCTGGAGAGAAGTTGCAATCCTCTGGAGAAGAGGAGGCATTCTGGCTTTTGGAATTTTCAGCATTTTTGTGCTGGTGATTTCTCATCTTCATGGATTTATCTAACTTTGGTCTTTGATGCTGATGACCTTTGGATGAGGTTTTTGGGTGGGTGTCCTTTTTATTGTTGTTGATGTTATTGCTTTCTGTTTGTTAGTTTTTTTTTGAACAGTCAGGCCCCTCTTCTGCAGATCTCATAGAGTTTGCTGGAGGTCCACTTCAGACCCTGTTTACCTGGGTATCACCAGGGGAGGTTGCAGAATAGCAAAGATTGCTGCCTGCTCCTTCTTCTGGAACTTTGTCCTCAAGGGGCACTGGCCTGATATCAGCCAGAGCTCTACTGTATAAAGTATCTGTCAACACCTGTTGGGGGTGCCTCCCAGTCAGGAGGTATGGGGGTCAGGGACCCAATTGATGAGGCAGTCTGTCCTTTAGCAGAGCTTGAGCATTATGCTGGGAGATCTGCTGCTCTCTTCAGAGCTGGCAGGCGGGAACATTTAAGTCTGCTGAAGCTGTGCCCACAACCATCTTTTCCCCCAGGTGTTCTGTCCCATGGAGATGGGAATTTTAGCCATAAGCCCCTGACTGGGGCTGCTGCCTTCTTTTTAGAGATGTCCTGCCCAATGAGAAGGAATATAGAGAGGCAGTCTGGCCACAGCTGCTTTGCCACACTGTGGTGATGAGTTCTGCTGTCTAAACTTCTGGGCCTCCTCAACACTGTCAGGGAGAAAACTGCCTACTGAAGCTTCAGTAATGGCACACACCCTCCCTGCACCAAGCTCGATCATCCAGGTTGACTTCAGACTGCTATGCTGGCAGCGAGAATTTTAAGCCAGTGGTTCTTATCTTGCTGGGCTCCCTGGGAGTGGGACCCACTGTGTGAGACCACTTGGCTCCCTGGCTTCAGTTTTCTTTCCAGGGTGTGAATGGTTTTGTCTTGCTGGGGTTCCAGGTGCCACTGGGGTACAAAAAAACCCCTCCTGCAACTAGCTTGATATCTTCCCAAACAGCCACCCAGTTTTGTGCTTGAAACCCAAGGTCCTGGTGGTATAGGCACACAAGGGGATCTCCTGGTCTGAGGGTTGCAAAAAACATAGGAAAATCATAGTCTCTGGGCCTGATAGCACAGTCCCTCATGGCTTCCCTTGGTTAGGGGAGGGAGATCCCTAGGCCCTTGCACTTCCTGGGTGAGGCAGCACCCCACCCTGCTTCTGCTTGCCCTCCATGGTCTGCACCCACTGTCTAACCAGTGCCAATGGGATGAACCAGGTACCTCAGTTGGAAATGCAGTAGTCTTCCACTTTCTGCATTGGTCTTGTTGGGAGCTGCAGACTGGAGTTGTTTCTATTTGGCCATCTTATTTTGGGTTCTCTTTTTCTGAGTATCTTCAGAGCAGCACCCCACTTCTGTTACCAATTTACTGTATTAGTATGTTCTCATGCTGCTATAAAGAACTGCATGAGATTGGGTAATTTATAATGAAAATAGGTTTAATTGACACATAGTTCTGTTGGGCTGGTAGGGGCCTCAGGAAACTTACAATCATGGTGGAAGAGGAAGAAGCACATCCTTCTTTACATGGCAGCAGGAGTAAGAATGAGAGCCTAGTGAAGGCAGAGGTCCCTTATAAAATCATCAGATCTCATAAGAACTTACTATCATGAGAATAGCATGGGGGAAACTGCCCCCATGATTCAATTACCTCCCACTGGGTTTCTCCCATGATGAATGGGAATTATGGGATTACAATTCAAGATGAGATTTGGGTGGGGACACAAAGTGAAACCATATCATAAGGTAAACACCAAATATTGATTTACCAAAAATTGTGATGTTGCTCTTTTGGGTCAATGGAGGAGGGAGAGGAAAATGGAAGAAGTGTGTACATATATATATGTATGTGTTAAAATTTTCTCTTTCCAAACAGGAAATCAATAAACAGTGTCTGAAATAAATTTAGCACAATATATATTTTATTTATAAATATGACAATAGATGTCAGGAGAAAAGCTAGAAGAGTTAATAGTGATTTCTTCTGGGGGTTACAACTGAGGGGTGAGGAGAGGTAGAGCAAGGTACTGCCATTTTTCTTACATGCTCTCTAGAAATTTTTAAAGTATGAGAGGACTTAAAAAAGTTCATGGGCTGGGTGTGGTGGCTCATTCCTGTAATCCCAGCACTTTGGGAGGCCAATGCGAATGGATCACTTGAGGTCAGGAGTTTGAGACCAGCCTGGCCAACATGGCAAAACTATCTCTACTGAAAATACAAAAATTAGTTGAGCATGGTGGTGGACACCTGTAATCCAAGCTTCAGGAGGCTGAGGCAGGAGAGTTACTTGATCCCAGGAGGTAAAGGTTGCAGCGTCATTGCACTTCAGCCTGAGAGACACAGTGAGACTCCATCATAACAACAACAACAACAACAACAATAACAGAAAGTTCATTGAAAATGCATGTTATAAAAACAACTACAAATGTATTTCACATTTTTTTTCTACCCAGATAAACTCAGTCTAACTTTTTAAAATGTTCTGAGAAGAATCTAATTTGAGGCACTAAGAAGGACAAGATAGCAATTTGAAAAGCACCCCATTAAAATTGAAGCAAGAACACACAGCAAATTTATGGTGAAGCGTCGGTGGAAGAATGGTGAAATCACTGATACTTTGTAAATAGTTTATGGGGACAATGCCCCAAACAAATCAGCAGCTTACAAGTGGATAACTCATTTTAAGAATGGATGAAACATTGTTGAATCCTTTGGTGGCAGATCATCCACGTCAATTCATGAAGAAAAATTAATTTTGTTTGTGACTGCATTGCAGAGGACTGACAATTAACAGCAGAAACATTTATAGCCAACACTGTAGACATCTCAGTTGGTTCAGCTCACACTGTTCTGAGTGAAAAATTACAGTTGAGCAAACTTTTCACTCAACTGAAAATGGGTGCCCAAACTGCACCCAGATTAGCTGCAGATAAGAACAGAGCATTCAATGAGAATTTCAAAAAAGATGGTATTAAGATCCTGAAGCATTTCTTCAAAGAACTGTAACAGGGATGAAACATGACTTTACCAGTATGATTCTGAGGACAAATTGCAATCAAAGCAATGGCTACTAAGAGGTGGAAGTGGTCCAGTCAAAGCAAAAGTGGATTGGTCAAGAGCAAAGGTCCCAAAGAGTTTTTGGGATGCTGAAGACATTTAGCTTGTTGACTTTCAAGAGGGCCAAAGAACAATAACATCTGCATATTGTGAGTATTTTGAGAAAGTCAGCCAAAGTTTTAGCAGAAAAAAGCCCAAGGAAGCTTCACCAGAGAGTCCATCTCCATCATGGCAATGCTTCTCCTCCTTTCATCAAACAAAGGCAATTTTGTGAGAGTTTTGATGGGAAATCCTTAGACATTCACCTTAGAGTCTTGATTTGGCTTATTCTTACTTTTTGTTTCCTTAAAAAAATCTGCTAAAAGGCACCATTTTTCTTAAGTTAATAATGCATTGACATGGTTAAATATCCAGGATCCTCAATTCTTTAGTGATGGACTCTGTGGCTGGTATCATGGTTTAAAAAATGTCTTGATCTTGATGAAGCTTATGTTAAAAAATAAAGTTTATATATATATTTTAGTTCCATTTTCCAGGAACTTTTGGAAGTCCCTTTGTATATATGTTAAATTGATAGAAATTAAAAATGATTGTAAAAAAGGTATTATTGGAAAATTTAGGGGAAAATTTTATTTTAATTAAAATATCTTTGAATTAAAGAAGACAATTTTTTTTCCAGGATACCAGAACTTTATTATTACTCAAATCAATCTCCTCCAGCATTTGGGGATCAGGGTTTTTTTTTTTTTTTTTTTTTTTTTTTTTTTTTGAGATGGAGTCTTGCTCTGTCACCCGGGCTGGAGTGTAGTGGCATGATCTCAGCTCATTGCAACCTCCACCTCCCAGGTTCAAGCAATTCTTCTCCTTCAGCCTCTTCAAGTAGCTGGGACTACAGGCACATGCCACCACACTTGGCTAATTTTTCTATTTTTAGTAGAGACAGGGTTTCAGCATATTGACGAGGCTGGCCTTGAATTTTTGACCTTGTAATCCACCTGCTTCGGCCTCCCAAAGTGCTGGGATTACAGGCATGAGCCACTGTGCCTGGCCTGGGGATCAGGGTTTTAAAGGACAATTTAGTAGGTGGAGGGAAGCCCGTGAGCTGGGAGTGCTGAGTGGTCAGGTCAGTGATGAAATCATAAGGAGTAGAGCTGTCTTCTTGTGCTGAGTCAGTTCCTGGGTATGGGGCTGCAAGATCAGATGAGCTAGTTTATCAATCTGGGTAGTGTCAGCTGATCCATCAAGTGCAGGGTCTGCAAAACATCTCAAGCACTGATCTTAGGAGCAGTTCAGGGATGGTCAGAATCTTGTAGCCTTCAGCTGCATGACTCCTAAACCACAATTTCTAATCTTGTGGTGAATTTGTTAGTCCTACAAAGGCAGTCTAGTCCCCAGGCAAGAGAGAGGCTTGTTTTGGGAAAGGCCTATTATCTTTTAAACTACTACAAATTATGTTCTTTCCAAAGTTAGATCAACCTACACCCAGGAATGAACAAGGAGAGCTTGGAGGTTAGAAGCACGAGGGAGTTGGTTAAGTCAGATCCCTTTCACTGTCTCAGGTATACTTTTGCAATGGCAGTTTCATTCCCTCTCTTTAGGTTTTATAACCCTTAATCTTAAGGTGTTGGCTAATGAAGGTGGAAAAAGGGCTGATTTGATCATACTCACATAGGCTGGGCTGAGCTTCCAAGGCTTGCATGTTAAAGGCAATAGTATTGTCATCTATAGTTTTAGTACAGAATTTAAGGGAATAGCATGCTGTAAGTTAAACGATGAGCTCTAGGATAAGGAGTGTGATTCCTAGTTTTAAAAGTAAAAATCCAAAAGCATTGTTTTGGGAACTTGTAGCCCACAAAGACTTTAGGATTTAGTCCAAACTGCAGGAAAAAAACTCAAGAACAGCTACCAACATGTGCACTATAGTGTTTTCTTTTGAAGCATAATTTTTCTCTCTCCAGTTCCCATTTTTATTTAAAAAAACATGATAGAACTAATTTGTTTACAAAATGAACTTTAGTCTTACTGTCATTGGCCTGATCATTTGCATAAAGTACAGCAAGATTATTTTTCACATAGGCTTTTTAAAATTGGCTTTGGTGGAACTTTGTTCCATAAGGAATCTCAGGTAAGATTTTTTTTATTTTTAAAGCCAAGCCCAGCCATGGGCTTGTACATCAAATACCTATGAGTTGAGAAAATTCCTCTCCTCTTGAGGTCCCAAGACAACTTGGGGTTCCTTGGTCTGTTAGAAACTGACATTTTTTATGTATCACAGATCAGGAACCTTGTATAGGGACTGTGTGGACAAGATATGAGGCCAGGTTTCCCAAGGGGCTCTTATTGGCTCTATGAGTCAACCTTGATTATTAAAGAAAGTATACCATTCCAGTGAAAGCCTTGGTAAAATAACCAGTTTCTCCATTTTGTGTCCTGTTACAAAAGAAAACAGATTCTAATTGCACTTATGCAAATAACTATACTGCCGTAAGTTGAGAATATTCACAAATAGTTTCCAAATTCTGGAGAAATTAAGTAGAGAAACAAATATGCTTCAAATTTTGTTTATAGGAGTATATTTTACTCAATTGTTAAAAGCTGTAAATAGCTCAAAAGTTTTCTTGGCTCTGGAAAACAAAAAAGATCAGCAATGTTTTATGCAAAACAGCAAAAAAGAAAGATTACTTTAGTCTTCTAATAGTTCAGTTCCTTCAGTTAACTCTTGTCCTGCTTGGTATTCATGAAAATTTCAGCTCTCCCTTGGAGTCTTGGAAGTTTTCCTCTTCATTCTAATGTCATAATTTCCAAAGTTATAAGAAACTTGCATTCAAGAGCACTTGTCAAAGTTTTATAACTGATTAGAAAACCACCATTTACAGAGGATCAAAATAAGGTAACAATGGGCTATGGATGACAAAAAATTTTAGGGCAGCCATAGTTAAAGATAAAATTGACAAGGAAATTTGTTACCTCTGTGGCACACAATAATTTAACATAACAATGATAATTATTAATGATAACATACTAAGTCATATCAGAATTATAGGAGTTTCATATAATTTTGGAACATATGCCAGTAACACATTTATGCAAATATAGCCCAAAGAAAGCCAAGCACCATTTCAAATTTTATAATGCTTTCTGTATGATTTTTGTACCAAATAAGCCAAACACATTATTTTTGGACTTCAGAGGACCTAATGTCTAAAGGATTAATTAGGTCAGAAAATGACATACTTTATAACTTGATTTTAGAAAGTTTGTCAAATATCAAAGGCTTAAAACACTGGATATAACAAAATGAGATCACAGGTTATTTACTTATCCGAGGTGGTAACTTGAAAAACAAATGTTTTTAAGGCAAAACCCTTTACTCTGATAGAAGAGTCTTAGCTTTCCAAACAAAACCCAATGGAGATAGCCTGAGGCCAACTGAACCTGTATTTTGTCTTCTTCCTGGTTTTCCCCCTGCCATTTACCCAAAGGGACAAAAAAAAAAAAAAACCCTTTTATTTAATATTACATAAAAATCTTTTTCAAATGAGAAAAACAAATTTTATGTTTGTATTAGTGCATGTTTAATGTTAAAGCTAGTTTAAAAAATATTATAAATCAATGTAGTTTTAATTAGTTTGATCATAAGGTAAGATTTTTATAAACTTTTTCAGAACCCTTTGCAATTTTCTCCATAGAGCTTTTTTTTCTAAAGAAAAATTCTTTTAAATCTCTTATTACCAGACTCTTGCCAGAATAGCCAATATTTCTTTTTGAATTCTACCACAAGTAACTTTCCACATAAAATTAATAAGTTTTAACTAAGGTTATAACTTAATCATGGATGCATAAAGTGTTTTAAAGAGATGGTAAGCATTTTTTTTAAAAATAAGATTTATAGTCTCCCCAAGGGTTGCTCAGAGAAAGGAAAATTCAAGACAGGAAATCAGAAACTATCATTGGGAGTGTGGGGTGGGGGAAGTTTAATAAGTGGTAAAGTTATACAAATAATAAACCAGCAAGAAACTATTCCAGAAACCAAGAATTGAAACCAGGCTGCCATTGTCAAAAGACAAAGTGTTAGGTACTGAGCTACATGGCATTGAGCAGTTTCTATTGCTCTTCCCAGAAGAAATCTAGAGCAGCCAATTTCAAGCTTGCAAAGGCTCTTAACTGCTCAAGATAATTTTAGGGCTATGATATGAGCCCCCCAATTTTTGTCTTCTGGATGGCAGAAACCAAGAGAAAGTATTCCCATGTGGTCACAAGGTTAAGCTCTTAAGGACACAAAACAAAACAGAGAAATTTCATCCAGTATTGGTTTGAGGGACTCACAGCAAATTTTGTAACTGACCAGCCTGCTGGGCCAGCTTAAAAAGCAGCCTTATAGGGGTCCTAAACCCTTGTTGTATCCTGTGATACCCATTGCAGAATGACACAGGAAGGTAAATTCTTAGCACACAAGATTTGCTACAGCCTCAGACTAGTTTCACAAATCCTTTTTTTCTATCACTCAAACTCATGCACAGGAAACAAATAGTGATGTCTGCCATTTACATACACACATAGAGAAAGACAAGAGAGAGAAGGAGACCAGAAACTTGGCTGGTAAGAATTTCATATACTTTTTTTTTTTTTTTTGCTGGCATGCTGGGTTTCCAGATTCCCTTTCTCTGCAGCTTCTAGAAGAATGGAGCATCTTTTGATGACCCTGCTCACTGTTGCATAGCTGTGGGGTTCAAGCTGCTTTATAAAAGCCACTTTTTCTGTTTTAGGGAACCATAGGCAAAAGATTCTCAATTTTGCAAGATGTTTCCCAGTGGGCTACATGGTGAGCCAAATTAACATTTTCCATTCTAGCAAAATACACATAACAAAACAGACACCAGTCACCTCATTGAGCACCCAGTATCAACCTGGCAAAACTGAAACTTTCTCTTGTTGGTCCCTGTTGTCTTTGATCCACTCCAGGTATGGAAGGATGACCTCTGAATGGTTCACAATGGGTGGGTTCTGGGCAAGGTGAAGAGCAGATAGTCACCCTGAGACAGACCTGTTGAGTTTTCTTTTGGGCTCATGGAATGTGACCAGACAAGGAAGCTTCTCTGAGTTAGAACTGTGGGACTTCCGTAGACAATTCCTTCTGAGATCCCCTCCACATATACAAACATACACCAAGACAAGATGGACAGAAAGCCTTCCAAATCAGATTCCTAAGCAAGAACTCCAAGAGTATCCCTTCCAAACTATCCTCCTATTCTCAGTCTGATAAATCTCCCTGAAATCTTTCTGATTGATGAGAAGTCTCCTGAACCAAGAATTCCTACTAATTAGGGAGAGCCAACCATGACCCTCCAGGAGTTGAACTGAGACAGACACCCCACAGTGGGGCTGTAGACAAACCAAGACCCTCAAAGGAGCTGAACTGAGATAGACACCTTGTGTGGGAGCTACAAACAGACACCCTGCAATGGGGCTGTAGACCACCATCCTATCATGGGGCTACAGAACCAGTTGAGAGAGGGTGGAGGCATTGGCCGCATCTAGGATACTCACCAAATCAGACACCTTGTAATGGGATTATAACTACAAACACTCTGCCATCGAGCTACAGATACCCTGTGAGGAGGCTACAGTTATAGGATGTCTCCCCAGGACTATTTCTCTATTATAATTAAATCCATGCACGTTGGGTGGGCAGTATCCTGCTAAGAGTACTAGAGTCAGCCCCCAGTCCAAGAGAACTAGGCAGCCACTTCGGCTGGCCTCTGGATCCATTGCTAGAGTGGGGGTACTGAACCATGGGCTGGTAGTCACAAGGGCATTCCTGGATGAGCCCCCAAATTTGTAACCACCCAGTGGTTTCACCTTGCTACTGCATAGACACAACCAATTTATCAAACTTGGAATTACAATAAGGAAAGAGTAATTCTTCTGTGCAGGAGACGGGAGTTTTATTATTACTCAAATCAATCTCCGAAGAAGTTTGACTAATGAGGTCTGGTGGTGTGTGCTAAAACCAAGAGAGCACGCAAAGGCATTTATAAGGTTCTGTCCTCATTATCTTTATCAATAGATAAATTTTTGTAAGTCTGCTTTTCAATTATATTATATACAAAGTGGTAGGCTGGGTGCAGTGGCTCACGCCTGTAATCCCAGCACTTTGGGAGGCTCAGATGAGTGGATCACTTGAGGTCAGGAGTTCAAGAACGGCCTGGCCAACATGGTAAAACCTCATTCTATTAAAAATACAAAAATTAGCCAGGCATGGTGGTGTGGGCCTGTAGTCCCAGCTACTCAGGAGGCTGAGGCAGGAGACTTGCTTGAACCTGGGAAGCAGAGGTCGACGTCGCACCACTGTACTCCAGCGAAAGAAAGAAAGAAAAATAAAAGAGAGAACATAATTAACTTACTTTTCTGTTATTTGTTGAGAAAAAATGGGGTAAAGATGTCAATTTTACAGAAATTTGTAAGTTTTAGCACATATTCATTTGTTTCAATATCTTTAGGATATGAGAAGTTGGGCTTGTTTAATATCTCATATTAAATTTTCTGTTTTTCTCCCCTCTCCTTCTCTTCCCCCTGCTTGAAGCTATTATCTCTTAGTAAATTGGGTGTATGCCTAAGGCCACAGTCAAAAAATCTAGAAAAACTAGGATTATAACCATAATCTCTTAGCTCACAGAGTTTGCAATTTTCATTGTATCAGTTTCTCAGTAAAATTTGTTCCATGAACTTTAAAAAAATCATAATAAAGCAGTCTAATGTAATGGATAAATCTGTCCACTTTGGAATCAGGTTTAAATCTCAGTTCTGAAACTTGCTAGCTTTGCTTGGGTCAAGCAGTGTATCTCTCCAAGCCTCAGTTCACTCGTATGTATATGACTTATTAATATCATGTATAATGTCATATATATTACATAATATATGGCAATATGTAATATATGACATTAATATTTACTTCAAAGGATTAGATGAGATGAGTAAATTGCCTGATGTGTTTGTGGGTGTGTGTATATAGATATAGCATGTATGGCATATAGTAATTTAATATTTCTATTATTCCTATAACAATATCTTTTTCATTTTTTTGTTTTGTAGATGCAGCCATCATGATCTCTTGCTGTGCTATTTCTTGGTCAACTGTTGATTATCAAGTAGCTTTAAGAAAATCCTTGCCTGACAAAAAGCTTCTTAATGGGCTATGGCCCAAAGTCACATATCTCTTTTACAAGTTGTTTACATTATTATCGTGGATGCTGAGTGTTGTACATCTACTATTCTTAAATGTTAAGATTGCTTTATTTCTGTTGTTGTTTCTTTGGTTGTTAGGTATAATATGGGCATTTAAAAAGAACACCCAATTTTGTACTTCTATAGGTATGGAATTCTTATATAGGATTGTTGTTGGATTCATTCTTATCTTTACATTTTTTAATATTAAGGGACAGAATACCAAGTGTCCAATGTCTTGTTATTATATTGTGAGGGTACTGGGCACTTTGGGGATATTGATTGTGTTCTGGGTTTGCCCCCTCTCTATTTTTAATCCAGACTATTTTATACCTATCAGTATCACTATAGTTCTTACTCTTCTTCTTGGAATTCTTTTTCTTACTGTTTATTATGGAACTTTTCACCCAAACAGAAGGGAAGAAACAAGATGTGATGAAACTGATGGAAAACCAATTCTACGAGAATGTAGAATAAGGTATTTCCTAATGGAATAAGCTAATTATTTGTGATATATATTTTCTTATTTTTTGTTTCATTGGTTAGTAAAGAAACTGTTAAGTGGGTGTGTTGTCTCTTATTTTTGCCATCTTTAATTTGAAATTAGTTCTGGTACATTAGTTGTGAATAGGAGATAAATGATAATATTTTATCATTTAAATTAATTTCTCATTTGGTTTTGAAGATCTTGAGCACTCAAATATCTTTCTATTGCCTGGTAGAGCTGCCATCTTGAGCCTGAAATATAAGAAATAGTCTGGTTTTCATAACTAGAAGGCTGGAATTGAGCTTCCCTCCAATTTTCCTTCATTGTTTCTGAACCAATGCTACTGTATCTGTTGCGGAGAACTGCAAAGGGAAGAAAAAAGCAGAAAACTTTATTATTTTTTGTTTATTGTCTTGATTCAGTGCATGTATTTGAAGTTGGGGACAGGTTGAGTACAGGAAAATGGAAGGAAGGGAAAGAAGAAGACAAATATTTAGCATTACTGTGCCACAAATTTTTAGCATCTACTGTGCTTTTATCTATGAAATCTCCAATTCAGTAAGTACAAAAGAGAATTGGTGCACATTTGAGAGGTTTGACATTTCATTATTTACTTATTTTCTAGCTTTTCTAAATTATTGCACTCAACATATAATTTATATTAATTCTATTTGTGCTAAAATAGTTGTATCTAAATAATCCTTTTGAATTGTTTTTATTTAAAAAATTATGGTAAAAATATATAAAATTTACCATCTTAACCACTTTTGAGTGTACAGGTCAGCAGTGTTAACTGTATTCACCTTGTGCAACAGATCTCAAGAACTTTTTCATCTTGCAAAACTAAGACTCTCTATTTACTGAGCAACTCCCCATTTCCATTTTCCTTAAGTCCCTGGAAACCAGCTACTTTAGATACCTTATTGCCGTGGTTTGCACGTGTCCCCAGATTTCATATGTTTGAAACTTCATCTCCAGATTTGTATGTTGATGACATTTGGGGACGGTGGGGACTTTGGGTGGTATTTAAGATTAGATCAGGTTATGAGGATGGGGTCCTCATGATAGTTGATTTTATAAGAAGAGGAAGAGAAACCTGAGCTAGCACACTCCTGCTCTCACTATTTCATGCCTTCTGCCATGTTATGATACAGCAAAAAGACCCTCACCAGATGCCAATGCCATGCTCTTGGCCTCCCCAGGCTCTAAAACCATGAGTGAAATAAACTTTTCTTTATATTTTATTACCCAGTCCCTGGTATTCTGTTATATCAGCAGAAAGACTAAGATACATATAAGTGTAATCATATTGTATGTGTCTTTTGTTACTGGCTTATTTCATTGAGCATAATGTCTTCAAGCTTCATATTTTAGCATGTGACAAGATTTACTTTTTTTCTTTAAGGCTGAATAGTATTCCATTGTATGAATATGCCATGTTTTCTTTATCTATTCATCAGTCAGTGAATGGATTGATGAATGGATTGATGAATGGATGGATATTTGGGTTGCTTCCATTTCTTGCTTATTGTGAATAATATAATTTATATTAATTATAAATTAATAATTTATAATGTAGTGAACATGGGTTTACAAATATTTCTTTGAGATTCTGCTTTCAGTTCTTTTGGATATATACTAAGAAGTGGGATTGCTTGATCACATGGTAATTCTGTTTTAAATCCTATTCCGAAGTAGGATTGCTTGATCATATGGTAATTGTTTTGAGGAAACTTCATGCTGTTTCCATAATGGCTGTACTATTTTAACAATCTCACCGACAGTGCATAAATGCCCCAATTTCTCTATATTCTCACCAACACATGTTATATTCTGTTTTATTTTTCTTTTGATAATGGTCACCCTAATGAATGTGAGGTGGTATCTCTTTGTAGTTTTGGTTTGCTTGTCTTTAATGATTGGGGTGATGTTAAGCATCTTTTTATGTGCTTATTGGCCATTTATATATCTTCTTTGGAGAACTGTCTATATCTAGTTAGTGGTTAATATCCAGAGTATATAAATAAACTTTATAACTGAGCAACAAGTAAGAAGCCTAAATAGCCTGATTAAAAATGGGCAAAAACTCATAGTAATATGTCCTGTATGCTACTTTTTGAGAAAGTTAAGCAGTGTGAACCATTTACTCTTGCAGGAGCTGGGAAATCTTCAGTTTACCTTAGGCACATGATCCTTGTATATATGAACCACAGTTATTACATAGGTCCCTGTTTCTGTCTGTTTGGTGTATATGTTTGCATGTATGTTTGTGAGGGTGAATCTGAGAAAAGAAATTAAGCAGCTTGGCAGCACCTGAGTCAGAATCTTTGAGTAATAACGGGCCAAAAGACTTTGAATCATAAAGTGAAAGTATTCTTCGTTTGTTTCTAAAGATTTGAATGTCTATGTGTTATTTCCCTGCAGCCTAGATAACTTATTATAGCTTTTTCTGTAGTTTAGATTTGTTAGTGATGAATTCTTTTTATTTCTTTAAATCTGAACATATCTTTATTTATATTTCATTCCTATAGTATATAGAGCTCTGAGCTGACAGGTTTTTCCTTTCCTATAATCTTTTTAAAGACATGACTTCACTATTGTCTGGTCTCCATTGTTTCTGATAAAAAGTTAGTGATCATTTACATCATTATCCCCGTGTGTAATTTGTTGTTTCTCTCTAGCTATTCTTGAGATTTTTACCTTTAGCTGTTGCTTTGTTGTATGACTACTGTGTTCATGGGTATAGTTTTTTGTTTTCTTTTTTGTATTTCTCCTACATAGGGTTCTCCAAGTTTTTTGATCCTATAAATTTTTGTCTTCTATTATATTTAGGAAGTTTCTGGCCATTATCATTCTCATATTTTTTCTGCCCCTTTAACTTCTTGGACTCCACTTCCACATGTGTTAGACCTGTGGCTCCCACATATTCCTGAGGCTCTGTTCATTTTTTTCCCGTTTATTTCTCTGTTCTTTAGATTGTATTTGTCTTCGAGATTATTAACTTTCCCTCTATCTTCAGTCTGCTGTTAAGTTCATATAATGAGTTTTTAACATTTTTCAGATACTGTATTTTTATGTTCTTAAAGTTTCCTTGGGTTCTTTATAAGTTTCTATTTCTTTGCTAAAATTTTATATATCTTTATGTATCATAAGCATTTTTTTATATCCTTGATCATATTTAAAATAGCTGCTTAAAAATCTGTCTACTAATTCTAATTCCTGGGCCATTTTGGGATTGGTTTTGACTGATGGCCTTTTCTCTTGAGTATGTATTCCATTTTCATGTTTGCTCATATGGCTACTAATTTTAAATTATGTCCTGCATGGTAAGAATGATACAGTTTAGACCCTCTTGATTCTTTTCATTCTTCAGAGGAACATTTTTTTTTCTTTTCAGCAGGCAGTAACTTGAACTTTAAGCTCTGAATTCTAAGTAATCTTTATTTGTTTAGCCTTCAGTGGGCTGCTTAGAGTCTTCTCCTTATATGCATAGTTCAAGGTCACCCTAAAATTTGGGCAGAATTAATATATGAAGTGAGACTTCCTTTCTGTTGGTTCTGTTTTTCTTCCTGATTTTCCACCTCATTTTTTAGCAGTTGTCTTCACCATATACACTGTTCTCTAGGCCTTAAAATCCCTAAGACTGTGGATTTTTAAATTTGAATTTTGTGTAGTTGATAGGCTGAGTGGGGTCTGTCCTCATTCAGTGCCATTCCTTCTTCCAGATGTTGACCTCTTTCCAGTGTCTGCTTATTTTTTTTTCTGCTGTTAAGTGCTTTCAGGTAGTTGTCAGTATGCTGTCTAGAGTTCATAGTGGTTACTTGTGAGAGGATTTGTAGAGTAAGAGATATACTCACCTTCTTTTTAATCTATTACATTTTCAGTAATCTTTCTGTAATGTTTATCAATATTTCTGCAAGCACTTTGGTAGGCTGAGGCAGGTGGATCACCTGAGGTCAGGAGTGTGAGACCACCCTGGCCAACACAGTGAAACCCTGTCTTGCTAAAAATACAAAAATTAGCCAGGTGTGGTGGTGGGCGCCTGTAATCCCAGCTACTCCAGAGTCTGAGGAAGGAGAATCACTCAAACCCAGGAGGTGGAGGCTGCAGTGAGCAGAAATCACGCCATTGCACTCCAGCCTGGCTGACAGAGTGAGACTTTGTCTAAAAAAAAAAAAAAAAAAAAAGAACTTTCTGTAATATTTACTTAGACAAGGTATATAAAGCTTTATCATGTAGTCCTATCTCATTCCTACTTATGACCCTGAAAAAAACTGCAATATAGATATTATTATGATCACTACTCTTTAACTGGGAGAACCAACATTCATAATGTTGAAGTAATTTGCCAAAGTCCACACAGATCAAATCTTAAGGCTTTTTAACCTCAAGGCTGGTTTATTTTTTGTGAAACCATGGGTCTTTATCTGATGAATATGTTACCTAGAGGTATGCTAAATTATGCATGATTTAAAAATTATTATTTCGAGACAGAGTCTTGCTCTGTCACTCAGGCTGGAGTGCAGTGGTGCGATCATAGCTCACCACAACCTCCAACTACTGGGTTCAAGTGATTCTTGTGCCTCAGCCACCCAAGTAGTTGGGACTGCAGGTGTGCACTACCATCCCTGGCTAATTTTTGTATTTTTAGTAGAGATTGGGTTTTGCCTTGTTGGTCAGGCTGGTCTTGGCCTCAAGTGATCCACCTGCCTCAGCTTCTCAAAGTGCTAGGATTTCTGGCATGAGTTACCATGCCAGGCCTAAATTATTTATTTGCCAATGATACAATTTTTAAAAAACTCTAGCCTAAATATTTTTCAGCTTTAGCTCAAGGTAGGGCTGGAATTGTGTCACTGTTAGCTTGAATAATACAGTTAACAATATATGTAATGGGAAAAAGGGTAGGAGATAATATATTATACATCTACTAAAGAGCTCGAATGCTAAGTGTCTCACACAAACATAAATTAAGTATTCATGGCATCCAACAAACATTTTCTTACTAGTTTTATAGCCAAGAAGTAAATCAGAAGATCCTGGTCAAATGTTTTGGCTAATCAGTAAGCTTTTAAAATGAACTTTTAATTATAGAATGAACTTAATTTTATCCGCTTATGTTCTATATGGGTGTATAACACTTTTAAATTTCCCCAACTAAATTATGAGCTTTTTCTAGATTATTATGTGCATATAAAAGGCATTTTGAAATTTAAAAAAGCAGAAAAATAATTATGAGCAATACTTTCATAAAAGAACACTCATATGTCCTATATACATTCACATCTTCATATATGAGTACTATGGGTCTCATAGACTAGTGGTTCTCAACCTTTACTGTGCATCAGAATCACCTGGAGTGCTTGTTGAAACAAATTTCTGGCCCCTATCCTGAGTTTCTTTTTAGTAGGTCTTAGGTGGGGCATGAAATTTGCAAGTTTTAAAAAGTTCCCAGATGTTGATGATGCTGCTGTTCTCCCTTCCCTTCTTTGGGAATGAATCCCCGTTGACTTTTGAAGGCTGATCGTTAATAACTCGTTTCAAAATAGCCACTAGAGGGCAATGGAACCACAGAGAAATTGGATGTGCTGCTTAATTTATTCCTGGTTTTATGGGATCAACTATGTATTGCTACAAGCCAGGAGAACACCAAAGCCAAACATTAATTTCCTGCACAATATCTTGATGCTCATTTTCAATCATAATATACAGAAAATCTTGTCCTTGTGATTGTGGGAGTCAGAGATATATAATGTGTCTTTAACTCTGGCTGATGCCCCATTTAATGATTACAATAAATTCAAAGTTGGACTTTTCGAGGTGAGCATTTGTGCATGTTACCTAGTAGCCTATGGGGTTAACATGAACCATTTGTAGTTTCCTAAAGAGGCTATATTTTGGCATTAGATCTAGTTTGTTACAGAGATGATTATATAGTTAAATGATATCCATCGTTTTAAGATTTGTGCTTTTTATTTTATGAAAGTGGGACTTAAGTACTTTTAAAAAAATTAAACAGTATATAATAAATATATAAGTATATATGATCTACAGTAAACAGTATATAGTATATAATTATATTCCATAAAGAATATAATTATACATTCACATCCTCAAATATGAATAGTGTACTTCTCATAGACTAGTGGTCCTCAACCTTTAGTGTGCATCAGAATCACCTAGAGTGCTTATTGAAACAGAATAAAGAATATAGAATATAAAGAATGTAATTATATATAATATAAATATAATTATATATAAAACAAAAATATATTGTAAATATATATAATAAAATATATAAAACAATTATATATTATGATTATATTCTTCATAGACTATAAAAGTCACAGAGCATAGGGAATTTGCAATTTTTTTTCTTCTAGATAGATTGTTTTGATGGTAGGAAAGGACTAGAGGAAAATCAAAAGATGTATTTTGCAGGAATGTTAGATTTTCTTTTTGCCGAGACTGGTAGAGAAATTGAAAGTTTCTTTCCTTCTGCACTTTAAAAGTTCTCTCTTGATAGCACTGTGGTTTGAATGTTTGTCCTTTTCAAAACTCATGCTTAAACTTAATCCCCAATGTGGCAGCATTGAGAGGTGGGGCCTTTTTTTTTTTTTTTTCAGATTCAGGAGTATATGTGCAGATTTGTTACATGGGTATATTGTGTGATGCTGAAAATTTAGCATCTGTTGATCCCATCACCCAGGTAGTACCTGATAGGTAAATTTTCAGCCCTTGCCCTCTTTGCTCTCTTTTTCCTTTTGGAATTCTCAGTGTTTATTATTCCCATCTTTGTGTCCGTGTGTACCAAATGTTTAGCTCCAACTTGTGAGAACATGTGGTATTTGGTTTTCTGTTTCTGTGTTAATTCACTTAGGATAATGGCCTCCGGCTATCCATGGTTCTGTAGAGGACATGATTTTGTTCTTTTTTATGGCTGTGTGGTATTCTGTGGTGTATATTTACCACATTTTCTTTATTCAGTCCACCACTGATAAACACCTGGATTGGTGCCATGTCTTTGTTATTGTGAATAGTGCTGAAATAACATATGAGTGCAGGTGACTTTTTGGTAGAATGGTTTATTTTCCTTTGGATATATACCCAGTAATGGGATTGCTAGGTTGAATGGTAGTTCTGTTTTTAGTTATTTGAGAAATCTCCAAACTGCCTTCCACAGGGACTGAACTAATTTACATTCCTACCAACACAGTGTAAGTGTTCCCTTTTGAGAGGTGGGCCTTTAATAGGTGATTGGGTCATGAGGGCACTGCCTCACGAGTGGATTTATCCATTCATGGATTAGTGGATTAATAGGTTAATACATTAATGGGTTATCATGGAAGTGTTACTGGTGGCTTTATAAGAAATAGGAGACCTGAGCTAGTATAGTCAGCCCCCTTGCTATGGGATGCCCTGTGTGACCTTGAGACTCTGAAGAGGGTTCCCACAAGCAAGAAGGGCCTCACCAGATGTGGCCCCTTGACCCTGGATTTCTCAGCCTCCTGAACTATAAGAAATAAATTTGTTTCTTTTTAGATTACCCAGGTTCAGGTATTCTGTTATATTTAACAGAAAACTGATTAAGACAGGTAGTCTTAGACACCTTTCTGAGTAGTCTTAATTCTTTGCTTGAGGCAACAATTACTTTTAATTGCGTTGTGGAAATTTTTATTTAAAGTCCAAGGACTGGAGTTTGATTCCTAGACTTGGCATTATTTTTTGGATGACATTGATGAGTCATTTAAGACCCAGTTTCTGCACATGTAGACTAAGAATTACAAATTTAACAATAATAATATCTCCATGAACTGTTGTGAAAAATCAGTGAGGTACTATATGTGATAAGAGGGGGCCCAGGAAACCCCCTACTCCCACAGTAGACTGTTACTATCCCTAAAATTTTCTGTTTTTGATATTCTTTCACCAAGATAGTATTTTTTGAACTTGATTTTGATGCGTTTTTATATTCGTAAAATTACTTCTACATGTACGAGATAGCAATAATTACATACAAAATTTAGAATTATATTGATGATGGTGGTGACTCATCTGGAATGGCCATTGTGAAGATGTGGGTTGCAGCAAGGGAGATGTGGCTGGGGAGAGCCACACCTGTTCTGTAGAGCCAGTGGGGGCAGGAACAGGTGGGAGCCCTGCTTCCTACTGAGTCAGTGGGGCAGGAGACCTGTGCTCCTGGGTGCAGCTGCAGCTGCCCAGCTGCTAATCTAGACCTGGGCATTTCTGTGCTCTCAGGGGCCCAGGAAGCCCTCCTACCCCCATGGGCTTGGAAGTACCTGCTCCTAATTCCTGGTCTCTCCCAGCTCCCAGCACCCTTTCTGGTGTGAAGCTAAGTTGTAGCCAAGCCTGGCTGCTGTTGTGACCCAGATGGGTATGTGTACACTCAGAGAGGCACTAACATGCCAGCCCCCTGCAACCTTGGCTCTTCCTAGGCTTTGGGTGCTAATCAGCATTGGAGGGAGGCTGGTGGGGGCTGAGGGAAGCTCCTTGCAGGCCTGCAGGTGCCCCTTGGCATGAGGAGCCTGGGCACCATGGATGGCATGTTGATGGTGGCAGAAAGCAGACAGGTTCCTGGTGGAAAAGGGTTGGTCCCCAGTAAAGCCCCACCTTCTAGCCAGGGACAGCTTGAAGCCTGGAGGTCAGGTGGTCAGTTCTGGGTTGAATCCACGGCCCGGATGAGAACTTATGGTGCTTTTTCCAGGCTTGCCCATGGGCGCCCATGGACCAATCAGCATCCACTTCCTCCCTTCTGAGCCTACAAAACCCCCAGACTCAACCAGAGTCACAGAGATGTTGGGACTACAAGCTGCGGGAAGGAGCTCCCTACTTCAGGTCTCCTCAACTCTTCAGGATGATCTGCCTGCAGAAAGGAGCTACTCACCATGGGTCTCCTCTCTGCTGAGAGCTAGACATTCATTGATTGGGATAACCTGTCTACAGAAAGGAGCTACCCAAAGGAGCAACCCACTTCAGGTGCCCTGAGAGTTGGTCTGTCACTCAATGAAGATCCTCTCTGCATTGCTTACTCTCCCGTTGTTTGCATACCCCATTCTTCCTGGATGTGGGACAAGAACTTGGGGCCTGCTAAATGGTGGGACTGAAAGAACTGTAACACAAATAGGGCTGAAACATGCTCCATGCTTGCCACATTGCAGAAGGACAGAAGTGCTGCAGCCCTTCTGGGAGTCCAGAGCTCAGGGCTCCCCAACCAGGGCTGTGACATGCTGTAACACCCTCTTTGGGGTTCTGTGGTTACTTATGCCTCTGAGCTTTCAGGTGCCACCACATTCCCCTTGTCCAGATGTTGGTGCCTGCAGTGGATGCTACTTGTGGTACATCTGGTCCAGCCACAGCCTTGCCTGGAGCCAGCATCTGTGCTAGTGCCTGATGCTGCACCTCCTGCTGAAGCTGGCATGCCTGGCTGTACACAGTGGCTGGACCCATGGTTGCTCACTCACACACCCCTCACCATCCTGCGTCTGGCTTGCCCTTGGCAGGCATGGGATCCAGGCCAGTAGTGTGAGTTGAGCACAGCCTGCCAGGCCATATGGATGGAATTAACCCAGCAGGTTTAAACAAAACCCAAGCAGAGGCATTACTGGCCACAGTGGTTTCTGGCCGGTGAAGTGACATTTTTAGGGTGTCACTGTGACTATATGACAAATAAGTTTAATCCTTTTTAAATAACATCTCAGTTTTTCATTAAAATGTTGTATGTTGTGTTTATTCCTGATATTTAGAAAATATAATCTACAGAGACTGTTGAATACAAGTAGTAATTAGATCAGGAGTAAGGCTTAAATTGCAAGTTATTTTCTGGGATTTGGAAGTATATATAAATGTGTGTGTGTGTGTGTGTGTGTGTGTGTGTGTGTGTGTGTGTGTTGTATGAATGAATGGACTTATGTGCATGGTAGGATTTCATCAAATATTTATTGATAAATATTATTACTCTTATTTTTTTCTGGACTATAGAGCCTCTTTAGCTATCATTGCTTTAAGGTTAAACAATGGTTTTATTTATAGATTTGTTTTGTTTCTGGTAATGTGTCTTACTAACTAGAATATGAACTCATATAGATCAGGTATTGCATTTCTGTGTTGCTCAGTGAACTTTGCATAGAATTTCCAGGGGTTTCTGTTAGCAGCAGAATACTGTTACTTTTTCTGAGCTCCTAGAGAAGTGAATGGAGTATATTTTTTTTCCCTAGGAAAATCATCTGATTCCACTTTGGGAGCAATAAATCAATCCATCAGCATGTGCTTTTGAGGGCTGTCTATGTATTCAGTAGTGTTCTGGGATATCTTAATGAATACCTGTTGGATAATTGATTGGTTACCACTCCAGAGTAGTGATTTAGGTTTTCTTGGTATCTGTAGATGTAAAGCTTTTTTAAAAATTGCAGATAAAATAACTTTTTTGCATTTTCCAAGTATATGAAGATTGCCAGTAGAGTCAGGTTTCCGTTTGGAAAACAGTTTTCTTGATACATAATTCACATGCCATACAATTCAGCTGTTTAAAGTGTATAATTCAATGGTTTTTAGCTTATTCATTAAAATAGACTAAAACCATTAAACTTTTTCTAATGTCTAAGTATCACCACAATCAACTTTAGAACATTTTCTTCACCCCCCAAAAAACTCATACTTTTATCCTTTCTGTGATGGTTAATTTTATATGTCAACTTGGCTGGGCCATGGTGCCAAAGTAAGTGGTCAAAAATGTTATACTGGATATTTCTGTGTAGATGTTTTTGGATGAGATTAACATTTAAATGAATGGACTTGGAGCAAAGCATATTGCCCTCCATAGTGTAGTTAGGCCTAATCTAATCAGTTGAACACCTGAATAGAAGAGAAGACTTATCTCCCTCAAGCAAGCGAGAATCTGGCCTTCAGACTTGAACTGCAGTATTGCTCATCCTTTGTATAGCCTGCTGGTCCATCCTGCTGATTTTGGACTTGTCAGCCTCCATAATTGTGATAGTTATTATTATTATTTTTTTTTGAGACAGAGCCTTGCTCTGTCACCCAGGCTGGAGTGCAGTGGCATGATCTCAGCTCACTGCAACATCTGCCTCCTGGGGGTTTAAGCGATTCTCCTGCTTCAGCCTCCCAAGTGGCTGGGATTACAGGCACTCACCACCATCCCTGGCTAATTTTTGTGTTTTTAGTAGAGATGGGGTTTCACCATGTTGGCCAGAATGGTCTTGAAATCCTGACCTCAAATCATCCACCTGCCTCAGCCTCCCAAAGTGCTGGGATTACAGTCAGGAGCCACCACTCCAGGCCTGTGATAGTTAATTTTAGGTGTCAATCTGACCGGGTGAAGGGATACCCAGATACCTGGTAAAGCATTATTTCTGGGTATGGTTGTGAGGATACTTCTTGAAGAGAATGACATTTGAATTAGTGGACTAAGTAAAGAAGATGTGCCCTCACCCAATATGGGTACTTGCCATCTGATTATTTGAGGGCCTGTATGGAGCAAAAAGGCAGAGGAAAGGTAAATTTGTTATTTCTTCAGCAGCTGATAGATCTATCTACTCCTGCCCTTGGACCAGAACTTCAAGTTGTGTGGCCTTTGGATTCTGGGAGTTATAGCAAAACCCCCACACCTGCTCTATCGCCCCTTATTCTGAGGTCTTTGGGCTCCAAGTAAAAGTTAAACCATCAGTTTGCCTTGTTCTCACATCTTTGAACTTGGACTGAGCTGTGCCACTGGCTTCCCTGGTTTTCCAGTTTGCAGACATAATATTGTGGGATTTCTCAGCTTCCATAATCACATGATCCAATTTCCATAATAAAGCCCATCTCATGTATCTCTCTTTATATCCTATTGATTCTGTTTCTTTGGAGAACACTGACTAATGCAATTGTGAAAGCCAATTCCTTGAAACAAATCTTTCTACATATTCATCCTATTGATTTTTTGTCTTTGGAGAACCATGATTAACATAACTCCCACTCCTGCACCCCATTTTCCCTCTCACTGATTCCAGTACTAAGCAACCACATCCTCCTTCTGCCTATAGATTTCCCTAATCTGGACCTCCATATGAATGGAATAATATAGGATGTGGTCTTTTTTGACTGACTTTTTCAAAGCACAACATTTAAAAATTTTGATGAGGTGTGTTTTAATCTGTTTTCTGTTGTTATATCTGAATACCTGAGTCTTGGTAATTTATAAAGGAATGAGGTTTATTTGTCTTATAATTTTAGAGCCTAGGTGGCTCAATGTTGAGTGACCACATCTGGTTAGCCTCTGGTGAGGGCCTCATGTTACATCGTAACATGGCGGATAAGTCTAAAGGGAAGTGGGCGGGTACAGAGTCCAAATACAAGAGGCAGTCTCGCTTAACAATCCACTCTCATGGTAATTAATCCAGTCCTGTGAGAGTGAGAATTTACCCCTAAAAGGCATTAATCTCTTTTAATGACCTAATCACCTCTTAAAGGCACAACCTCCCAACGTAGCTACAATGAGGACCATGCCTCCACATGAGTTTTGGTGGGGACAAACCATAGCAAATTACAATGTATCAGTTTTTTTCTTTTGCTACTCAAGATTTTGGTCTTATATTCAGAAAGATCATAAAATTTGCTTGTATGTTTTCTTCTAAGACTTTTATAATATATGTTCTTACATTTAAGTCTTTGATCTATCTGGAGTTGATTTCAGTATGAGATAAATGTTTATTTTTTGGCTTATGGCTATTCACTTATCCCAGTATCATTTGTTGAAAAGACAATTCTTTAATCATTGAATGATCTTGGTACCCTTATTGAAAATCAGTTGACCATAGATATATGTACTTATTTCTGGACTCTCAATTCTGTTTGACTGCTCTATATATCTATCCTTTTGTCAGTACTACACTGTTTTGATTACTGTTGCTTTATAGTAAGTTTTGAAATTGGGAAGTGTGATTCCTCAGTTTATTATTCTTTTTCAGCATTATTTTGATTGTTCAGAGTCCCCTGTAATTGTTTTTTTTTTTTTTTTTTTTTTTTTTTTTTTTTTTTTGTCTGAGACAGAGTCTCAATTTGTCACTCGGGCTGAAGTGCAGTGATCTAAGCTCACTGCAACCTCCGACTCCCTGGTTCAAGCAATTCTCCTGCTTCATCCTCCTGAGTAGCTGGGATTACAGGCAGGTGCCACCATGCCCAGCTAAGGTTTGTATTTTTAGTAGAGACGAGGTTTCACCATGTTGGTCAGGCTGGTCTTGAACTCCTGACTTCAGGTGTCCACAGCAGTCTACCTAGCATTCTGACAGGGTGGGATTCTTCAAGAAAATTTCCCACTCTAAGCTATATTATACAAAGACTATTTAAATTAAAAGCCTTGTTCCCTTTCCTTTTCATGGCTAGTAGTGCCAGGACTACAGGGACTTTCAAAAGTCTTCAGAGTAAATAGTCTTTCCAGTTTTTAGTCAAAAATGGTTTTCGTGTTTTGCTAGAATTTTCTTGCCAAATGTTTTCTATTTGGTAGAAAAGAACGTAACTTTTTAGTCACGGAATTTTTTAAACAGCTCAAGTCTATGCAATATGCAACTGAATGCACATTGGGCTAGGTACATTATTATTAATAGGACTCACTTCTCAGGAAATAATAGCTGTTTTAAATAGGGGGTGGAAGAAAAGGAAGGGAAGAAAGGGAAGAAAGAGAAAGAGAAATAATTTTTCTAAGGATATAGTTTATTTACAGGATGCATGCAGGTGATTTCCCCTCTTTTTTATTGTGAGATATGTTTGAAAATAATCTGTCTGGCAGATCATGCATCATACTTGGCCTTGTCATTTTAATACAACAGTAAATAGAAAACAAATGTCTTTTTTTCTTTGAAGGTATGGTTATGACATCTTGCAGAAGTATTTTCAGTAGGTTAAATTAAAGATAATTAGCTATTTCTCCTTGTTTTGGCTACTGTCATTGTGTAGGAGAGGGACTGCATTCCATGTACTTGTTTTAATTACCTATTGGTATTTGCTGTGACATCTGGTGGCACTGGTGAGCTTACCTGATGGACCACTAAGAACTCTGATTTATGAACCCATAACTGGGGTTCCAATAAACATTTGTCAAAATAATGTATTAGTTCAAACCAAAGCCTTTTAAAATTTATTCATATAAAAGAGCACTTAACTTTCAACAAAGAATTGCCTATCATCAAAACCACTCTATAAATGAATCAAATTTATGAAGACATGGTTCTAGAGGGTGATTGCTCAAAGACTACAGCTTATTTTAACCCTTTGGAGGATTTAGTGTTCTAACTTCTCTGTTTTGACCATATTCTTTCATATTTTATTTTCAAATAATATATATTTTAATACTCACATATGAAGTTACTTGTTACAGAATGAATCTAATGACTTAAAATATTTATTCAATTATAAAATTTGTATGTCTTTAGCAGTCATCATTTTCTAGCTATTTCAAATTCTGTTAGGACAACATATTTTTTATCCCTTCTTATTCAGTTTACTTGTAAGTAAGAATAAAACATATAGTGCTCTCAAACTGCTTTGTAAAGTGGTAAGCCTACTGGTAAGGCAATTGTAATATTTAATATTCATCTATTTTACTTATTTGCTCATTAACTGATTGGCATTTGTTTCTTTTGGGGTAAATAAGATAGGTAGTTTATTCAGTATTTACACCTTAGAGTCTTCACACTTGTAGAGTGAATTATTACACAGCACTTTGTGAGGCATTATTTTAATATTTGGTAGGCACTATGCCTTTTTAATTGTGGTAAAATATACACAACATAACACTTACCATTTTAACCATTTTTGAAGGGTCTTGCTGTTTCCCAGGCTAGCCTCAAATGATCCTCCTGCCACACAGCCTTCCCTGTAGCTAGGAGTATAGTCAGGTGCCACCATACCTGGCCCATTTTAGCCATTTTTAAGTGTGTAATTCAAGTATATTCAAATTATACAACCACCACGACTATCTATTTCCTGAACTTTGAAAAAAATTATTTTAAGTTGAGGGGTACCTGTGCAGGATGTAAAGGCTTGTTATATAGCTAAATGTGTGTCATGGGGGCTTGTTGTACAGATTATATCATCACCCTGGTATTAAGCCTAGTATCAATTAGTTATTTTTCTTGATCCCCTTCCTCCCACTACCGTCTGCCTTAAAGTAGGCCCACTGTGCATTGTTCCCCTCTATGTGTCCATGTGGTCTCATCATTTAGCTCCCACTTATATGTGAGAACATCTAGTATTTGGTTTTCTGTTGCTGTGTTAGTTTGCTGAGGATAATGGCCTCCAGCTCTATCCATGCTTCTGCAGAAGACATAATTTCATTCTTTTCTATGGCAGCATAGTATTCTATAGAGCTTATGTACCATATATATATATATTTTTTAATGTAGTTGACCATTGATGGGCATTTAGGTTGAGTCCATGTCTTTGCTATTGTGAATAGTGCTGCAGTGAACATACACGTGCATGTGTCTTTATGGTAGAACAGTTATGTTCATTTGGGTATGTACCCAGTAATGGGATCGCTCAGTTGAATGGTATTTCTGTCTCTATGTGTTTGAGGAATTACCACACTGTCTTCCACAATGGTTGAACTAATTTACACTCCCTCCAACAGTATATAAGTGTTCTTTTTTCACCACAGCCTCGCCAGGACGTTATGTTTTGGCTTTTAAATTAAAGATATTCTGACCAGTGTGAGATGGCATATCATCGTGACTTTTATTTGCATTTTTCTAATGATCAGTGATACTGAGCTTTTTTTCATACGATTGTTGGTTGCATGTGTCCTCTTTTGAGAAGTGTCTGTTCATGCATGTACTTTGCCCACTTTTTAATGATGCTCTTTTTTTTTTCTTATACGTGTTTAAGTTCCTTATACATACTGGATATAAGACCTTTTTAAGATGTAGTTTGCAAACATTTTCTTTCATTCTATAAGCTATCTGTTTACCTTGTTGATAGTTTCTTTTGCTGTGCAGAGTTTCTTTAGTGAGATCTCATTTGTCAATTTTTGTTTTTGTTGCAATTACTTTTGGCATCTTTGTTATGAAATCTTTGCCTATGCCTATGTCCTCAATGGTATTGCCTAGGTTTTCTTCTAGAGTTTTTACAGTTTTGGGTTTTACATTTAAGTCTTTAATTCTCTTGAGTTGTTTTTTGTATACAGTGTAAGGAAGGGGTCCAGTTTCAATTTTTTGCATATGGCTAGCCATTTCTCCCAGCACCATTTATTAAATAGGGAATCCTTGCCTCATTGCTTGTTTTTGTCAGGTTTGTTGAAGATCAGATAGTTTAAGTGTGTGGTCTTATTTATGGGTTCTCCATTTGGATCCATTGGTCTATGTGTCTGTTCTTGCACCAGTATCATGCTGTGTTGGTTACTGCAGTCCTGTAGCATAGTTTGAAGTTGGGTAGCATAATGCCTTCAGCTTAGTTATTTTTGCTTAAGATTGCCTTGGATATTTGGCCTTTTTTTGGTTCCGTATGAATTTTAAAATGGTTTTCTCTAGACCTGGACATTTTTAACTGTATAATGATTAAACAGTAACTTTCCATTCCTTCTTTTTCCAACGCCTGATAACTTCTATTCCAGGAGTCCCCAACCCCTGGGTAACAGACCACTAGCTTGTGGCATATTAGCAACTGGGCTGCACAGTAGGAGGTGAGCAGAGGGGAAATGAGCATTACCACCTGAACTCCACTTCCTGTCTGATCAGCAACAACATTAATTATCTTAGGAGCATTAACTCTATTGTGAACAGATCCAGTTTGTGTGCTTTTTATGGGAATCTAATGCCTGATAATCTAAGGTGGAACAATTTTATCCTGAAACCTTTCCCTCACCTCCCCTGCATCCATGGAATTTATTAAGAGTGTCATTCTTTCTATTCAGTAATGGAGTCATCTTAAGTTATGATATTTTTGAACATAATGATATATAAAGAGATTAGTTTCAGCTGTTCATGTCAACAAATGTTTAAAGAGAACTAATTGTGTTGTAGGTGCAGTGCTAGCCACTGATGTCATAAAGATAAATAAGATATAATCTCTAAATTTTAAGGGACCCTTGTAATTCCCAAATCTTAAGAATTCAGTCATGAGTGATAGTTTCAAGTGTGGTGTAAAACTCAATGAGCTTTATTTATTTGTCTTACAAAGCAGAAATAGATTTTTCATAAAATATATATTTTTTTATTCCTCCAACAAAATATATAGAGACACTATTGAAATTATGAACTGTATGTGGTGGATATTTTGGCAAAGGAAAGTTGATCTAATAGTCTTGTGACCAGATCCTGAATAATTTTGTGACTAGAGGATATAAAACCAGATTTAATTTTATAGTAATTCCTACCATTTACATGATCTGAACAAAAAGGAATCTCAGTGAGAAAGGGATGAAAAGAGGGCAAATTTTGGGCTATAAAATGGATTAAGGGGTCTTTGATAGTATAGTCTTTGCCTAGAATTTGAGTAAGAGGTCAACACATCTATGGGCAGAAGGAGATTCACTTTACTTCAGAAGCATGATGGTTAATTTTGAAAAATACCCTGAGGCAGTGGTCTTGCTTAGTCCAGGTTTGTGGATTCTTTTTGCCTTTGTAGAATAAAGCAGGGATCATCTAGCTAACTTCTTTAAGATAACTCTAAGGTATCTGTGAGTTGATGTTCTGCTGCTTTTCAGTATTTATAGAGATTTGGGTGTGGACTTCACCTGAAATAGAATTAAAGAATTCATGGTTGTCTGCTTTGGCCTTTGGCAGTTCTCATTAATGTAATTCTTCTATTTATAATATATCATTTCCATAAACAATGTATATATTCAATTTATAGGTATTTAAACTTTTTGGCCTAAAAGGAAATTTTAAATGAAAAAGCAGATCTAAAACTAATTTCCGAAGAAAACATTTTTTCCCCTTTTACATTATAGTAGATACAAGGGCAGTGAATTGTCTCTGTCCCCTATTTGAAACAGAAATGCAAGCAGTTGTGTTGCTCCTCTTAGAATTAATATTCAAGTATACTGGTGGAGGGAAACTTATACCCTGGCCTTGTTGCTGGTCCTTAGGTATGTAATTGCTGATAACTGGTGAGCTGGATTAGTAGACTCCATTCCTAGGCAATATATTGGCATCTGCCTCTGGAGTCTGCAAGTAATATAATTCCTAATAGAACTTTAGATTCATATTTTCCAGGCCCTCTAGTCTAATCTGTCTGGCATGGCTTTCCCCTGACTCCTACTGATGCTGCATCTGTCTCAAGTCTCTGCCACATACTGCAGATAGTTTTGAGTTGATAGTCTTATTGATGAGCTCTCCTTGCTTCTCAGTATGAGATAACCTATGTCATGACTGCTGTCTTGGGATCTTTTCATTTCTTTTCTTAGGAATATGTGGAAAACTTTAGGTTTACTCCACCAAATGAGTGATAATGATGATTAGGCCTTTTTCTGCTCGACTTTCCTTTTCCACCCACTTTACTCTGCTGGGGCTATACCATGTTAGCACAGGTTTGCCTTGCACAGCAGTTTTGCCCTTGAGTTCCAAAGGGCAAAAAAACTCTTTTATTCTTAACATTCCTTTAATCTTATCTAAAAGTTTCTCCTCTCTTAAACTTCTACTTGTAGAGGGTAGGTCAGAAAATGTGTTTGTTTCTTTTGCTGTTTCCTCTCTCTCTCTGTTTTCCTCCTCTTCCCAAAGTTCACTGGAAAGAAAAGAATAGGCTTTCACCTTTCTTTCTGTCTTATCTGGACTTTTTCTATATATACATATTCTATATAAAAATCCATGATTAAGATGATCATATCTACCTCTTCATTTGTTAAAGATGGGGATAAAACTTTAGAAAGTTATTATTTTTTTATTATACTTTTAAGTTTTGGGATAAATGTGCAGAACATACAGGTTTATTACATAGGTATATATGTGCCATGGTGGTTTGCTGCACCCATCAACCTGCCATGTCATCTACATTAGATATTTCTCCTAATGCTATCCCTTCTCTTTCCCCCTCCCCCATGACAGGCCCCTGTGTGTGATGTTCCCTTCCCTGTGTCTATCTGTTCTCATTGTTCAATCCCCACTTAGGAGTGAGAACATGCAGTGTTTGGTTTTCTGTTCCTCTGTTAGTTTGGTGAGAATGAAGATTTCCAGTTTCATCTGTCTCCCTGCCAAAGAAATGAACTCATTCTTTCTTATGGCTGCATAGTATTCCATGGTATGTATGTGTGTGTGTGTGTGCGTGTGTGTGTGTATGTGTGTATATATACACACATACACACACACACACACACACACACACATATATATATATATATATATATATATATATATATATATGCGCCACATTTTCTTTATCCAGCCTATCACTGATGGGCATTAGGGTTGGTTCCAAGTCTTTTGTGAATTGTGCTGCAGTGAACATATATGTGCACGTATCTTTATCATAGAATAATTTATAATACTTTGGATATATACCCAGTAATGGGATTCCTGGGTTAAATGGTATTTCTGGTTCTAGATCCTTGAGGAATCACCACACTGTTTTCCACAGTGGTTGAACTAATTTACACTCCCACCAACAGCAGTAAAAGTGTTCCTGTTTCTCCACATCCTCTCCAGCATCTGTTGTTTTCTGTCTTTTTAATGATTGCCATTTTAACTGACATGAGATGGTATCTCATTGTAGTTTTGATTTGCATTTCTCTAATAACCAGTGATGATGAACTTTTTTCCATATGTTTATTTGCCACATAAATGTCTTCTTTTAAGAAGTGTCAGGGGCCGGGCGCGGTGGCTCAAGCCTGTAATCCCAGCACTTTGGGAGGCTGAGGCGGGTGGATCACGAGGTCCAGAGATCGAGACCATCCTGGTCAACATGGTGAAACCCCATCTCTACTAAAAATACAAAAAATTAGCTGGGCATGGTGGTGCGTGCCTGTAATCCCAGCTACTCAGGAGGCTGAGGCAGGAGAATTGCCTGAACCCAGGAGGCGGAGACTGTGGTAAACCGAGATCGTGCCATTGCACTCCAGCCTGGGTAACAAGAGCGAAACTCCGTCTCAAAAAAAAAAAAAAAAAAAAAAAAGAAGTGTCTGTTCATATCCTTTGTCCACTTTTTCATGGAGTTGTTTCTTTTGTTATTGTACATTTAACTTTTTGGAAATTCTGGATATTAGCCCTTTGTCAGATGGATAGATTGCAAAAATTTTCTCCCACTCTGTAGGTTGCCTGTTCATCCTGATGATAATTTCTTTTGCTGTGCAGAAGCACTTTTGTTTAACTAGATCCCATTTATCAATTTTGGCTTTTGTTGCCATTGCTTTTGGTGTTTTAGTCATGAAGTCTTTGCCTTTGCCTATGTCCTGAATGGTATTGCCTAGGTTTTCTTCTAGGGTTTTTATGGTTTTAGGTTTTACATTTAAGTCTTTAATCCATCTTGAGTTAGTTTTTGCATAAGGTGTAAGGAAGGGGTCCAGTTTCAGTTTTCTGCATATGGCTAGCCAGTTTTCCCAACACCATTTATTAAATAGGGAATTCTTTTCCCATTGCTTGTTTTTATTAGGTTTGTCAAATATCAGATGGTTGTAGATGTGTGTTGTTATTTCTGAGGCCTCTATTCTCTTCCTTTGTTCTATATATCTGTTTTGGTGCCAATACCATGTTGTTTTGGTTACTGTAGCCTTGCAGTATAGTTTGAATTCAGGTAGTATGATGCCTCCAGCTTTGTTCTTTTTGCTTAGAATTGTCTTCGCTATGCAGGTTCTTTTTTGTTTCCATATGATATTTAAAGTAGTGTTTTTTTTTTTTTTTTTTTGAAATTCTGTGAAGAAAGTCAATGGCAGCTTGGGAATAGAACTCAATCTGTATATTACTTTGGGGAGTATGGCCATTTTCATGATATTGATTCTTTCTATCCATGAGCATGGAATGTTTGTATTTGTTTGTGTCCTCTTTTATTTCCTTGAGCAGGGGTTTGTAGCTCTCCTTGAAGAGGTCCTTCATATCCCTTGTAAGTTGCATGTATTTTGTGCTCTTGGTAAAAACTGTGAATGAAAGTTTACTCATGATTTGGCTTTGTTGGTCTATTATTGGAGAATAGGAATGCTTGTAATTTTTGCACAGTGACTTTGTATCCTGAGACTTTGCTGAAATTGATTATCAGCTTAAGGAGTTTTTGGGCTCAGATGATGGGGTTTTCTATATATGCAATCATATCATCTGTAAACACAGACAATTTGACTTCCTCTCTTCCTATTTGAATACCCTTTATTTATTTCTCTTGCCTGAATGCCCTGGCCAAAACTTCCAATACTATGTTGAATAGGAGTGGTGAGAGAGGGTATCCTTGTCTTGTGCTGGTCTTCAAAGGAAATGTTTAAAGCTTTTGCCCATTCAATAGGATATTGGCTGTGAGTTTGTGATAAGTAGCTCTTATTATTTTGAAATACGTTTCATCAATGCCTAGTTTAATGATTGTTTTTTAGCATGAAGGGGTTTTGAATTTTATCGAAGGTCTTTTCTGCATCTGTTGAGATAATCATGTGGTTTTTGTCATTGGTTCTGTTTATGTGATGGATTATGTTTATTGATTTGTATATGTTGAACCAGCCTTGCATCCCAGAGATGAAGCCAACTTGATCATGGTGGACAAGATTTTTGATGTGCTGCTGCATTTGGTTTCCCAGAATTTTATTGAGGATTTTTTTATCCGTGTTTTTATCAGGGATATTGGCCTGAAGTTTTCTTTTTTTGTTGTGTCTCTACTAGGTTTTGGTATCAGGATGATGCTGGCCTCACAAGATGAATTAGGGAGGAGTCACTCTTTTTCTATTGTTTGGAATAGTTTCAGAAGGAATGGTACCAGCTCCTCTTTGCACCTCTGGAAGAATTTGGCTGTTAATTTGTCTGGACCTGGGCTTTCTTTGGTTGGTAGGCTGTTAATTACTGCCTCAATTTTAGAACTTGTTACTGATTTTTTTTCCAGGCATTTTACTTCTTCTTGGCTTAGTCTTGGGAGGGTGTAATTCTCAGGAATTTATCCCTTTCTTCTAGATCTCCTAGTTTATTTATAGTGTTTATAGTATTCTCTCATGGTAGTTTGTATTTCTGTGGGATCAGTGGTGATATTCCCTTTATCATATTTTTTATTGTTCCTATTCGATTTTTCTCCCTTTTCTTTTTTTTATTGTATTTTAGGTTTGGGGGTACATGTGAAGATCATGCAAGATTGTTGCATAGGTACACACATGGTAGTGTGGTTTGCTGCCTTCCTTCCCCTCACCTGTATCTGTCATTTCTCCCCATGCTACCTCTTCCCACCTCCCCACCTCCCCGTCTCCCTTTTCTTTTTTATTAGTCGGGCTAGCAGTCTATTTTGTTGATCATTTCAAAAATCCAGTTCCTGGATTCACTGATTTTTTTGAAGAGTTTTTACATCTCTATCTCCTTCAGTTCTGCTTTGATCTTAGTTATTTCTTGTCTTCTGCTAACTTTTGAATTTGTTTGCTTTTGCTTCTCTAGTTCTTTTAATTGTGATGTTAGAGTGTCCATTTTAGATCTTTGCTGCTTTATGATGAGAGCATTTAGTGCTATAAATTTCCGTCTAAACACTGCTTTAGATGTGTCCCAGAGATTCTGGTACATTGTGTCTTTGTACTAATTGTTTCAAAAAACTTTTTAAAATTTCTGCCTTAATTTTGTTATTTACCCAGTAGTAATTCAGTGGCAGGTTGTTCTGTTTCCATGTAGTTGTGCAATTTTGAATGAGTTTCCTAATCCTGAGTTCTAATTTGATTGCGCTGTGGTCTGAGAGACTGTTTGTTGTCACTTCTGTTCTTTTGCTTTGCTGAAGAGTGTTTTACTTTCAATTATGTGGTCAGTTTTAGAATAAGTGCGATGTGGTGCTGAGAATGTATATTCTGTTGATTTGGGGTGAAGAGTTCTGTAGATGTCTATTGGGTCCACTTGGTCCAGAGCGGAGTTCAAGTTTTGAATATCATTAATTTTCTGTCTCATTGATCTGTCTAATACTGACAGTGTGGTGTTAACGTCTCCCACTATTCTTGTGTGGGCATCTAAATCTCTTTGTACGTCTCTAAAAGCTTACTTTTTGAATCTGGGTGCTCATGTATTGGGTGCAAACCCACCAATAGGTTTTGACTCTTTATCCAGTTTTCCAGTCTGTGTCTTTTAATTGGAGCATTTAGCCCATTTACAGTTAACATTAATACTGTTATGTGTGAGTATGATTCTGTCATCATGATGCTGGCTGGTTATTTTGCACATTAGTTGATGTGGTTTCTTCACAGTCTCATTGGTCTATATGTATATTTTGGTATGTTTTTGCAGTGGTTGGTACCTCTGTTTTTTCTCTTTATGTTTAGTGCTTCCTTCAAGAACTCTTGTATGGCAGGCCTGCTAGTGACAAAATCCCTCAGCATTTGCTTGTCTGTAAAGGATTTTATTTCTCCTTTGCTTATGAAGCTTAGTTTGGTCAAAATTCTGGGTTGGAAATCCTTTTTTAAAAGAATGTTGAATATTGGCCCCCACTCTCTTCTTGCCTGTAGGATTGCTGCAGAGATCCACTGTGAGTCTGATGGGCTTCCCTTTGTGGTTAATCTGACGTTTCTCTCTGGCTGCTCTTAACATTTTTTTCTTCCTTTCAACCTTGGTGCATCTGATGATTATGTGTCTTGTGGTTGCTCTTCTCAAGCAGTATCTTAATGGTGTTCCCTGTATTTCCTGAAGTTGAATGTTGGCCTTTCTTACTAGGTTAAAGACATTATCCTGGATAATACCCTAAAGTGTGTTTTCTGACTTGATTCCATTCTCCCCATCAGTTTCAGGTACACCAATCAATCCTAGTTTTGTTTTTTTCCACATAGTCTCATATTTCTTAGAGGCCTCATTTGTTCCTTTTCTTTTCCCTAATCTTGTTTTCACTCTTTATTTCATTAAGTGGATCTTCAATCTCTGATATTCTTTCTTCTGCTTGATCAATTTCACTATCGATACTTGTGTATGCTTTATGAAGTTCACATTTTGTGTTTCGCAGCTCCATCAGGTCATTTATGTTTTTCTCTAAACTGGTTATTCTAGTTAGCAGTTCCTGTAACCTTTTATCAAGGTTCTTAGCTTCCTCATACTGAGTTAGAACACGCTCCTTTAGCTCAGAGGAGTTTGTTGTTACCAACCTTTAGAAGCCTATTTATGTCAGTTTTTCAAACTCCTTCTCTATCCAGTTTTGTTCCTTACTGGCGAGGAGTTGTGATCCTTTGGAAGAGAATAGCCATTCTGGTTTTTGGAATTTTTGGCATTTTTTGCTGGTTTTTCCTTATCTTTGTGGATTTATCTACCTTTGATCTTTGATGCTGAGGACCTTTGGATTGAGTTTTTCTGTGGGTGTCCTTTTTGTTGATGTTGACGTTACTGCTTTCTGTTTGTTAGTTTTCCTTCTAACAGTCAGGCCACTTTGCTGTAGGCCTGCTGGAGTTTGCTGTAGGTCCACTCCAGGCCCTGTTTGCCTGGGCATCACTGTGGAGGCTGAAGAACAGCAATGATTGCTGCCTGCTCCTTTCTCTGGAAGCTTCATCCCAGATGGGCACCCACCAGATGCCAGCTGGAGCTCTCCTGTATGAGGTGTCTGTTGACCCCTTCTGGGAGGTGTCTCTCAGTCAGAAGGCATCAGGGTCAGGGACCCATTTGAGAAGGCAGTGTGTCTTCTAGCAGAGCTTGAGTGCTGTGCTGGGAGACTTGCTGCTCTCTGCAGAGCCAGCAGGTAGGCATATTTATGTCTGCTGAAGCTGTGCCTACAGTCGCTCCTTCTTCCAGGTGCTCTGTCCCTGGAAGTTGGGAGTTTTATCTATAAGCTCCTGACTGGAGCTGCTGCCTTTCTTTCAGAGATGCTCTGCCCAGAGAGGAGAAATCTAGAGAGGCTGGCTGGCTACAGGGGCTTTGCTACACTGTTTTGGGCTCTGCTCAGTCTGACCTTTTCGCTGGCTTTGTTTACACTGTGAGGAGAAAACTGCCTACTCAAGCCTCTGTAATGGAGGACACCCCTATCCCCACCATGCTGGAGTGTCCCAGCTGGATTTCATAGTGTCAGCTGTGCTGACAGTAAGAATTTTCAGCCAGTGGATCTTAGCTTGGTGGGCTCCCTGGGGATGCGACCCATTTAGCAAGACCACTTGGCTTTCTGACTTCAGCCCCCTTTTCAGGGAAGTGAATAGTTCTGTCTCACTGGGGTTCCAAGCATCACTAGGATGTGAAAATAAAAATCCTGCATGCACTCAGTGTCGCTCAAATGGCAGCCTAGTTTTGTGTTTGAAATCCAGGGCCCTAGTGGTGTAGGCACCCGAGGGAATTTCCTGTTCTGCAGTTGCAAAAACATGGGAAATGTACAGTATCTGGGCTGAGTAGCACTGTTTCTCTTTGCACAGTCCCTCATAGCTTCCCTTGGCTAGGGGAGGAAATTTCCTGATCCCTTGTGTTTCCATGGCGGGGTGACACCTACCCTGTTTTGGCTTGCCCTCCTTGGGCTGCACCCACTGCTTAACCAGTCCCAATGAGATGAACCGGGCACCTCAGTTGGAAATGCAGAAATCACCCAACTTTTTTGTTGATCTCGCTGGGATCTGCAGAGCAGAACCATTGCTATTTGACTTTCTAGAAAGTTATTTTCACAAAGCCTGACTTTCAAGACAATTTAAAAAAAATCCTTATTGACTTAAAATTTTCATTTTGTGGTTCAAACGATTACTAAATTTTATTTCTCTTTTTATTAATGAGGCAATAACACTTATCGCTTCACCTCACTTTCCAAGAAAGATGGATACCTTAGTATGTCTATTAAAAATGTAAAGGAGAGAAGCCTGTTAATATACTTCAAAGAATATTTTGCTTTTTCCCCCAGGGATTAAGTTACTGTTTTAGTCATTCTGCCTTGCATATGATATTAATTGAAGATTAGGTTGCTGTAGGTCAAAAGAAAATGTGGTCTGCGTTCTTTGGTAGGGTGATAATAGCTGAAATGTTCCTTAACTCTGTCCACCAATGATATCTTGTAGCTCAACCTCTTAAGAACCCAGTCTCACTTGTCAAGCTGTTTCTTGAGGTTTGGGTGAGGCAGATGATCCAATCTTGTTGTAGCGTGAATCCTTTAGAGCATGGAAATAAGAGAATTGTAGATATTGACAAAATTTATGCAAGAATTACTTTTGAAAAATTAAAATTGTTTTATTGAAAATCCCAAATTTTCTACATGAGATTTGGGATACACAAAAATTTTCTACATGAGATTTAGATAAACAAAATAAAACATATAAAAGAAAAATGTTTTTCCTGCCATGTGTAAGCACTGTTGAGTGCTTTTATAGTGAAGTTGTATTTGAAATGGTCCAGCCAAGTACCAAATTTACATTATACCTGATAAATTAATACCATTAACACAATGAGAATGTATTATCTTTGCATAATTAAAATACATTTTCTTTACTAAAATATAAACAACTTGAGACCAGAATTGCATCTTACTCACTTCTGTGTCAGGAGTCTAGCATGATAACTGGAACACTGTAAATGTTTAACACATGTTTGCTGTCTGGATATTTGCTGATCTCTGAACAGAAGATTTGTGAAAGAGAACACAAAGGCAGTGATGTGCATCTCTTTTTAGTGTTGTATGCTTGGGACAATATTCCATGACAAAGGAGCCTAAAGGTTTGAATTTCCACTTGTGTTGATCCTACTTTAAATTTTTCTAATTTAATAATAGACAAGAACAGTTGGGGGAGAAATAGATTTCTTGGCAAACCAATCTAGTTTAAAACACCATGAAATGCCTTGGTTATTATATCCTTCACTACCTAACAAGCCAGTAATCTAATAACATTTGTGACATTGACAGGAGTTCAGAAATGAATACTGTGTAAGGTTTCTTTTTGATGCATTGCAGTTCTCTTGATTGTGATTTCTTGTGCTGATACCATGGCAACTTTTAAAAATTATTGTTTTTATGTAGAAATGTTAAAAAACTTAAAAGACCGTTTGAAAAGATGAATGGAAAAATTAGTTCCTTGATTTCTAATTCATGGGTTTCAAGTCTTTGCTTTTTAGGACTTGCCAAATATTTGTCTTCCCAATTTTTAAGTCAGGTATAAAGTAAAGGTGAGTGTTTGGTATAAAAGTTTAAAGGATTTTAATGGCAAGGATAAAGCAGCTGAAACTGTTGGTTTCAGTTGAAAAGTGTTTTGAATTTTAAAAATGCTATGTCCATTGGCTTGCTGGGAAATCTATAGGTCATAAAAATATTAAATTAAAAGTTTACTTTTATATGTAATATAGATGTATATTTGTGATAAACATATTGTATAATCATTGTACTGTAACACAAATCTTGTCACTTTGTAAAAGTCTCCAATATTATGATTACATACTGAGTGTTCAGGAAATCCAGTGCATTCTTTCAGTGGTTATAAAAAGATCTGGCAGGTATAGTGAGGTAAACAGTTTACACTTATCTTTGAGGGATTTTTAGTTCAGGTTGCCCAACCAAAATGGGATCATTATTTGGCATGTCTATGGACATGGGTATGCAGGAAAACAGGTCTGTGGCTTAATTAAGTCAGAGAATATGCATTAAGAAATTGATTCTGAGAGGATGTGGAGAAACAGGAACACTTTTACACTGTTGGTGGAAGTTTAAATTAGTTCAACTGTTGTGGAAGACAGTGTAGCAATTCCTCAAGGACCTAGAAATAGAAATTCCATTTGACCCAGCAATCCCATTACTGGGTATATATCCAAAGGATTATAAATCGTTCTACTATGAGGACACATACACACGAATGTTCATTGCAGCACTGTTTACAATAGCAAAGACCTTAAACGAACCCAAATGCCCATCGATGATAGACTGGACAGAGAAAATGTGGCACATATACACCATGGAATACTATGCAGCCATCAAAAACGATGAGTTAATGTCCTTTGTAGGGATGTGGATGAACCTGGAAACCATCATTCTCAGCAAATTGACACAAGAACAGAAAATCAAACACCACATGTTCTCACTCAGGTGGGTGTTGAACAATGAGAACACGTGGGCACAGGGAGGGGAGCATCACACACTCGGGTCTGTCGGGGGGAAACAGGGGAGGGACAGCGGGGTGGGGCGTTGGGGAGAGATAGCATGGGGAGAAATACCAGATATAGGTGATGGGGAGGAAGGCAGCAAATCACACTGCCATGTGTGTATCTAGGCAACAATCTTGCATGTTCTTCATGTGTATCCCAAAACCTAAAATGCAAAAAAAAAAAAAAAAAAAAAATGCATTTCGAACTAATGAAGAAAAAATAGTAATACAGCATTTGAATACAAAAAAAAAAAAAAAAAAGAAAAGAAATTGGTTCTGTCAATGAGGGATTATGCCTGCAAGAAATTAACTTGAATGCAATCTACTGGCCATGGTCATAGAGCATAGAGGAACACAACTTTTTTACTTCCCTTCAGGCTGTCTTTTCTCTTGGCTCAGCTTTTAACAAGCTCCAAATGTAAAATTGGATGATCTAAGTTGTTGTAAAGTGGCTTCAATGTGAACATTTTTGGAAAGGAGAGAAACATTTGGATTAATTTTTGTGTGTTAATCTTTTATGATGTGTGTGGATCAGACTTTGGGAAGGAAACTGATAGCTTCATGGTGAAATGTTGGCATACCATTTCTAACTTCCATTTGTCAGTTAAAAGGGGGAAGTGTTCAGGGTCAAAAACGCTGATTTATTTGCTTCCTATGAAGGCAACGAATCAACAAAATGAGTGTGTCATAATATTTGGAATCAAAGTCCAGGGTGAATTAGGGCCATTTAATTTGTTCTTCAGTCAGTTGGTTGCAATGGATTATTCATTTCCTTGTAATCTTTGTTAGGTTTCATAAGAAGGCATAGATTGGCTGTTGGAATAGGGTCATCTTCATGTAGATTAAAAGTATGGAGATTTAAAATCTAGAGCAATGTTCACTGGAAACAGTTTCACAGCATTCTGTTGGCATCATTTTATAATACTTTTCATTTTTTCTTTGTACAAGTCACCTTTAACAGAACATCCATCTCTTCCTTGAGGTTATACCTCAAATTTCATGCATGATGGAAATTCTCAACTGATAGTTCACAAAGATTTCACTTTTTTTTTTTTTTACTGTTAATATCCATAAGACCTTACATATCTGAGAGAAATAGCATATGAACTATGTAATCGATACATTTGTTACTGAAGGGGCTAAAATATGCTTCAGAACAAAGACTGCCCAAATCTCATGACAAAGCATAATAAAGACTTAATTCTTACCCATGCTACATGTCCAAAAATGATTGGCAGTATCTGTTATATACACTCAGGGATACAGGTTGACAGAGGTTCTGTTTCAACTGATATTCTCATGATTGCATGGAAAAGGGAAAATGGTAAATTATGCACTGTCTCTTAAAGCTTCCATCCTAAAATGATGTAATCTAGTCAAATTTAATTTAATTTTTAAAAAATTTAATATTTTTCAGAGGTGGGATCTTGTTATGTTGCTCAGGCTGGTCTTGAATTCCTGGGCTCAAGCAATTCTCCCATCTACTCACCTCAGCCTCTAGAGACACTGGAATTACAGGGACTAGCCACTGTACCTCACTTCATTCATATTTTATAGGCCAAATCAAGTCAATATTTGCCTACCCTTCAGTCTTCAAGATTTTCTCCTTTGTTTTCTTCTGGAATTCTTCTATAAATTCAATATTTAGGTCTGTAGGCCATTTGGGGCGTTTTTTTTGGTGTGTAGTATGAAGTGTTTAGTTTCACTTTTTTCCATATGGATTCCCAGTTGTTCAAGCATAGTTTGTTGAAAAGACTGTCCTCTCCCCATTGGATTATTGGTTTCTTGGTAAAAAATAAATTGACCCTATGTGCATCGGTCCATTACTGGGCTGTGTATTCTATTTGTCTATCCTTTGGCTAATATACACTGTTCTGAAATAAATATTCAAATAAATAATGTAAGGTCTGCAACTTTGTTCATTTTCAAAATTGTTTTTACCTGTTCTATGTCTCTTTTATTTCTACATAACTATTACAATAAACTTTCTACCTTTTAGGATAAGCCTGATAGAATTTTGATTAGGAGTGTTTTGAATCTTTGTATTAATTTTATTGCGTTTCCAAATATTTTCTCTTCTACACAGGTCTTTAATTATTCTCAGCCATGTTTTATAATTTTCAGTATACATATTTCATGAAATGTATCCCTAAATATCTCATTTTTATGCTATTATACATGGTATTCTTTTCTAAATCTCATCTTCTAATTGTTTATGCTGGGATATGTAAACATAACTGAATCTTGTATATTGATCTTGTATCCTGCAAATTTGCTAAGTTCACTTCTTAATTCTAGTCACTTTTTGGGTAATTTTAAAAGTATTTTCTATGTACAATCATGTCTTTGCAAATTAAGACAATTTTTAGCTCTTTTTAAAAAGTAATATGCCTTTTATTTCTTTTCTTGCATAATTTCATGAGTACAACTTCAAAAGCTATGTGAAATAGAAGTGAGAGCAGATATTTTTGCCTTGTTTTCACTACTAGTAAAACATTGTCTTTGCTGTTAAGCCTGATGTTAATAGATGCTCTTTCTCAGGTTTTCTGAGATTTTAAAACACAGTTTTCTGAGATTTTTAAAACTGTGAATGGGTGTTGAGTTTTGTCAAATACTTTCTCTGCATTTATTGAGATGCTCCAATATCTTTTTAATTTTGTTAGTATGGTGAATTATATTATTTTCAAATATTATACCAACCTTGTATTCTTGAGAAAACTACACTTGGTTACGATGTATTATAGCTTTTATGTATTAATGGATTTAATTGGCTTGCACTTAAAGATTTTTGCCTTGTATACATGGGGAATATTGGCCATTATTTTTCTTTCTTCTTCTTCTTCTTCTTTTCTTCTTCTTTCTTCTTTCTTCTTCTTCTTTCTCTTTTTTTTTTTGAGACAAGGTCTAAGTCTTGCTTTGTTGCCCAAACTAAAGTATAGTGGCACAATGATGGCTCACTGCAGCCTAGACTTTTTGGGCTCAAGTGATCCTCTCACCTTAGCCTCCTGAGTAGGTGGGACCACAAGTGTGGCTAAGTTTTACATTTTTTTTGTAGAGAATGGGGTCTTGTCATCTTGCCTTGGCTGGTCTCAAACTCCTGAACTCAAGCAATTTTCCTATCTCTCCCGAGTTTCTGGGATTACAGGCATGAGCCACTGCCTGCAGCCTGGTCTTCTCTTTTCTTGTAATATTTTTGCCTCATGTTGATATTGGGAAAGCCCTGTTTCACAAAATCAGTTGATAAATGGTTTCTCTGCCTCTATTTTCCGAAAGAGTTCTTTTAAAAACTCTTTGAAAGTAAAGTCATCTGAGCTTTAAATTTTATTTATGGGAAGGGCTTAATTCTAATACAGTTTCTTCAGTTTACAAGATAGTTATTAATATTTTCTGTCTCTTCTAGAATCAGTTTTGGTAACCTATTCTTTCAAGGAATTTGTGTGTTTCAACTAAGCAATCAACATTTTTTTTTTACTTAAAAATTTAAATAATAGTATTTTTAAAAAGTGTATAGGATCTTAGTGATAGTTCTTCTTTTAATCTTAATATTAGTAATTATCTTTTCTGTTTTTTTTTCTAGAGGTTTTTCAATTTTATTGTACTTTTTCATGAACTGGCTTATATTTCATTGATTTTTCTCTTTTGTTTGACTTATTGTTTTTCATTTAAATCTTTATTATTTCTTACTTTGGGTTTAATTTGCCCTTCTTTTTCTAGCTCCTTAAGCTGGATGCCTAGATAATTGATTTTTGAACATTTCTTCTTTTCTAATATAAACATATAAAGTTATAAATGTTTCTCTAAACATTGTTTTAGGTGGTTCCACAAATTTTGGCGTGTTGCATTCTCATTTTTCTTTAGTTCAAAATATGTTCTAAGTTCCTTGTGATTTTTTTTGACTTATGTACCATATAGAAATGTAATGTTCAATCTTCGCATGGTTTGGAAGATTCCAGATATCTTTCCACTATTGATTTATATTTTAATTCTATTGTCATCGCAGAACATACTTTGTATGATTTTATTTTTATTAAATTTATTGAAACTGGTTTTGTGGCATTAAATTTATTGAGACTTATTATGTAATGCAGTATATGGTCTGAATTGGTTAATGTTTTGTGTTGTATTTGAAAAGATTTGTGTTTTGCTAATGATATGATGCTCTGTAAATGTCAGTTGAGTCAAATTGGTTGATAGTGTTGTCTTCTTTATCTTTACTATTTTGTTCTGCTATTTCTACAGATTATGGAAACAAGAGTATTAAAATCTGTGGCCATTGTGATTCTGTCTATATTTCCTTTCAGTTATGACAGACTTTGCTTCATGTATTTTAAAGCTGTGTTATTAGGTGTGCACATATTTGTGATTATTTTGCCTTCTTGGTGAACTGATCCCTTTATTTTTATGAAAAATTTCTTTATTTTTGGTAACATTCTTATTTTTCTGAAGTCTGCTTTATCTGATATTAATATAGCCAGCTTATGAACAATTTTTTATGATATATGTCTTTTCATATTTTAACTTTTAACCTATCTGCGTCTTTAATTTAATGTGAATTTCTTATAGACAGCATATAGTTGGGTCTTTCTTTTATTCATTCTGACAGTCTTTATTCTTTAATTGGAGTGCTTTAGACCATTTACATTTCATGTATTTTTCAATATATTTGGATTTAAATTTATGAATGTGTAGTTTTTTTCCATTTGTCCTATCTGTTCTTTATTATTTGTTTATAAATAAATAATTAATAGATCTTATTTGTTAGTACAGCTTCAGATTTACAGAATAATTGAATGGATAGTATGTAGAGTTTCATATACTCACTTCCCTATGCATACCTTTTCCAATTTCCCCATTATTAACATCCTACATTAGTGTGGTATATTTAGTAAAATTAATGAACTAGTGGTATAATATTATTATTAATTATAGCCTATAGTTTACATTAAAGTTTGCTCTGTATTTTACAGTTCTGTGGGTTTTTGACAAATGTATAATGACATGTACCTACCATTACAGTTTGTAACAAAATAGTTTCATCAACCTGAAAATCTCCTGTGCTTCACCCATTCATCCCTCTTTTCTTTTTCTTTTTCTTTTTTTAATTGCATTTTAGGTTCTGGGATACATGTGAAGAACATGCAAGATGGTTGCCTAGGTACACACATGGCAGTGTGATTTGCTGCCTTCCTCCCCATCACCTATATCTGGTATTTCTCCCCATGCTATCTCTCCCCAATGCCCTACCCACTGCTGTTTCTCCCCTGTTACCCGCTGACAGACCCGAGTGTGTGATGTTCCCCTCTCTGTGTCCACGTGTTGTCGTTGTTCAACACCCATCTATGAGTGAGAACGTGTGGTGTTTGATTTTCTGTTCTTGTGTCAGTTTGCTGAGAATGATGGTTTCCAGGTTCATCCATGTCCCTACAAAGGACATGAACTCATCATTTTTGATGGCTGCATAGTATTCCATGGTATATATGTACCACATTTTCCCTGTCCAGTCTATCATCGATGGGCATTTGGTTAGTTCCAGGTCTTTGCTATTATAAACAGTGCTGCAATGAACATTCGTGTGTATGTGTCCATATAGCAGAACGATTTATAATCCTTTGGATATATACCCAGTAATGGGATTGCTGGGTCAAATGGAATTTCTATTTCTAGGTCCTTGAGGAATTGCCACACTGTTTTTCACAATGGTTGAACTAATTTACACTTCCACCAACAGTGTAAAAGTGTTCCTATTTCTCCACATCCTCTCCAGCATCTGTTGTCTCCAGATTTTTAAATGATTGCCATTCTAACTGGTGCGAGATGGTATCTCAATGTAGTTTTGATTTGCATTTCTCTAAAGACCAGTGATGATGAGCATTTTTTCATATGTTTGTTGGCCTCTTGTATGCCATCTTTTGTAAAGTGCCTGTTCATATCCTTTGCCTACTTTTGAATGGGCTTGTTTTTTTTCTTGTAAATCTGTTTTAGTTCTTTGTAGATTCTGGATATCAGCCCTTTGTCAGATGGGTAGATTGAAAATTTTTTTCCCCATTCTGTTGGTTGCTGATTCACTCTAATGACTGTTTCTTTTGCTGTGCAGATGTTGTGGAGTTTGATTAGGTCCCATTTGTCTATTTTGGCTTTTGTTGCCAATTCTTTTGGTGTTTTGGTCTTGAAGTCCTTGCCTATGCATATGTCCTGAATGGTTTTGCCTAGATTTTCTTCTAGGGTTTTTATTGTGTTAGGTCTTATGTTCAAGTCTTTAATTTATCTGGAGTTAATTTTAGTGTAAGGTGTCAGGAAGGGGTCCAGTTTCTGCTTTCTGCATATGGCTAGCCTGTTTTCCCAACACCATTTATTAAACAGGGAATCCTTTCCCCATTGCTTGTTTTTGTCAGGTTTGTCAAAGATCAGATGGTTGTAGGTGTGTGGTGTTGCCTCTGAGGTCTCTGTTCTGTTCCATTGGTCTACAACTCTGTTTTGGTACCATGCTGTTTTGATTACTGTAGCCTTGTAGTATAGTTTGAAGTCCGGTAGTGTGATGGCTCCAGCTTGTTCTTTCTGCTTAGAATTGACTTGGCTATGTGGGCTCTTTTTTGGTTCCATATGAAGTTTGAGGTAGTTTTTCCCAGTTCTGTGACAAAGGTCATTGGTAGCTTGATGGAGATAGCGTTGAATCTGTAAATTACTTTGGGCAGTATGGCCATTTTCACAATATTGATTCGTCCTAACCATGAACATGGGATGTTTCTCCATCTGTTTGTGTCCTCTCTTATTTTGTTGAGCAGTGGTTTGTAGTTCTCCTTGAAGAGGTACTTTACGTTCCTTGTCTTCCCTCTTTTCTTCTTCCCCCCAAACCTTGGCAACCATTGATATTTTTACTCTTCTGTAGTTTTGCCTTTTTAAAAATGTCATGTAGTTGATATCATACAGTAGGTGGACATTCAGTCTAAACTTTTAAATTTGGTAATATTTATGAAACGTTCCTGCATGCCTTTTGTATCTTGTTAGCTCATTTCTTTTTATCACAGAGTGCTATTCCATGATATGGATATACCACAGTTTCTTTATTCATTTGCCTACTAAAGGGAGTCTTAGTTACTTCTAGTTTGGGGAAATTATGAACATAAATTTTCTATTCAATTGTGTAAACAGCTAGGTGTGTGATTGTTGGATCATACGATACGTGTTTAACTTTATGTGTTTAACTTTATAAGAAAGAAAGCTAATTTAGAACAGTTTTAGACTTACCAAAAAATTGAGCATTACCATGTACCCTTGATAGCATGCAATGAATATGGAATTTCCCATATACTTTTCCTAATCATTTTTTTCTATTAATAATATCTTACATGATTAGGATGGGGTTGTAGGTTTTGAAGAAGATCACAGAGGTAAAATGACATTTTTTTTTTCTTTTTTTTATTGCATTTTAGGTTTTGGGGTACATGTGATGAACATGCAAGATTGTTGCATAGGTACACACATGGCAGTGTGCTTTGCTGCCTTCCGTCCCCTCACCTGTATCTGTCATTTCTCCCCATTCTATCTCTTCCCTCCTCCCCACCCCCACCCCTCCCCCATTTCCCCCCAACGGACCCCAGTGTGTAGCGCTCCCCTCCCTGTGTCCATGTGTTCTCATTGTTCAACACCCGCCTATGAGCGAGAATATACGGTGTTTGATTTTCTGCTCTTGTGTCAGTTTGCTGAGAATGATGGTTTCCAGGTGCATCCATGTCCCTACAAAGGACGTGAACTCATCGTTTTTGATGGCTGCATAATATTCCATGGTGTATATGTACCACATTTTCCCTATCCAGTCTATCATCGTTGGGCATTTGGGTTGGTTCCAGGTCTTTGCTATTGTAAACAGTGCTGCAATGAACATTTGTGTGCACGTGTCCTTGTAGTAGAATGATTTATAATCCTTTGGATATATACCCAGTAATGGGATTGCTGGGTCAAATGGGATTTCTATTTTTAGGTCCTTGAGGAATCGCCATACTGTCTTCCACAATGGTTGAATTAATTTACATTCCCACCAACAGTGTAGAAGTGTTCCTATTTCTCCACATCCTCTCCAGCATCTGTCGTTTCCCGATTTTTTAATGATCGCCATTCTAACTGGTGTGAGATGGTATCTCAATGTGGTTTTGATTTGCATTTCTCTGATGACCAGTGATGATGAGCATTTTTTCATATGTTTGTTGGCCTCCTGTATGTCTTCTTTTATAAAGTATCTGTTCATATCCTTCGCCCATTTTTGAATGGGCTTGTTTGTTTTTTTTCTTGTAGATCTGCTTTAGTTTTTGTAAATTCTGGATATCAGCCCCTTGTCAGATGGGTAGGCTGCAAAAATTTTTTCCCATTCTGTTGGTTGCCGATTCACTCTACTGACTGTTTCTTTTGCCGTGCAGAAGCTGTGGAGTTTGATTAGGTCCCATTTGTCTATTTTGGCTTTTGTTGCCATTGCTTTTGGCGTTTTGGTCATGAAGTCCTTGCCTACACCTATGTCCTGAATGGTTTTGCCTAGATTTTCTTCTAAGGTTTTTATGCTATTAGGTCTGATGTTTAAGTCTTTAATCCATCTGGAGTTAATTTTGGTGTAAGGTGTCAGGAAGGGGTCCTGTTTCTGCTTTCTGCACATGGCTAGCCAGTTTTCCCAACACCATTTATTAAACAGGGAATCCTTTCCCCATTGCTTGTTTTTGTCAGGTTTGTCGAAGATCAGATGGTTGTGGGTATGTCGTATTTCCTCTGAGGCCTCTGTTCTGTTCCATTGGTCTATATCTCTGTTTTGGTACCAGTACCATGCTGTTTTGATTACTGTAGCCTTGTAGTATAGTTTGAAGTCCGGTAGTGTGATGCCTCCTGCTTTGTTGTTTTTGCTTAGAATTGACTTGGCTATGCGGGCTCTCTTTTGGTTCCATATGAAGTTTAAGGTGTTTTTTTTCCAGTTCTGTGAAGAAGGTCATTGGTAGCTTGATGGGAATAGCGTTGAATCTGTAAATTACTTTGGGCAGTATGGCCATTTTCACGATGTTGATTCTTCCTAACCATGAACATGGAATGTCTCTCCATCTGTTTGTATCCTCTCTTATTTCGTTGAGCAATGGCTTGTAGTTCTCCTTGAAGAGGTCCTTTACGTTCCTTGTTAGTTGTATTCCTAGGTACTTTATTCTCTTTGTAGCAATTGTGAATGGCAGTTCGTTCTTGATTTGGCTCTCTTGAAGTCTATTACTGGTGTATAGGAATGCTTGTGATTTTTGCACGTTGATTTTGTATCCTGAGACTTTGCTGAAGTTGTTTATCAGTTTCAGGAGATTTTGGGCTGAGATGATGGGGTCTTCCAGATATACAATCATGTCATCTGCAAATAGAGACAATTTGATTTCCTCCTTTCCAATTTGGATACCCTTTATTTCTTTTTCTTGCCTGATTGCTCTGGCTAGAACTTCCAGTACTATATTGAATAGGAGTGGTGAGAGAGGGCATCCTTGTCTGGTGCCAGATTTCAAAGGGAATGCTTCCAGTTTTTGCCCATTCAGTATGATATTGGCTGTTGGTTTGTCGTAAATAGCTTTTATTGTTTTGAGATACGTTCCGTCAATACCTCAATAGTTTATTGAGGGTTTTTAGCATAAAGGATTGTTGAATTTGTGGAAACATCTAGTTGTGTAAACAGTTAAGGTTTTGGTATCAGGATGATGTTTGTCTCATAAAATGATTTGGGAAGGATTCCCTCTTTTTGGATTGTCTGGAATAGTTTCAGAAGGAATGGTATCAGCTCCTCCTTGTATGTCTGGTAGAATTCAGCTGTGAACCCATCTGGACCTGGGCTTTTTTTGGGTGGTAGGCTCTTTATTGCTGCCTCGACTTCAGACCATGTTATTGGTCTATTCAGGGTTTCGGCTTCTTCCAGGTTTAGGCTTGGGAGGATGCAGGTGTCCAGGAATTTATCCATTTCTTCCAGGTTTACTAGTTTATGTGCATAGAGTTGTTTGTAATAATCTCTGATGATGGTTTGGATTTCTGTGGAATCTGTGGTGATATCACCTTTCTCGTTTTTTATTGCATCAATTTGGTTATTCTCTCTTTTCTTTTTTATTAATCTTGCTAGTGGTCTGTCTATTTTGTTGATCTTTTCAAAAAACCAGCTCCTGGATTTATTGATTTTTTGGAGAGTTTTTTGTGTCTCTATTTCCTTCAGTTCTGCTCTGATCTTAGTTATTTCCTGTCTTCTGCTAGGTTTTGAGTTTTTTTGATCTTGCTCCTCTAGCTCTTTCCATTTTGATGATAGGGTGTCAATTTTAGATCTCTCCTTTCTTCTCATGTGGGCACTCATTGCTATATATTTTCCTCTAGAGACAGCTTTAAATGTGTCCCAGAGATTCTGGTATGTTGTGTCTTCGTTCTCATTGGTTTCGAAGAACATCTTTATTTCTGCCTTCATTTCATTGTTTATCCAGTCAACATTCAAGAGCAAGTTGTTCAGTTTCCATGAAGCTGTGCGGTTCTGAGTTAGTTTCTGCATTCTGAGTTCTAACTCGATTGCACTGTGGTCTGAGAGACTGTTTGTTATGATTTCCATTCTTTTGCATTTGCTGAGGAGTGATTTATTGCCAATTATGTGGTCAATTTTAGAGTAGGTGTGATGTGGTGCTGAGAAGAATGTATATTCTGTGGATTTGGGGTGGAGAGTTCTGTAAATGTCTATTAGGTTTGCTTGTTCCAGGTCTGTATTCAGGTCCTGGATATCCTTGTTGATTTTCTGTCTGGTTGATCTGTCTAATATTGACAATGGGGTGTTAAAGTCTCCCACTATTATTGTGTGGGAGTCTAAGTCTCTTTGTAAGTCATTAAGAACTTGCCTTATGTATCTGGGTGCTTCTGTATTGGGTGCGTATATATTTAGGATCGTTAGCTCTTCTTGTTGCAGTGATCCTTTTACCATTATGTAATGTCCTTCTTTGTCTCTTTTGATCTTTGTTGCTTTAAAGTCTATTTTATCAGAGATGAGAATTGCAACTCCTGCCTTTTTTTGCTCTCCATTTGCTTGGTAGATCTTCCTCCATCCCTTTATTTTGAGCCTTTGTGTATCCTTGCATGTAAGATGGGTTTCCTGGATACAGCACACTGATGGGTTTTGGCTTTTTATCCAATTTGCCAGTCTGTGTCTTTTGGTTGGGGCATTTAGTCCATTGACATTTAGGGATAGTATTGTTATGTGTGAATTTGATGCTGTCATTTTGATGCTACCTGGCTGTTTTGTTGGTTAGTTGATGCAGATTCTTGATTGTGTTGATGCCCTTTGACCATTTGGTGTGTTTTTGGAGTGGCTGGTACTGGTTGTTCCTTTATATGTGTAGAGCCTCTTTCAGGAGTTCTTGTAGATCAGGTTTGGTGGTGATGAAATCTCTGAGTGCTTGCTTGTTCACAAAGGATTTTATTTTTCCTTCGCTTATGAAGCTTAGTTTGGCTGGATAGGAGATTCTGGGTTGAAAGTTCTTTTCTTTGAGGATGTTGAATATTGGCCCCCAATCTCTTCTGGCTTGCAGGGTTTCTGCTGAGAGATCTGCTGTGAGTCTAATGGGCTTCCCTTTGTGGGTAACCCGACCTTTCTCTCTGGCTGCCCTTAGCATTTTCTCTTTCATTTCAACCCTGGTGAATCTGACGATTATGTGCCTTGGGGTTGCTCTTCTTGAGGAATATCTTTGTGGTGTTCTCTGTATTTCCTGGATTTGAATATTGGTCTGCCTTGCTAGGTTGGGGAAGTTTTCCTGGATAATATCCTGAAGAGTATTTTCCAGCTTGGATTCATTCTCTTCATCACATTCAGGTACACCTATCAGACGTAGATTAGGTCTTTTCACATAGTCCCACTTTCTTGAAGATTTTTTTCATTCCTTTTTGTGCTTTTTTCTCTGTTCTTGCCTTCTCTTTTTATTTCATTGAGTTGATCTTCGACCTCTGATATCCTTTCTTCTGCTTGGTCAATTCGGCTGTTGAAGCTTGTGCATGCTTCACGAAGTTCTCGTGTTGCGTTTTTCAGCTCCATCAATTCACTTATACTCCTCTCTATGCTGTCCATTCTCGTCAGCATTTTGTCCAGTCTTTATTCAAGGTTCCTATTTTCTTTGCGTGTGGTTAGAACATGTTCTTTTAGCTCATTGTAGTTTCTTACTACCCACCTTCTGAAGTCTGATTCTGTCATTTCATCACCCTCCTTCTCCATCTGGTCTGGTTCCCTTGCTGGTGAGGAGTTGTGATCCCTTTTAGGAGGAGAGGTGTTCTGGTTTCGGGAGTTTTCATTCTTTTTGTGCTGGTTTCTTCCCATTTTTGTGGGTTTATCCACCTGTTGTCTGTCTCTGTCCCAGGGAGTTGGAGCTTTATGAGTTTCCCTTGCACGACTGCCTTTTTTGATTTTTCTTTCAGGTCAGACCGGCCCAGCTAGCAGCAAGCCTAGCCTCTGCCTGCCCGCAGGGGCTTTGCTGAGCTGCCGTGGGCTCCGCCCAGCTGCCCTGAGTTCTTCCCTGTAGTCCTTTTTATATGGGCATAGTTAGAACTGTCTGGGCAATGGTGGCCCCGCCTCTGTTATGGTGGACTCTCTCTGTTGTGGCAGGTTGCCTCGGCAACAGCGGGTTGCCTCGGCAACGGCAGCCTGCCTCCGTAGCGGTGGAGAGTCTCAGTAATGGCGGAAGCCCCTCTCCCCCTCAGCCGGACTGTCCAGGTTCAGCTGTGCTTGGTTTGAAGTGCTTAACCCAGAGGGTTTCCAATTACTGTTTTTGTTTTCGTTGTTGTTGGGGGTGGAGGGGTGGGACCAACCGAGCCTGATCACCTGGCTCCCTGACTCAGAGTCTTTTTCTTTTAAGTTGAACGACCCCGCGTTCCGGTCGCTTGTTGAAAAGGCGCCGGGATCTCCCGTGCTGCGACTCAAGGAGTCGGCTCGAACTGCGGCGCCAGCTCCTGGCGGATTTTTTGCCTAGGAATCTCCTGGCCTGACTTGCTATTTCAGCTGAATGGGCAGCTCTGCCATCTCAGGGCTCTGCTCGCCAGCTAAGAGGGCTCCTAGACCAGTGGCTTTTGTACGGAGAACCACAGCAACAGGGAGTGGTCACAGCAGCCGCGCGGAGGGAATCAGCCCCGCGGGGGCCAAAACAGCCGCACGGGACTGCGACGCTGGCGACCCCTCTGCCTGGGTATCTCCTGGTCTGTGGGCAATAAGAGTTCATCTGGAAATGCATCATCCACTCACCCTCTGCACTTTCACTGGGAGCTGAAGTCCTGAGCTGTTCTTAGGCGGCCATCTTCCCAGCATTCTCCGTAAAATGACATTTTTATCACATTGTATCAAGGGTGAATAATTTATAACTGCTGGTGTTGATTTAAATTACATATCTGAAGAAATGTTTGTCAGATTTCTCTACTATGAAGGTACTCTCTTAAAATCCCCTTTCCATACTGTACTCATTGGGTGGAAATGATTATGTGCAGCTCATACTGAAGGAGTGGGAAGTATGCTTCTCCTGTTTAAGAATTTCTACATAATGTACTTAGAATTTCTCTACATGGAAGATATATCTTTTGCTACTTTTATTAGTATATTTGTCATTTATTTATATTAGTTTGGATTCATAGATATTTATTTTAGAATTTAGGTTATAATCCAACACTATTTATTTATTTTCTTTCACAAATTTTTCCAGATTGGACCTTTAGGAACTTTTTTATTTGGTCTTTGTACCCTTTTGACATACATCCATCAATGTTTTTACTTTATTTATAGTTAAACTTTTCATTTTGAGATAATTGTAGCTTAACATGAGTTGTAAGAAATAACAGAGAGGTCCCATATCCCTTTTACCCATTTATCCCAATAATAATATCTTGTAAAACTATAGTACAATATCCCGACCAGGATACTGGCATCAACACAGTCCAAATACAGAATATTCTCATAACCACAAGGATTACTCATGCTGCCCTTTTATAGCTACTCGCTTCCCTCCTTGCATCCATCCCCTAATTAATCCCTGGTAACGCCTACCTGTATTCCATTACTATAATTTTGCATTTTCAAGCATGTTATAGAAATGGAATCATACAGTATGAAACTTTTTGCAACTGGATTTTTTTTTTCACCAGCATAATTTCTTGGTGATTCACTTTTTATTGCTGAGTAATATTCCATTCATGGATGGGTTATATCCCAGTTTGTTTAACTTTTAACCCATTAGGTGCATCTGGGCTGTTTCCAGTTTAGAACTATGATGAATAAAGTTGTTGTAAATATCTAAGTACAGGTTTTTACATGAACATAAGTTTTCATTTCTCTGAGATCAATGTCCAGGAGTACAATAGCTAGATCACAGGCATTTTTAGGATTTATATTTAGTAGTTGAATTTTTTATGATTTTAAGAAACCGCCAACAGATATCACTTTACATTCCTATCAGCAATGTACAAATTACTGTTTTTCTGCATCCTCACCAGTATTTCATGTTGTCACTATTTCTTGCTTTAATCATTCTGATAGTACCCTTTTCTTTGAATCCTTGCCAGCATTTGTTATTTTTTGTCTTTTTGATAATAGCCATTCTAACTGGGGTGAGATGAAATCTCATTATGGTTTTGATTGTATTTCCCTGATAATTAGTGATGTTGAGCATTTTTTTTCATATACTTGTTGGCACTTTGTATGTCTTCTTTTGAGAGTTATCTATTCAGCTCCTTTACCCAAAGAATATACTCCTGATAAACATTTAGAACAACTTTTCTCCAAAGTATGTTCTGAAAAAAATAAAAGATTAGTTTCATAAAATATGTATGTGGATTACTGCTGGAAAATGTTCATTGACTTACTTGTAACACTTCTGTTCTACAGTTTACACTACAGTTTTAGGAAAACAAAGAAAAGACCTTGGTATGTGGTTAGAACCTTAAAAGACACACTTATATATGCAGGTACGATTGTAAATTATAAGCTTTAGACTTCTGTTTCCAAATGTCCGAGTAAAGTCTTTTTTTATGGCTTCCAAGTCCTGCAGAGGCTGTCACTCTCACCTGGACTTAGGTTGAACTTCAAAGTCGGATGAAAACATGTAGAAATGTGAACCAGCACAACTGCTGTCTTAGACTCTTTGAAAGTCTTTAAATTAGTTGCTTTGCTTTGCTGTTTTTAAATTTAATCTTTCCCTCTGCAGTATTCCTTCTTGTGTGCATTTTATTTTTATTTTTTATTGCAAATTGACAATGTATAATTGTGTAAATTTATGGGATAAAAAGTGATATGTTTTATGAAATAATGATGTTAAATAATTAAATAGCTAGTTAATGTATATAACTTCAAATACTTAACATATTTGTGATGATAATATTTGAAATTTATCCTCAGTTTAGAAATGTACATTACTCTAAAACTGTATGCACCATGCTCCATACAATTGTAAAAAAAAATTCCTTCTGTCTGAGATTTTGTACCCTTTGACCATAATCTCATTCCTTGTGCTTGAGATTTTGTACCTTTTGATCATAATCTTCCTCTCTCTCCCAACCCCTAACCTCTGTAACACCATTCTGCTCTTTGCTTCTATGAATTTGATTGTTTTAGCTTGCACATATAAATGAGTACATGCAGGATTTGTCTTTCTTTGCCTGGCTTATTTCACTTGGGATAATGTTCTCCAATTCCATCTATGTTTTCACAAATGACAGAATTTTCTTGTTTTTAAAAGGTTGAATACTATCCCACTGTGTATATATGCCACATTTTATTTATCTGTTCATCTGTTGATGGACATTTTAGTTGATTCCATAACTTGACTATTGTGAATAGTGCTGCAATAAATGTAGGACTGCCAACATCTCTTCAACAAACTTTTTTGACATTGTTTGGGTAAATACTCAGAAGTGGGATTGCTGGATCATATGGTAAATCTATTTATAATTTTTTGAGAAACCATACAGTTTTCCATAATAGCTGTCCTAATTTACATTCCTAGCAATAGTAGAATGTTGAACCACCAAAGATTCCCCCCCTTTTTTTTTTCACATTCTTGCCAATACTTATCTTTCATCATTTTTATAATAGTCATTCTGACAGGTGTGAAATGCTGTTTTCTTGTGGTTTTTAACTTGTATTTTCCTAATGCTTAGCAATAGTGAGCATTTAAAATATATATTTTGGCCATTTGTATGTCTTCTTTTGAGAAAATTTATTTAGGTCCTTTGCCCATTTTTTAATAGAGGGCTTTTTTTTTTTTTTTTTTTTTTTCCCCTGTTGAGTTGTTTGAGCTCCTTGTATATTTGGGATATTAACCCATTATTGGATATATGGATTGCAAATATTTTCTCCCAATTTGTGGATTTTCTCTGCACATCCTTAATTGTTTTCTTCGCTGTGCAGAAGCCTTTTAGTTTGATGTAATCCAATTTCTCTATTTTTGCTTTACTTGGCTGGCATTTGAGGTCAAATACATCGATCATTTCTCAGATCAATGTTTTGTAGATTTTTCCCTATGTTTTCTTCTAGTAATTTTAAACTTTCTCGTCTTATATGTAAGTCTTTAATCCATTTTGAGTTGATTTTTGCATATGTTTTGTCCAATTTAGTCTGCATGTGAGTATTCAGTTTTCCCAACACCATTTATTGAAGAGACTATCTGTTTCCATTTTGTGTTCTTGGCACCTTTGTGAAAGATAAATTGACGTATATGCATGAGTTTATTTCTGGAATTTCTGTTTTGTTCTACTGTTCTATATGTCTACTTTAATGTAAGTACTATGCTGTTTTGATTACTATGGCTTTGTAGTGGATTTTGAAGTCAGGTAGTGTGATGCCTCCAGCTTTGTTCCTTTTGCTTAAGATTGCTTTGCCTAGTCAAGGTCTTTTGTGGATCTATACAGATTTTAGGATTATTTTTTCTATTTCTATGTAAAAATAACTCTGGAATTTTGATAGAGATTGCACAGAATCTGTAGATCACTTTGTTATAGTATGGACATTTTCACAGTATTAGTTCTTCCAATCCATGAATGTGGAGTATATTTTCATTTATTTGTGTCTTCTTTGATTTCTTTCATGAATGTTTTTATAGTTTTTAGTGTATAGTTGTTTTTGTTTTTGTTTTTGTTTTTGTTTTTTTTTTTTACCTCTTTGGTTAAATTTATTCCTTTTGTTGTACCTATTGTAAATGGGATTGTTCTCTTGATTTCTTTCTGGATAGTTTGTTGTTAGTGTATAGAAATGCTACTGATTTTTGTGTGTTGATTTTGTAACTTGCAACTTTAATGTATTTGTTATTAGTTCTAACAGTACTTTTCTTTTTGTGGAGTATGTAGGGTTTTCTATATATAAGATCAGGGCATAAAAAGTGACAGTTTTACTTTTTTCTTTCCTATTTGGATGGCTTTTGTTTCTTTCTCTTCATTAATTGCCCTGGCAAGGACTTGCAATACTATGTTGAATAGAAGTGGTAAGAATAGGCATCCTTGTCTTGTTCCAAATCTTAAAGGAAATGCTTTCAATTTTTCACCATTGAGTATGTTAGCTCTAAGATTCTCATATATGGACTTCATTGTGTTGTGATATATTTCTTCTATGCCTAATTTGATGAGAATTTTTTTTAATCATGAAAGAATGTTGAATATAATCAAATGCTTTTACTGTACCTACTAGGTGATCATATGATATTTCTTCTTCATTCTGTTAGTGTGATATATCACATTTGTTTATTAGCATATGTTGAACCATACTTGCATTCCAGAGATAAATTCTGCTTGATCATGGTGACAATTATTTTAATGTGTTGTTGAATTTGGTTTGCTAGTATTTTGTGAGAAATTCTGCGTTTATGTTCATCAAGTATATTGGCCTGTTATTTTCTTTTTCTTGTAATGTGCTTGTCAGTCTTTGGTATCAGGGTAATGCTGGCCTCATAAAGAGATTGGAAGTGTTCCCTCTTCTTCGATTTTTTGGGAAGACTTTGAGAAGCGTTAATGTTAGTTCTTTAAATTTTTTGTAGAATTAATAGTGAAGTCATCAGGTCCTAGGCTTTTCTTTGATGGGAGACTTTTTTTTTTTAAATTTTTTTAAAAATTTTTTAATTTTTTTTATTTTTTTTGATGGGAGAGTTTTTATTACTGATTCTGTCTACTTATCAGTATTGGTCTCTTCAGATTTTTGATTTCTTCATTATTCACTTTTTGTAGATTTTACGTGTCTAGGAATTTCTCCATTTCTTCTATGTTATCCAATTTATTCATGTATAATTGTTCAGAGTAGTCTCCTATGATCTTTTTATTTCTGTGATATCAGTTGTAATGTCTCTACCTTCATTTCTGATTTTATTTGTTTGAATGTTCTATTTTTTAATTAGTTAGTTTAAATGAAAGTTTGCCAATTTTATCTTTTTTAAAAATCAACTCCTTTTCATTAAAAATTAAACAATTAAATTGTTTTTTCTAGTCTCCATTTTATTTATTTCTCCTTTAATCTTTATTATCTCTTTCTTTCTGATTGCTTTGGGTTTAGTTTCTTCTTCTTCTTTTTTTTTTTTTATAGTTCTTTGAGGTAGAATGTTAGATTGTTTATTTGAGATCTTTCTTCTTTTATAACATAGGGATTTATTAGTAGAAATTTTTCTCCTAGATTGGCTTATGCCATATCCCATAAGTTTTGGTATGTTATATTTACTTTTTTTTGTTGTTGTTGTTCTCTTTCTCTCTGTATATATCTATGTGTATGTGTGTGTGTGTGTATATATGCATATATACTTACACACAACATATCAAAACTTACATCTATCTATCTTTATATATTTTCTATGTCATCTGTCTCCCAGGCTGGGCTGTAGTGGCATGATCATAGCTCACTGCAACTTTGAACTACTGGGCTCAAGGAGTCAGTTCTTCCACCTCAGCCTCCAAAAGTGCTAGGATTACAGGTGTCAGCCACCATGCCTGGCCTTTCCCTTTTAATTTCTTCAGTGACTCATTGGTTGTTCAGGACCATGTTTAATTTCCATGTATTTCTTAATTTTCTAAAATTTTCTTAGTGTTAATTTCTGGTTTTATAACATTGTGTTTGAAAAAACTACTTGATATAATTTCAGTCTTCTTAAATTTGCTGAGGCTTATTTTTTGCTCTAACATGTGATATTTCCTGGAGAATATTTTGTGTGCACTTAGGAACAATGTGTATTCTGTTGCTGTTGGATGGAATATTCTGTGTATGTCTGTTAGATCCATTTAGTCTAAAATATAGTTCAAGTCTAATGTTTCCTTATTAATTTTCTGTCTCAATGATCTGTTTATTGTTGTAAGTGGAGTACTGAAATCTATAATTATTATGATTCATTTGTCCCTTCAGACCTTTTAATATTTGTTTTATACATTTAGGTGCTCTGATGTTGGATGCATATATACCTACAATTATATATTCTTGATAGATTGACCCCTTTATTATTTATTACATAATGTCCTTTTTTGCTTCGTTTTATAGTTTTTGACTTAAAGTCCATTTTATTGGATATACGTATAGCTAACTCTGCTCTCTTTTGGTTTTCATTTGCATGGAATGTCTTCTTACATTTCTTCACTTTCAGTTTATTTGTTTGTGACACCATTCTCTTGTATGCAGCATATAGTCGGGTCTTGCTTTTTCAGTCTATTCAGTCACTCTGTGTCTTTTTATGGGAGAATTTAATTCATTTACATTCAGGGAAATTATCATTAGGCAAGGACCTACTACTGCCATTTTATTAGTTGCTTTCTGGTTGTTTTGGATGTACATTTGTTTTTTCTTCCTCTCTTTCTGTTTTCCTTTGTGGTTTGATGGTTTTCTGTAGTGGTATGCTTTGAATCTTTTCTATTTTTGTTTTGTATTTCTACTATATATTTTTGCTTTGTTATTACCAAGATGTGTTTTCATATATGGCTATAAGTAGCTCAGGCAGAGTCTTGGAGCGAGGTATTACATTCTTCCAAAATTAAGCAGTCTTGCAAAGTCTTTAATTTTAGACCTAATCCTGAAGCAAAACTTGTGTAGTTAAGAGAATGGAAGAGATAAATTTATTATTGTACAGATATGATTAGCTAATTGTTCAATAACATTCTGTATCTCCATGTTGTAGCCAAAAGTTTTTGCTGAAAACAAATTCTGCCGCTTGTCTACATACAGACAAGATTTTTAAAAAAGAAGTAAGAATAAGGATACTGATCACCTGTTTGAGTTTTTAAATGTGTGCCTCTAAAAGCAACCCTAGTTTAGCGGATAATGCTGAAACAATTGTTTTTCTCAAAAGACTACCCCACTGGGTCACTCAGTTAGGAATTATTTGCTATAAATCTTCAATGCAAAATAGGTTTGGAAATATCATCATGGACAATGACAAGTGTTGGAAGAAGAAATTAAGTCTAGAAACTCAGGACCTGAGGAGAGTGAATGGGATTGCAGTCTTTAGGTGATTTAGCACAGCCCTGGGTACACAGTGCAATCCACCAGAATTAAACGAGAGGCAAGAAGATAAACTCATGATAGCAGTGCTTTGTTAATCTGGTTACTGAGCATATTTAAAAAGCTGCAGAAGAGAGCACACCTCCATGGCTCAGGTCCATTTTGTGCAGATAGCAGAGAACACAGTCTTTATATACAGACAAACTGAGTCTATGTTTATTTAAGTACAATTTGCTTTAAAAAATGGTGTACTAGGTATCTACATGATACATTTTGACGAGCATTATTCAATACTATTTGGGAAAAGTCTAAGGCAATTTTTCTAGATTAAAAATTTTTAGTGAAATGATAATTAATATATTTGTTCAAGGCTGAAATAAAAGATTTTGGATGTCTTGAAAATAATCAAATTAAAAAAATTAAGAAGAATAGGTCCATGACATAGTCTCATTCATGACCATCAATAACTTAACTTTGACCTTATTTAACTGAAGAAAAAAAAAACTAATGTTTTGAAGATCCAAACTTCAACCATTTCAATGATAAATAACCTAATTAATTTCAGTTATCATTAATAGTTACACAGTGGTAAGATACCAGAGTTCAAATTTTGACTCCTCCACTGATCAGTTCTGTGTGATTATATGTCTGTTACACAGTTTCCTGTGATAAATAATAGCATGTACTCCACAACATAGTCCTGAGAATGGAGTTAGTGTACATGAATTGTGCACAGCTTCATGTCTGATGTTATTAAATGTTAGTTGTTAGCTCATAAGGTTTTGGCAAACACAGAAATAATTGTAGTTGTTGCTACTTTTTCTGTTTCATGTTGAAGTTTTACAACATTGTGGAGTATTCTTGCTATGCAATGCAAGTACATTTTTCTATGGTTGCTACCGTTGGGCAAGTGGGTCAGCAAAGTTGCCTGAAATGTTCAAGCCAACATTACATTGATTAATTGTTACACTGAATCACTGAAAGACTTTGCAGGCATGCTTAACCAGCATAAATGTTCATAAATTAAACATCCAAGTCTGTACTGAATCATTTACACTTATGTGGCATAATAATTATAAAAGCAAATAGCATGTATAGTTTCAAAAAATGATGAAAAAGTTAGATACCTATGATTTATGAAGCCAAAAATCATGTAACTATGATTTATGTATATAACTTCTAGAAAGTTTTAGTTTTTTGGAGTTCTCTAAACTGCTAGTGGGAAGAATCAAACTCCATCAGGTAAATGCAAATGTTACAAAATAATGTTTAACAAAGGTTTGAATTGATCTATAGAATAACATAAAATTACATTTTTGCAAGTGGGTTGGAAGGCCTGGATGTGAAAGTGTATTGTGGCTATACATGTAAGTATGGGTTGTATGTGAAAGAGACTAAAATCTGAAAATTTTAGGTCCATATTCTGTTGTATGCTTGCTGATTGACTTCCAGACTTCCTTGTTTAATTTATCAAATATGAGAAAATATAGTAAAGTTTCTTATGAGGACCATAATAATTTAGTTTTTAAAAAATGCAATTTAATCAAACTAATTTACATCACTAGTGATCTCATGACTAACTAGAATGGTCCTTTTCTGTTTCTTGCCAATTTCATCTACAACAAACAAACAGGTAGGTCTGAAGGAATATAGCTGTACTGTATATAGTAAGTAGAAGAAAAACAAAAAAATGAAGTGTAATTTCTAAAAAGTTAATTCAATTCTTTAGAATTAAGGCCTAGAAGACTACCAAGGATATGTTAGAAATGTTAGCATGATTGTGGTTCACCTAAATTTTAATAAATATAGGAAGCTTTGAAAAATTAAAAAAAAAATATGCAAGGCAAGATTCAACTTCATCTACAAATAGAGCTTTGCTAACTACAAAATCATCAGTCATTCTCAGAGAACAGAAAGCTCCAGTTCAAGTCTGAAAGTAATTTCTTTGTTGATATTATGGTATGGTGGTCAGCTCTGTCTCAATCCAGGCCTAGTGGTACAAAAGAATGAAGCAGAGATGAGGAGTTGAGGAGATAATTATTAGCAAAAGAAAATCTCTTTCTGAGTAAGATAAATACTCTGAAGTGATTTTCCTTGAAATTTACACTTTTCTAAATATTACTAATTCTATAGAAATCTCAGGCTCATCTCATTTATCTACTCTATGGCATCTTAATTTTTCATGATCTATAGTTTTTTCATTAGTAAATGCTAAAACAATAAATGATTTAAAAAGCAAAGTCAACTTGTGGAATTTAGGTTCAGGTTTAAGTAATTACTGTTTTTGTTTTACTGTATTTTGATGAGCATCAACATTCTAATTATAGTCCAGCATCTCTTGTTAGCAGGCAATGACAATGCCAATCATTACTCCATTATATATTGCTGTGAAGTAAGTAACCATTAACAATGGCTGCATTCACCATCTGAATTTTTGACTAATGCTCCCTCCACATGAGTCCTCTAGTCTCCAGAGATAAGAACACTGTATTCACTGCGCTCATCAATAAAGTCTCTTATTCTTGTTGCTATGGCCTGAATGTTTGTATCTCACTCCTGAAATTTATGTTTAAATCTTCCCCCACCCCCAAAGTGATGATGTTAGGAAGTGGGACCTTTGGGAGGTAATTAGGTCATGAGGACTCTGACCACATGAATGAGATTAGTGCCCTCATTGCAGAGGCCTGAGTGAGCTGTTTGCCCCTTCCACCATGTGAGAACACAGCAAAAAGGCACCATATTCACCAGACACCAAATCTGTTAGTACCTTGATCTTGGGTTTTCCAGTTCCAGAACAGTGAGCAACAAATTTCTATTGCTTATAAGCCACCCAGTTACAAAGGCTACACTTATGTTTTCTTCTAAGACTGTTACAGTGTAACCTCTTCTGTTTAGATCCTTGAACTGTTTTGACTTCAGTGTTGTATATAGTGTGAGGTAGGCATTTAAATTCATTCTTTTGAATGTAGATATTAGCTTTCTCCTGCCATTTTTTCAAATGAGCATTCTTCTCCTTTTGAATGATTCTGGAACATGCTAAGGTTTGAATGTTTGTACTCTCCAAAACTCATGCTTAAACTTAGTCCTTAATGTGGAAGTATTGAGAGGTGAAGTCATTAAGAAGTAATTGGGTCATGAAGACTCTCCCCTCATGAATGAATACATACATACATGAATCAATGGATTAATGGATTGATGAGTTATCATGGAAGTTGGACTGGTGTATTTATAAAAAGAGGAAAAGAGACCTGAGTTAGCATGCTCAGCTCCTGTGCCATGTAATGCACTAGGCCATCATGGGGCTCTGCGGAGTACCCTCCACTAGCACAAATGCTTTCACCAGATGTGGCCCCTTGACCTTGGACTTCTCAACTTCCATAATCATAAGAAATAAATTCGTTTTCCTTATAAATTACCCAGTTCAGGCATTTGATTATAAGCAACAGAAGATGGACTATAATAGTACTCTCATCTAAAACCAATTGATCATAGATGTATAGGTTTATTTCTGGACTTAGAATTATATTCTATCAATATATATTTATTATTATGTGAGTTCCACACTGTCTTGGTTATTGTAGCTTTGTAGTAGAATTTAAAGTTGTGAAATGTGAGTTTTCTAACTTTGTCCCTTTTTTTTCAAGATTTCTTTGCCTGTTTTGAAACTCCCGTAATTTTGTAGAATTTTAGGATCAGCTCTCCATTTCTGTGAAAAAGGAAGTTGAAGTTTTGATAGTGATTGCATTGAAGACTTAATAATTTAAGTCTTCAAATCTATGAACCCAGGATATCTATCCATTTACTAAAATAAAAGCAAGGATATTTAATTTCCTTCAATGACATTTTGTAGTTAGTGTACAGGTTTACTGCATCTTATGTTAAATGATACCTTTGTGTTTTATTTTTGTTTGATGCTTTTATAAATGAATTTGTCTTCTTAAATTCACTTTTAGGTTGTACATTGCCAATGTATTAAAATACTACTTATTTTTTATTTATTTATTTATTTTTTTAATTGCATTTTAGGTTTTGGGGTACATGTGATGAACATGCAAGATTGTTGCATAGGTACACACATGGCAGTGTGCTTTGCTTCCTTCCGTCCCCTCACCTGTATCTGTCATTTCTCCCCATGCTATCTTTTCCCACCTCACCACCCCCCGGCCCCTCCCCCATTTCCCCCCAACGGATCCCAGTGTGTAGTGCTCCCCTCCCTGTGTCCATGTGTTCTCATTGTTCAACACCCGCCTATGAGCGAGAATATACGGTGTTTGATTTTCTGCTCTTGTGTCAGTTTGCTGAGAATAATGGTTTCCAGGTTCATCCATGTCCCTACAAAGGACGTGAACTCATCGTTTTTGATGGCTGCATAATATTCCATGGTGTATATGTACCACATTTTCCCTATCCAGTCTATCATCGTTGGGCATTTGGGTTGGTTCCAGGTCTTTGCTATTGTAAACAGTGCTGCAATGAACATTCGTGTGCATGTGTCCTTGTAGTAGAATGATTTATAATCCTTTGGATATATACCCAGTAATGGGATTGCTGGGTCAAATGGGATTTCTATTTTTAGGTCCTTGAGGAATCGCCACACTGTCTTCCACAATGGTTGAATTAATTTACATTCCCACCAACAGTGTAGAAGTGTTCCTATTTCTCCACATCCTCTCCAGCATCTGTTGTTTCCCGATTTTTTAATGATCGCCATTCTAACTGGTGTGAGATGGTATCTCAATGTGGTTTTGATTTGCATTTCTCTGATGACCAGTGATGATGAGCATTTTTTCATATGTTTGTTGGCCTCCCGTATGTCTTCTTTTGTAAAGTATCTGTTCATATCCTTTGCCCATTTTTGAATGGGCTTGTTTGCTTTTTTCTTGTAGATCTGCTTTAGTTCTTTGTAAATTCTGGATATCAGCCCCTTGTCAGATGGGTAGACTGCAAAAATTTTTTCCCATTCTGTTGGTTGCCGATTCACTCTACTGACTGTTTCCTTTGCCGTGCAGAAGCTGTGGAGTTTGATTAGGTCCCATTTGTCTATTTTGGCTTTTGTTGCCATTGCTTTTGGCATTTTGGTCATGAAGTCCTTGCCTACACCTATGTCCTGAATGGTTTTGCCTAGATTTTCTTCTAAGGTTTTTATGGTATTAGGTCTGATGTTTAAGTCTTTAATCCATCTGGAGTTAATTTTGGTGTAAGGTGTCAGGAAGGGGTCCTGTTTCTGCTTTCTGCACATGGCTAGCCAGTTTTCCCAACACCATTTATTAAACAGGGAATCCTTTCCCCATTGCTTGTTTTTGTCAGGTTTGTCGAAGATCAGATGGTTGTGGGTATGTCGTATTTCCTCTGAGGCCTCTGTTCTGTTCCATTGGTCTATATCTCTGTTTTGGTACCAGTACCATGCTGTTTTGATTACTGTAGCCTTGTAGTATAGTTTGAAGTCCGGTAGTGTGATGCCTCCTGCTTTGTTGTTTTTGCTTAGAATTGACTTGGCTATGCGGGCTCTCTTTTGGTTCCATATGAAGTTTAAGGTGTTTTTTTCCAGTTCTGTGAAGAAGGTTATTGGTAGCTTGATGGGAATAGCGTTGAATCTGTAAATTACTTTGGGCAGTATGGCCATTTTCACGATGTTGATTCTTCCTAACCATGAACATGGAATGTTTCTCCATCTGTTTGTATCCTCTCTTATTTCGTTGAGCAATGGCTTGTAGTTCTCCTTGAAGAGGTCCTTTACGTTCCTTGTTAGTTGTATTCCTAGGTACTTTATTCTCTTTGTAGCAATTGTGAATGGCAGTTCGTTCTTGATTTGGCTCTCTTGAAGTCTGTTACTGGTGTATAGGAATGCTTGTGATTTCTGCACGTTGATTTTGTATCCCGAGACTTTGCTGAAGTTGTTTATCAGTTTCAGGAGATTTTGGGCTGAGATGATGGGGTCTTCCAGATATACAATCATGTCATCTGCAAATAGAGACAATTTGATTTCCTCCTTTCCAATTTGGATACCCTTTATTTCTTTTTCTTGCCTGATTGCTCTGGCTAAAACTTCCAGTACTATATTGAATAGGAGTGGTGAGAGAGGGCATCCTTGTCTAGTGCCAGATTTCAAAGGGAATGCTTCCAGTTTTTGCCCATTCAGTATGATATTGGCTGTTGGTTTGTCGTAAATAGCTTTTATTGTTTTGAGATACGTTCTGTCAATACCTAGTTTATTGAGGGTTTTTAGCATAAAGGGTTGTTGAATTTTGTCAAAAGCCTTCTCTGCATCAATCGAGATAATCATGTGGTTTTTGTCTTTGGTTCTGTTTATGTGGTGAATTACGTTTATGGACTTGCGTATGTTGAACCAGCCTTGCATCCCCGGGATGAATCCTACTTGATCATGGTGGATGAGCTTTTTGATATGCTGTTGCAGTCGGTTTGCCAGTATTTTATTGAAGATTTTTGCATCTATGTTCATCATGGATATTGGCCTGAAATTTTCTTTTCTTGTTGAGTCTCTGCCGGGTTTTGGTATCAGGATGATGTTTGTCTCGTAAAATGATTTGGGAAGGATTCCCTCTTTTTGGATTGTCTGGAATAGTTTCAGAAGGAATGGTATCAGCTCCTCCTTGTATGTCTGGTAGAATTCAGCTGTGAACCCATCTGGACCTGGGCTTTTTTTGAGTGGTAGGCTCTTTATTGCTGCCTCGACTTCAGACCATGTTATTGGTCTATTCAGGGTTTCGGCTTCTTCCAGGTTTAGGCTTGGGAGGTTGCAGGTGTCCAGGAATTTATCCATTTCTTCCAGGTTTACTAGTTTATGTGCATAGAGTTGTTTGTAATAATCTCTGATGATGGTTTGGATTTCTGTGGAATCTGTGGTGATATCACCTTTCTCGTTTTTTATTGCATCAATTTGGTTATTCTCTCTTTTCTTTTTTATTAATCTGGCTAGTGGTCTGTCTATTTTGTTGATCTTTTCAAAAAACCAGCTCCTGGATTTATTGATTTTTTGGAGAGTTTTTTGTGTCTCTATTTCCTTCAGTTCTGCTCTGATCTTAGTTATTTCCTGTCTTCTGCTAGGTTTTGAGTTTTTTTGATCTTGCTCCTCTAGCTCTTTCCATTTTGATGATAGGGTGTCAATTTTAGATGTCTCCTTTCTTCTCATGTGGGCACTCATTGCTATATATTTTCCTCTGGAGACTGCTTTAAATGTGTCCCAGAGATTCTGGTATGTTGTGTCTTCGTTCTCATTGGTTTCGAAGAACATCTTTATTTCTGCCTTCATTTCATTGTTTATCTAGTCAACATTCAAGAGCAAGTTGTTCAGTTTCCATGAAGCTGTGCGGTTCTGAGTTAGTTTCTGCATTCTGAGTTCTAACTCGATTGCACTGTGGTCTGAGAGACTGTTTGTTATGATTTCCGTTCTTTTGCATTTGCTGAGGAGTGATTTATTGCCAATTATGTGGTCAATTTTAGAGTAGGTGTGATGTGGTGCTGAGAAGAATGTATATTCTGTGGATTTGGGGTGGAGAGTTCTGTAAATGTCTATTAGGTTTGCTTGTTCCAGGTCTGTATTCAGGTCCTGGATATCCTTGTTGATTTTCTGTCTGGTTGATCTGTCTAATATTGACAATGGGGTGTTAAAGTCTCCCACTATTATTGTGTGGGAGTCTAAGTCTCTTTGTAAGTCATTAAGAACTTGCCTTATGTATCTGGGTGCTTCTGTATTGGGTGCGTATATATTTAGGATCGTTAGCTCTTCTTGTTGCAGTGATCCTTTTACCATTATGTAATGTCCTTCTTTGTCTCTTTTGATCTTTGTTGCTTTAATGTCTATTTTTATCAGAGATGAGAATTGCAACTCCTGCCTTTTTTTGCTCTCCATTTGCTTGGTAGATCTTCCTCCATCCCTTTATTTTGAGCCTTTGTGTATCCTTGCATGTAAGATGGGTTTCCTGGATACAGCACACTGATGGGTTTTGGCTTTTTATCCAATTTGCCAGTCTGTGTCTTTTGGTTGGGGCATTTAGTCCATTGACATTTAGGGATAGTATTGTTATGTGTGAATTTGATGCTGTCATTTTGATGCTACCTGGCTGTTTTGTTGGTTAGTTGATGCAGATTCTTGATTGTGTTGATGCCCTTTGACCATTTGGTGTGTTTTTGGAGTGGCTGGTACTGGTTGTTCCTTTATATGTGTAGAGCCTCTTTCAGGAGTTCTTGCAGAGCAGGTTTGGTGGTGATGAAATCTCTGAGGTGCTTGCTTGTTCACAAAGGATTTTATTTTTCCTTCACTGATGAAGCTTAGTTTGGCTGGATAGGAGATTCTGGGTTGAAAGTTCTTTTCTTTGAGGATGTTGAATATTGGCCCCCAATCTCTTCTGGCTTGTAGGGTTTCTGCTGAGAGATCTGCTGTGAGTCTAATGGGCTTCCCTTTGTGGGTAACCCGACCTTTCTCTCTGGCTGCCCTTAGGATTTTCTCTTTCATTTCAACCCTGGTGAATCTGACGATTATGTGCCTTGGGGTTGCTCTTCTTGAGGAATATCTTTGTGGTGTTCTCTGTATTTCCTGAATTTGAATATTGGTCTGCCTTGCTAGGTTAGGGAAGTTTTCCTGGATAATATCCTGAAGAGTATTTTCCAGCTTGGATTCATTCTCTTCATCACATTCAGGTACACCTATCAGACGTAGATTAGGTCTTTTCACATAGTCCCACATTTCTTGAAGATTTTGTTCATTCCTTTTTGCGCTTTTTTCTCTGTTCTTGCCTTCTCTTTTTATTTCATTGAGTTGATCTTCGACCTCTGATATCCTTTCTTCTGCTTGGTCAATTCAGCTGTTGAAGCTTGTGCATGCTTCACGAAGTTCTCGTGTTGCGTTTTTCAGCTCCATCGATTCATTTATACTCCTCTCTATGCTGTCCATTCTCATCAGCAGTTCGTCCAATCTTTTTTCAAGGTTCCTATTTTCTTTACGATGGGTTAGAACATGTTCTTTTAGTTCATTGTAGTTTCTTACTACCCACCTTCTGAAGTCTGATTCTGTCATTTCATCACCCTCCTTCTCCATCCGGTCTGGTTCCCTTGCTGGTGAGGAGTTGTGATCCCTTTTAGGAGGAGAGGTGTTCTGGTTTCGGGAGTTTTCATCCTTTTTGCGCTGGGTTCTTCCCATTTTTGTGGGTTTATCCACCTGTTGTCTGTCTCTGTCCCAGGGAGTTGGAGCTTTATGAGTTTCCCTTGCACTACTGCCTTTTTTGATTTTTCTTTCAGGTCGGACCCACACAGCTAGCAGCACGCCTAGCCACTGCCTGCCCGCAGGGGCTTTGCTGAGCTGCTGTGGGCTCCGCCCAGCTGCCCTGAGCTCTTCCCTGTAGTCCTTTTTATAAGGGCGTAGTTAGAACTGTCTCGGCAATGGTGGCCCCGCCTCTGTTATGGCGGACTCTCTCTGTTGTGGCAGGTTGCCTTGGCAACGGTGGGTTGCCTCGGCAACAGCAGCCTGCCTGCTTAGCGGTGGAGAATCTCAGTAATGGCGGAAACCCCTCCCCCACGGAGCCGGACTGTCCCGGTTCAGCTGTGCTTGGTTTGAAGGGCTCAACCCAGAGGGTTTCCAATTACTGTTTTTGTTTTCGTTGTTGTTGGGGGTGGAGGGGTGGGACCAACGGAGCCTGATCACCTGGCTCCCTGACTCAGAGTCTTTTTCTTTTAAGTTGAACGACCCTGCGTTCCGGTAGCTTGTTGAAAAGGCGCCGTGATCTCCCGTGCTGCGACTCACGGAGTCGGCTCGAACTGTGGCGCCGGCTCCTGGCGGATTTTTTGCCTAGGAATCTCCTGGCCTGACTCGCTATTTCAGATGAATGGGCAACTCTGCTGTCTCAGGGCTCTGCTCGCCAGCTAAGAGGGCTCCCAGACCAGTGGCTTTTGTACGGGGAACCACAGCAACAGGGAGTGGTCACAGCAGCCGCGCGGGTGGAATCAGCCCCACAGGGGCCAAAACAGCCGCACTGGCTGGGACTGCGACGCTGGCGACCCCTCTGCCTGGGTATCTCCTGGTCTGTGGGCAATAAGAGTTCGTCTGGAAATGCGGCGTCCACTCACCCTCTGCACTTTCACTGGGAGCTGAAGTCCTGAGCTGTTCTTAGGCGGCCATCTTCCCAGCATTCCCAAATACTACTTATTTTTGCATATTGGCCTTGTTTTCTGCAACCTTGCTGAACTCATTTATTAGTTCTAACGGTTTTTATTAGTACATTAGGATTTTTATAGTTAAGATCATGCCATCTACCTATGGAGATAGTTTTATTCATTCCTTCTCAATCAGGATACGTTTTATTTCTTTTTCTTGCCTAATTACCTTGGCTAGGATTTCTAATACAATGTTGAATAGAAGTGGTGAGAATTAGCATTCTTTTCTTATTTCTTACCTTATGCAGAAAGCTTTCAGTCTTTCACTATTAATTTTGATGTTAGCTATAGGTTTTTCATATGACTTTTACTGAGTTGAGAAAGTATGTTTTCATAGTTTGTCGAATGCTTTTGTAATGAAGGGCTTATGGATTTTTTTCAAATGATTTTTCTTTGTTGATATGGTCAAGAGTGTTTGTAGTTCTAAACCTGTCATCCTATTAATATGGCAGATTATATTGGCTGAGTTTTGTATGTTGAAATAATCTTTACTCCTGGAATAAGTCCTACTTGATCATGGTTTATACTCTTTTTTAATATTGTTTGTTTGGTTGGCTACTATTTTGTTAAGGATTTTTGTGTCTGTATTCATACAATATATTTGCTTGTAGTCTTTTTTGTGGTATATTTGTCTAATTTTGTTATCAGGATAATACTATCCTCATACAATAAACTGGTAACTTTTTAAATTCTCTTTTGTTTTCTGGAGGTTTGTAAAGAATTGGTATTAATTATTCTTTTTTTTTTTTTAAATTTAACTTGTAAGTCCAGTGTACATATGCAGATTTGCTATATACGTAATTTGTGTCATGGACGATCCTTTGACAACTTTTTTGTGCCCGTGTTTCTTCTGTTGGGTGTTCTGGTCCATGCAGCTCCATTAGTCAGGGACTGCAGTTGGTGGACAGGTTATATCCTTGCCAGGTTAGCTCTAATCTGGTGACCAGTTGCTTCCTGGTGGAGCATGGGATTGTGCCTGACTGCAGAGCTCAGGCAGAAGTGGGACTACTGGGCCAGAAGCTCCAATGGGTATTGCCTTCCTGGCAACCAGTAACAGGGATAGGTGGGGTTGCTCACCCTGTTGTCTGGATGTTTCCCAGGACAACAGGAGGCTGTGCTCTTTGAGTTGCCATGAAAGCAAATCTGCTGGGATACAAGCTCTAGCAAGCATTGCCTGCCTGGCTATCAGAGGTGAGTGTGGGTGGGGTTGCCCACCCTGACATCCAGGTGTATCTTGGGAAAATAGGAGGCTGAGGCCTCTGGCTGAGTTTACACAGAAGCAGGACTGCTGGTTGAGAAGCTCTAACAGGTGTCATCTGTCTGACTGCAAGTGGTGGGGGTGGGTGGGGTCACCTGCCCTGCTCTTTGTGTATTTCCTGGAATAACAGGAAGCTGTCCACTTCAACTGAGTTCACATAGAAGCAAGACTGCTGGGGCAGGCAATTTTATAGTTTTGAGTTTTAAATTTATCTGTCCAACACTGATGCTGAAGTCTCCCACTATTATCGCGTGGGAGTCCAAGTCTCCCTATAAGTCTTATGTATCTGGGTGTTCCTGTACCAGGTGCATCTACATTTAGGATCATTAGCTCTTCCTGTTGCATTGATCCTTTCACCACTATGCAGTGTCTCTCCTTGCCTCTTTTGATCCCTGTTGCTCCAAAGTCCACTCCATCAGAGGCGAGAACTACAACCCCCGCTCTTTATTTATTTATTTTTGCTCTCCATTTGGTTGGCAAATCCACCCCCCCCCATTCCTTCATCTTGAGTCTTCGCGCATCGCTGCATGTGAGATGGGTCTGGACGCAGCACACCGATGGGGTCCCGGCTGTGTCTTTTGATTGGGGGATTTAGTCGATTTAAATTTAGGATTAATAATAATATATGTGAGTTTAATACTGCCATTTGATGTTAGCTGGCTGTTTTGCCCATTAGTTGATGTAAATTCTTCATTATGTTGATGCTCTTTACCTTTTGGTATATCTTTGGAAAGGCTGATACTGGTTGTTCCTTTCTATATGCAGTGCTTCTTTCAGAAGCTCTTGTAAAGCAGGGCTGGTGGTGATGAAATCTCTGAGTACTTGCTTGTTCACAAAATATTTTATTTTTCCTTTGCTTGTGAGCTCAGTTTGGCTGGATTGACGGGGTTGTCTGGGACTTGAGCATAGATCCGGAACAGGTAGACTTGATGGACATTTATAGAACTCTCCACTTCAGATACACAGAGTGTGCACTCTCATCAGTACCACATCACACCTACTCACAGGTTTAAATGAAATATTAGTTGGCTGCTTGTTTGTTATTTTCTTCCCTCATTTTTTCCTGTCTCTATTATTAAGCATAATTATCAGCATACAAGAGGTTTTCAATACCCATTTTTAGACTGCATTCTAGCCTGGGCAATAAAGCAACTCTCCCATTCTCTCTCCCTTTTCCTCTTCTTTCTTCCTTTTCTTTATTCTTTCTTTTTCTTTTTTACAAAAAAAGTTTTACATTTATATTTATGGTGTATTTGGAGTTAACTTTTATATACATTACAAGTTATGGATTCAAATTCATTTTTTTCTATATTAACTTTCTATGCCTCAATTATGTGCAAAGTGGGATGATCATTAAATAATACAGTAGATGTAAAGTTTCTAGCATATACTGTTATATCACTTTTATTAGATAACAAATACAAACTACCATCAGAGAATACTGTAAACACCTCTATGCAAATGAACTAGAAAATCTAGAAGAAATGGATACATTCCTGGACATAAACACCCTCCCAAGACTAAACCAGAAAGAAGTCAAATCCCTGAATAGACCAATAACAAGTTCTGAATTTGAAGCAATAATTAATAGCATACTAAATGAAAAACGCCCAGGAACAGATGGATTCACAGCTGGTACCATTGTGGTACAAAGAGGTACAAAGAGGAGCTCGTACCATTTCTTTTGAAACTATTCCAAATAATTGTAAAGGAGGGACTCCTCCCTAACTCATTTTATGAAGCCAACATTATCCTAATACAAAAACCACACAAGTAAAGAAAACTTCAGGCTAATATCCCTGATGAACATCAAGGCAGAAGTCCTCAATAAAATACTGGCAAACCAAATCCAGTGGCACATCAACAAACTTATTCACCATGCTCAAATCAGCTTTATCCTGTGAACGCAAGCCTGGTTCAACACACACAAATCAATCAACACAATCCATCACATAAACACCAATGACAAAAACCACATGATTATCTCAATAGATGCAGAAAAGACCTTTGATAAAATTCAACATCCCTTCCTGCTAAAAACCCTTAATAAACTATGTATTGATGGAGCATATCTTAAAATAATAAGAGCTATTTATGAGAAACCCACAGCCAATATAATATTGAATGGGCAAAAGCTGCAAGTGTTGCCTTTGAAAACTGGTACAAGACAAGGATGCCCTCTTTCATCATTCCTATTCAACATATCATTGGACATTCTGGTGAGAACAATCAAGTAAGAAAAACAAATTAATTGTATTCAAATAGGAAGAGAGGAAGACAAATTGTCTCTGTTTGCAAATAACATAATTTTATATTTAGAAAACCCCATCATCTCAGCCCCCAAACTCCTTAAACTCATAAGCAACTTCAGCACAGTTCTAGGATACAAAATCAATGTGCAAAAATCACAAGCATTTCTTTACACCAACAACTGACAAGCAGAGAGTTAAATCATGAATGAACTCCCATTTATAATTGCTACAAAGAGAATAAAATACCTAGGAATACAGCTGACAAGAGATGTGAAGGACCTCTTCAAAGAGACCTGCAAACCACTGCTCAAGGAAATCACAGATGACACAGACAAATGGAAAAACATTCCATGCTCATGAATAGGAAGAATCAATATTGTGAAAATGGCCATACCACCCAAAGTAATATATAGTTTAAATGCTATTTCCATTAAGCTAACATTGAATTTTCCCAAACTAGGAAACCTAGAGGAAATGGATAAATTTCTGGAAACATAAAGCCCAAGATTGAATCAGGAAGAAATAGATACCTATACAGATTAATATGAGTTGTGAGATTACATTAGTAACAAAAAAATCTCAAAAAGAAAAGACCATAATCAGTCAAATGCATAGCTGGATTCTATCAAATGTGCAAGGAAGAACTGATACCATGTATCTTGAAACCTTTCCAAAAGTCAAGGAGGAGAACATTTTGCCTTGCTTATTCTATGAGGCCAATGTTACCCTGCCCTGATAACAGAATCAGACAAAGATACAACAACAACAAAAGAAAACTACAGGTCAATATTTTTGATTAATATGTAAAAATTCTCAACAAAGTACTAGCAAGTTGCATTCACCAGCACATCAAAAAGATAAAATAGCAATATAAAGTGGGGTTTATACCAGAGATGCAAGGATGGTTCGACATATGAAAATCAATAAATGTGATAAATCACATAAACAGAAAAAGGACAAAAACTATATAATTATCTCAATAGATATGGACAAAACATTTGGTAAATTTCAGTATCTCTTTCTGATAAAACCCCTCAACAAACAAGACATAGAAGGAACACATCTAAAAATGATAAAGGCCATATAGGACAAACCCATTGCCAATATTATATGGAGGAAAGAAATGTGGAAAAGTTTCCTCTAAGAACTGGACAAGACAAGGATGTCTACTTTCACCACTCTTGTTCAACATTGCTAATATTGGAAGTCCTAGTCAGAGCAATCCTCTTACCTGTAATCTCAGTGCTCTGGGAAGCTGAGGCAGCTGGATCACGAGGTCAAGAGATTGAGACCATCCTGATCACCATGATGAAACCCTGTCTCCACTAAAAATACAAAAATTAGCCAGGTGTGGTGGTGCATGCCTGTCATCCCAGCTACTCGGGAGGCTGAGGCAGGAGAATCACTTGAACTCGGGAGGTGGAAGTTGCAGTGAGCTGAGATTGCACCACTGCACTCCGGCCTGGTGACAGAGTGAGACTCCTTTTAAAAGAAAAAAAAAAAGAAAAGAGATCCAAAGTGGTAAGGAATAAATAAAATTATTCCTCTTTACTGATGATATCATCTTAGGTCTAGAAAATCTTAAAGACTTCACAATAGTGTTATCTTTGATAAATGAATTCAGTAAAGTTTTGGTATATAAAATCAGTGTACAAAAATCAATAGCATTTATATACATCAATAACAATCCGGTAGAGAATCAAATCAAGAAGCCAATACTATTTACAATAGCTACAAAAAATAAAATGCCTAGTAATATATTTAACTATGTGGATAAAAGATCTCTATAAGGAAAAGTATAAAGCACTGATGAAATAAATTGTAGATGAGGAAAACAACTGGAAAAACATCCCATGCTCATGGATCAGAAGAATTTTTTTACATTGTATTTTACTTATTAATTTGTAATGTATTTTCACTTTTAGGTTTAGGGTACATGTGCCGGTTTGTTTTATAGGTAACCTGGTGTCATGGGGGTTTGTTGTACAGATTATTTTATCACCAAGGTATTAAGCCTAGTACTCATTAGTTATTTTTCCTGATCCTCTCCTTTTTCCTACACTCCATCCTCCAATAGGCCCTGTGTGTGTTGTTCCCCTCTAAGTGTTCATGTGTTCTCATCATTTAGCTACCACTTACAAGTAAGAACATGTGGTATGTAGTTTTTCTGTTCTTGCATTAGTTTGCTAAGGATAATGACCTCCAGCTCCATTTATGTCACTGCAAAATACATGATCTCATTCTTTTCTATGGCTGCATAGTATTCTATGGTATATGCATACCATGTTTTCTTTATCTAGTCTGTCATTGATGGGCATTTGATTCCATGTCTTTGCTTTTGTAAGTAGTGCTGCAATGACCATACATGTGCATGTGTCTTTATAATAGAAAAATTTATATTCCTCTCGATATATGCCCAGTAATGGGATTGCTGGGTAGAATGGTATTTCTGTCTTTAGTGTTTGAGGAATCACCACACAGTCTTCCAAAATTGTTGAACTAATTTATACTCCCACCAACAGTGTAAAAGTATTCCTTTTTCTCCACAGCCTCACCAGCATCTGTTATTGTTGACTTTTTGATAATAGCCATTCTGATTGGTGTGAGATGGTATCTCATTGTGGCTTTGATTTGCATTTCTCTAATGATCAGTGATGTTGAGCCTTTTTTCATATGGTTGTTGGCCAATGTATGTCCTATTTTAAAAAGTGTGGATCAGAAAATTTAATATCATTAAAATGACTATACTGTGCAAAGTAATCTACAGATTCAATATAGTCCCTATAAAATATTAATGTCATTTTTTGCAGAATTAGGAAAAGCTATCTTAAAATTCATATAGGACAAAGGGCTTAAATAGCCAATATAATCCTAAGCAAAAAAGAACATAGCTGGCGATATTACATGACCTGACTTCAAATTATACTACAAAGCTGTAGTAACCAAAACACTACTGGTATAAAAACAGACACACAGATAAATGGAGAAGAATAAAAAACACAGAAATAGAGCCACATGTTTATACCCAACTTATCTTTGGCAAAATTGACAAGCACATACACTGTTGAAAAGACACCCTTTTAAATAAATGGTGCTGGGAAAACTGGACAGTAGGTCAGAAGGTAAATTAGTACAACCTTTATGGAAAGCAGTATGGAGATTTCTGAAGGAACTAAAAGTAGAAATATCATTTCATCCAGCAATCCCATAGCTATCTACCCAAAGGAAATGAAATTATTATATGAAAAAGATACCCCTTCCATCTGTTTATAGCAGCACTATTCTCAATAACAAAGATGCAAAATCAACCTAAGTGTTCATCAATGGAAGACTGACTAAAGAAAATATGATATTACTGTGAGATACTATAAGCATCACCAAGATAAGCATCACCAAGGAATATAGTCACCAGACAATTGAAAGTCAACAATAAAGAAAAAATCTTAAAGGCAGGTAGAGAAAAAGGTCAGATCATGTACAAAGGGAACATCATTAGGCTAACAGTGAACTTCTCAACAGAATCCTTACAAGCCAGAAGAGGCTGGGCTAGATGCAAATATTCTCAACAAAATATTAGCAAACCAAACCCAGCAGCAAATAAAAAAGTTAGTTCACCATGATTGACTAGGCTTCACTCCAGGGATGCAAGTTTGGTTCAACATGTGCAAATTCATAATTATGATTCACCACATAAACAGAATTAAAAACAAGCACCATATAATAATTGCAGTATATGCAGAAAAGGTTTAATAAAATCCAACATTCTTTAATGATAAAAACCCTAAACTAATTGGGCATGGAAGAAATATACCTCAAAATAATAAGCATCTATGATAAACCTACATCCAACATCAAGACAAAGAGAAGAGAATGATATGATCTTATATCTAGGAAACCCTAAAGACTCCACAAAAAGTTTTATCTTTGATAAATGAATTTGATAACATAGTACTGGAAGTCTTAGCCAGAGCAACAAGGCAAGCAGGAGAAATAAAAGGCATCTACATCGGAAAAAAAGTTTCCCTTTGCTGACAGTATGATTCTATACCTAGAAAACATAAAGATTACACCAAAAGACATCTACATAGGAAACATAAAGATTACATAAAGATTACACCAAAAGGCATCTACATAGGAAAAAAAGTTTCCCTTTGCTGACAGTATGATTCTATACCTAGAAAACATAAAGATTACACCAAAAGACTTCTAGAACTGATAAATGACTTCATTAAAGTTCCAAGATGCAAAATAAATCGACAAAAATTAGTAACATTTCGATGCACCAATAATGTTCAAGTTGAGAGCCAAATCAAGAATATAATTCTATTTACAGTAGTCACACAAAGAAATAAAATACCTAGGAAATAAAATGCCTAGTTCAAAGATCTCTACAAGGAGAACTACAAACTACTGCTGAAAGAAATCACAGATAAACAAATGGAAAACCATTTCATGTTCATGAACTGGAAGGATCAACATCATTAAAATGACCCTACTGCCCAAAGCAATCTATAGATTCAACACTGTTCCTATCAAACTACCAACATCATTTTTCATAGAGTTAGAAAAAAATTCTAAAATTCGTATGGAACAACAACAAAAAAAGCCGAAGTAGCCAAAGCAATCCTAAGTAAAAGTACAAAGCTGGAAGTATCATATTACCAGACTTCAAACTATAGTACATGGGTACAGTGTGCTACTGTTTCAAAAACAGATAGATAGACCAATAGAACAGAAAAGAGAACACATAAATAAAGCTGTATACCTACAACCACCTGATCTTTGACAAAGTTGACAAAAATAAGCAGTGGGAAAAAAACCTCTGTATTCAATAAATGGTACTGTGATAACTGGCTAGCCATATGCCGAAGAGTAACACTGGACCTCTAGTTTTCACCACATACAAAAATTAACTCAAGATGAGTTAAAGGTTTAGATTTAAAGCCTCAAACTACAAACATTCTAGAAGAAAACCTATGAAATACCATTCTGGAATCAGCTTAGGCTAAATGACAGTCCTCACGAGTAACTGCAGCAAGAACAAATTTGACAATGATACATAGTTGAACTGAAGGATTTCTGCACAGCAAAGGAAACTATCAACAGAGTGGTTTCTTTTTTTTTTTCCTTTGGTAAGTTTTCACATGATTATCTCTTTATCATTCTTCAAGTTTCAGGTTAAATTCTTACAAAGTTCTTCCCTGGTCATCCCATCTAATAATCATTCACCATGCAGGAATTCTTATTTCCCATTACTTTATTTATCTTCTGCAGCACTTCTCTTAGCTTGTAATTACATTTTATGTTTACTTATTTACCTGTTTATTGACTGTCTTTTGCTTAGACTCTAAGCTTCGTGAGTGTAGGTATTATGACTTTTATTTATTATAATAGAACTAACACTTAAACTATGACTGTTTACCATTATGTAACTAGTGCCTGGCATAAATTTGTTGAATGAATGAGTAAATGAATATATCTGAGTGTCCTTAAAGATTCTTGATAGATCTATGAAATCTGGGGGCAGATAGCCACATGTATTCTTTGTATAGTATTACATATCATTTTTGCTGGGTTGTGCAGAATACATTTGATGGGTTGGGAACTGTATTTGTGCTAAATTGCTATAGAGAAATGTAACTGGGGATTGAATGGTCTTAGAGACTGTGCCATTTTTACATACCTCTGCTAAGTCATTACTAGGGAATTGGGTTACACACTGGCCTATTTACAATGTGGTTGCAGTTTGGCAAGACCAAGTCCATGACCAGTCATCTGGGTCTCAGGTCTTTCTTTAGCTCTGGAACGGTGAGACAAAAGCACTCCTGTCTTTCTAAAGCTGATGAAGAACAGACTTCTTCCCTGGAAAAGGGCCGAATAGTAATGTGCCTCTAAGGACTGCACTGAGTAAACCTTTAGAGCAAGGTGCAGTCAAAGCTGGTTAAAATCATACCATTTCATAACACTGTTTACAAGCAAAGACATACACCAGGAAGCTGCAAAGAAAGAGGGCTGGCTACACAGGGAACAGCAGCTTGGATCTGTTCTTTCATCCCCTTGAGCTTTTTGTTTAGCACTGCATGGAAACAGATTTCCTGGTTTGTCTGTTTAACCTCCAGCTTCCCCTTTGTGTCTACCTTATTGATAAGATGCCTACATATGTCTTACAGTTTTTTACCTTGAGCTTTAAAATTGAAATGACACTTCTCTTTCTCTATTTGCTTCCTTGAAAGAAAAGATTGAGTGATATTTTAGGAAAATTTAGTAAAAGAAAATCATACCCTTAGAAGTTTCCAGCATGTTACTAACATATAAAAATGTCCATTCTCTCCTTGAGGGATGAGACTGTGTTTCCACCAATGTGTCCACTAGTGTTTCAGTATTCAGTCTTTTCTGTGTGGTGATGAAAAGACTGTTGTTTCTGGAATTTAAAGTAGGGTTAAATTATGACTCCATCACTTAACAATTTGGGGACTTCAAGCAAGTCACTTAATGTCTCTGAGCTTCAATTTTTTTGTGTGTAAAATAGAAATAACAGCTGTTTTGACCTATAGGGTTATTTTGAGAATTAAATAGAAGAATGGATGTGAAGGTACTTTGTATCCTATAAAACTCTTTGCAAATGTAAAGTAATATTGTCCTTGCCAAGGGTTTTCTCTCCCTTTCTGTAAAGAAAAGGTTAACATTTTCAAGCCATTAGTTGATAATTCCTCTAGGATCACACTTGTTTGCAGACAGAACAGGTGTGAGGCTCTATGATGAGATTTGGACCAAAGACGAGAAGAAATTCCAGAGTCCTCTAAGTGAATTTTAAGCATGACAGCCTTCAAAAAGAGGAAAGCTGGCTCATATAAAACCTTTCCCCTTGTCATATCTCTTCTAGAAAGGCCCCTTTGGAAGTAGAAACTTCTGATGGAAAGCACTGATAGGGTTCAGAACATGATACTCCAAAATGCCGTATTGGCATTTGAGAAAACAGCAGAAGCAGGAAGGTCATTCTCTGACCTCGTGTTCTTTACCCCTGAAGCAGGTCATAAGATCCTCATTCTAAAAGTATCTTTTCAATACCCAGATAAAAAGAACATCCTTATTTCTAAAGATGGTAAGAGACACAGAGGAGAATCTGAACACATAGGCCTTGCTAAGTTCCTCTCAGTTTATTAATATTAGATTATACCGTTTTGTCTGATCATACTTCTTGTGTTATTCTGTTTTGCATTGCTATAAAGGAATACCTGAAGATAGGTTATTTATAAAGAAAAGAGATTTATTTGGATCATGGTTCTGTAAACTGTACAAGAAACTTGGAGCTAGCATCTGCTTCTGGTGAGGGCCTAGGGAAGCTTACAATCATGTTGGAAGGCAAGGAGATAGCAGGCATGTTAAGCATGTTACATAATGATAGGGGGAGCAAGAGAGGAAGAGGTGCCAGGCTCTTTTTAATAACCAGCCTGTATTAGTTCATTTTCATATTGCTATAAAGACTGCTCGAGACTGGGTAATTTATGTATGGAAAGGAAACAGGTTTAATTGACTCAGTTCAACATGGCTGAGAGGCCTCAGGAAACTTACAATCATGGTGGCAGGCAAAGGGAAGCAAGAAAGTTCATAAGGCAGCAGGAAGGAGAAGTGCCAAGAGTGAAGGGGGAAGAGCCCTTTATAAAGCCATCAGATTTTGTGAGAACCCACTCATTATTACATAAAGAGCATGGGAGAAATCATTTATCTCCACCTGATCTTTTTCTCAACACATGGGGATTATGAGGATTATAATTCATGATAAGATTTGGATGGTGACTTAAAGCGTCACTACATCATTTGCCTCTCTTCCCTGCCAAATCGCATGTTTCTTTCACATTTTAAAACCAATCATGCATTCCCAGCAGTCCTCCAAAATCTTAATTCATTCCAGCATTACCCCAAAAAGTCCAAGTACAAAGTCTCATTTGAGACAAAGCAATTTCCTTTTGTCTATGAGCCTGTAAAATCAAAAGCAAATTAGTTACTTCCTAGATACAATGAGGGTACAATCAGTAAATACACCCATTACAAATGGGAGAAATTAACCAAAACAAAGGGACTACTGCAGGCTCCATGCAAGTCTGAAATCCAGTAGGGCAGTCAAATCTTAAGACTCCAAAATGATCGCCTTTAACCCACTTATGCAAGAAGTGGGCTACCATGGTCTTGTGTAGCTCCACCCCTGTGGCGGTGCAAGCTGTTGGTGGATCTACAATTCTGGTGTTTGGAAGACAGTAACCGAGGAGGATCCAAGATGGCTGATCACTAACAGCTCGGGATTGTAGCTCCCACTGAAAGCGTAAAGAAGGAGAGGACGCCACACCTTCACATGAATTCTTGTTACTCACGCACCAGGAGATTCCCAGCGGAGGAGCCCCACGGGTCGCCAGCGTGACTCTTGTGACTGGCGAGGCGGTTTTGCCGGTGCCTTGGAGCGACGGTTCTTGGTGCAGAGTCGGAAAAGCACCATCAATCTTAACGCCGCTGATTTGCTCGGTGCAGTGGGTTGCTCAGATTTCGGCGCTGAGAATCAATAAGTTGGACGTCCACTCAGAAACCTAATTACAAAGATGGTGAATTCAAAGACCACAGATGGATAAATTTATAACGAAGGGAGGAAAACGGCCAAAAAAGGCTGAGAATGCCCAAGATCAGAACGCCTCTCCCTCAGCGGGGGATCACAGTTCCTCATCAGCAACGGAACAAGGCTTGATGGAGAACGAGTGTGTTCCAATTACAGAAGCAGGCTTCAAAATGTGGATAATGAGAAACTTCTGTGAATTAAAAGAACTTGTTTTAACCCAATCTAAAGCAACTAAGAATTTTGAAAAAAGATTTGACGAAATGTTAACAAGAATACACAATTTAGAGAGGAATATAAGTGAATTGATGGAGCTGAAAAACACAATAGGAGAACTTCATGAAGTATGCACAAGTTTTAACAGCCGAATTGATCAAGCAGAAGAAAGGATATCAGAGGTCGAAGACCAACTCAATGAAATAAAACAAGAAGACAAGATTAGAGAAAAAAGGATAAAAAGGAATGAGCAAAGTCTCCAAGAAATATGGGACTATGTGAAAAGACCTAATCTACGCTTGATAGGTGTACCTGAATGTGACGAAGAGAATGAATCCAAGCTGGAAAATACGCTTCAGGACATTATTCAGGAAAATTTTCCCAGCCTAGTAAGGCAGGATAATATTCAACTCCAGGTAATACAGAGAACACCACAGAGATATTCCTCAAGAAGAGCAACTCCAAGGCACATAATCGTCAGATTCACCAGGGATGAAATGAAGGAGAAAATACTAAGGGCAGCCAGAGAGAAAGGTCAGGTTACCCACAAAGGGAAGCCTATCAGACTTACAGCAGATCTCTCAGAAGAAACCCTACAAGCCAGAAGAGAGTGGGGGCCAATATTCAACATCCTTAAAGAAAAGAACTTTCAACCCAGAATTTCACATCCAGCCAAACTAAGCTTCACAAGTGAAGGAAAAATAAAGTTTTTTGTGAATAAGCAAGCACTCAGAGATTTCATCACCACCAGGCCTGCTTTACAAGAGCTTCTGAAAGAACCACTACACATATGAAAGGAACAAACAGTATCAGCCTTTCTAAAAAAATTATCAAAAAGAGCATCAATATAATGAAGAATTTACATCAACTAATGGACAAAATGGCCAGCTAATGGCAGTATTAAACTCACATATATTATTATTAATTCTAAATCTAAATTGACTAAATCCCCCAATCCAAAGACAGGCAATTTGAATAAAAAACTAAAACACATCAGTATGCTGCATCCAGATCCATCTCACATTCAAGGATACACAAAGACTCCAAACAAGGGATGGAGAAAGATTTACCAACCAAACAGAGAGCTAAAATAAATAAATAAAAAGCAGAAGTTACAATTAAGCAACAAAGATCAAAAGAAGCAAAGAAGGACATTATATAATGATAAAAGGATCAATGCAACAACAAGAAGAGCTAAAGATCCTAAATATATACGCACCCAATACAGGAATACGCAGACATACAAGACTTATAAAGAGACTTAGACTCCCACATAATAATAGTGGGAGACTTCAACATTAATATTAGACAGATCAATGAGACAGAAAATTAACAATGATATTCAGGACTTGAACTCAGATCTGGAACAAGTAAATGTAATTAACATTTATAGAACTCTCCACTTTAAATATACAAAATATACACTCTTATCAGTACCACATCATATCAACTTATAAGTTTAAAAGAAATCTTGGTTGGCTCCTTGTTTGCTATTCTCTTCCCTCATTTTCTTTCATGTCTCCATTATTAAGGACAATTATAGGCATACCCATATTTAGACTGCATTCTAGCCCGGGCAATAAAGCAATACCCACATCCTCTCTCCCTCTTCCTCTTCTTTATTCTTAAAAAAAAAAAAAAAACAACAACAACAAAAAACAAAACGAAACAAACAAAAAAAAAACAGATAGACAATCCCATGGTGAGTTTCTCAGTTCTCTAAAAAAATAAAAAATAAAAATAAAAAAAAATTTGATAGAATCTCTTTATCCTTATGTTGTTAGTACTAGTGATCAACTTTATAGATGCATTTTCAGTTATTCTGGGGACACTTTTTGCTCCAAACGTGAGCTAGATAAGATCTTAGGTATCTTTCAGTTTCTGTTTCTAAGTAACACAAGAAAAAAGAAACAGATCATGTGTCACCAAGGCCAAATGTTACTACATACCCACTGTGATGCTCTTTCTGAAGTGACTCTGTCTCTTAATACATTTAGTGTAGGAAAGTAAGAAGCATATGAGGCCGCTGGATGGCAATAATCCTGTCATTCATGACAGCATAAAAAATATGATTTTGTGATCTATTGTACTGGATGGCAAGAACAGTTAGTAATAATGTATTGTATATTTCAAAATTGCCAAAAGAATAAAGTTTTGAGATTCTCACTCTTAAACTACATTTAGTTAGATGATGACTATGTTAATTAGCTTGATTAAATCTTTCTATTATTTGGTTCAGGGTCAGGGTTCAAAGCAAAACACTAAAATAACCATGTCCTGAAGATCTTAGGAACTAAAATTTTACTACTCTTCACAGTTTGTTTTGCTTTGCCTGCAAATGAATGTTAAAATGGAAAGCTATTACATGACCAAATTCAGCATTTCAAAAATGGTTTTTTAAGGGCGATTCCTCATAGCCACAGTATCCTATTATACCCAGAATCCAATTATATTAATTGTTTTTGAATTCTGGCCAATTGTGATAATGTGTAAAGAAAGGGGTAAGTAAATTGACAGTCAAAATAATACCACCCTAAGAGAAGTCCTTGTAACTAGACTTGAAATAACTTGCCTATAACAAAATTCCCTGGAGTTAAGAAGAAAAGAGCCTTGTACAACAACACATTTTGTATATGGCAAAAGGTTAAATTCCATCTCAACATGACACTACTCAAGAAGGCAACCTGGAGTGTATTAAAAGTTCAAATATGATTGGTAAAATTTTTTTGAAAAGAAAATGTAGCAGAATATTTGTGTGGCCTTGAGGACGGGTAAATTATTTAAAAAGCACAATAGTGTTGATCATAAAATAAAAGTTAATAAATTCTATGATGTCACAATTAAAAAAAAAAAAAGACAGTAACCTTCTTCTCATAGCTCCACTAGTTCTACTAGGCAATTCCCCAGTGGGGACTCTGTGTTGGGACTCTGACCCCACATTTCCCTTTTGCACTATCCTAGTAGAGGTTCTCCATGAGGGCTCCACCCCTGCAGCAAACTTCTGCCTGGACATCCAGGCATTTCCACACTTCCTCTGAAATCCAGACAAAGGTTCCCACACCTTAATTCTTGACTTCTGTGAACCTTCAGGACCAACGTCTGTGTAAACTGCCAAGACTTGGGGCTTGCACTCTCTGAAGCAATGGCCTAAGATGTAAATTGGCCCTTTTTTAGCCATGGCTAGGAAGCAGGGCACCACATCTTGAGACTGCACAAAACAGCAAAGCCCTGGGCCCAGCTCACAAAACCATTTTTTCCTCCTAGGCCTCCAGGCCTGTGATGGGAGGGGCTGCCATGAAGGTCTCTGATGTGCCCTGGAGACATTTTCCCTACTGTCTTGGTGATTAACATTTGGTTCCTCATTATTTACACAAATTTTTGCAGTGGACTTGAGTGTTTCCTCAGAAAATTGGGTGTTCTTTCCATCACATCATCAGGCTGCAAATTTCCCAAACTTTTATGTGCTGATTCCCTTTTAAACATAAGTTTCAATTCCTTTATAGATATATTTGCAGGAATATTGTATTTATTAAAGGAGGCTATAGATGCATTAATTTCATAGACCTAACCCATTACTTGGTTGTAAAGGAAAATAGAAGCACCTTCATATATAACAACCTTCAACAGAAGCACCTTCATATATATCATTAAAAGTCAGTTTAATTTGTTGTATGGCATAACATTTATTTTTTTATCCAGGCAATAATATTTTGATTAAAAACAATCTGATTTTGCTGGTCCAAAAATTCATCAGGATAGTTTTAGGGGTTAATTAGAGATTTTATCCATTTATGATAACTGTCATGGAAGAAGATCTTGTCAAAATAATTTCAGATAGTTTGGGAAAAACAGAAATATATGTGGTCATGAGTAATACACATGGTCATGAGTAATACAAGCAGAAGATGAAGGACTTTATTTTTTGTATCTGAATCTGTTAATTACCTAAAAATATTACTCTACTTATATTTACCTCAAAACATAGAAATATAAATGATTACTTATGTTTATAATATAATTATAAATAATATAATTTCTATTACAAAGGAAAAAGAATAATAGGTTCAGATTTGCAGCGGGAATATCAGTTAAATAATCACTTTAACTTAGTGACTGTCCAGGACATTTAGTGAAAGTTGGTTCTGTGTGGCAAGTTTAGATTTTGTTAGCAAGCATGACTTGTTTCCTTCCATCTCTGACCCCATTCCCAGATTTTTAAGACTTTACTTAGTTGGAAAAGCAAGCAGAGCAGACTCTCCCCCCATTGAGAGGACCAAGTTCCTGAAAATTCAAAGGTAAAGTATACAAGACATTATCAGATAAACAAGATAGACTAAAGTTTTAGGAACCCATGAGAGTTCTTATAGTAATCTTAAAGTCAAGAATATAAAACATCAAATACAGTGCATGAAATAAAGAGAACAGTCAGTAATATTTCATCCATTTGATATTAGTAATAATACATATTTATAATTAATTTCCACCTAGCAATCAGTGCAGATTGATCATAAAAATTTCAGGGATTTCTGTCTGCTAGAGTTTCAATGAGATAATAAAGAAAGTGTTTACTTTGCCTTCTGACAGATAACACATATATGAAGAGATGGTATCTTCTGGGTCTGAATGCTTTAATGGTTCAAAGTTATTGACATTGTCTCCAGATTCCACTGTCGTCCCACAAATATACTGTAACTTAGATAACTAACATTGATCTAGTTTTGAGTATTTTTTATTTTACATATTTGTCATAACTAAGTAGTTATTTCCTAAATTATATCCTCAACCCAAGATTCTATAGTTATGGCTCTGATCACTGCAATTTGAATAAAACACACCACCACAGCTCTTTTTTTTTTCATGTTGTAGATTTTTGTTTATTAGTTGCTTATTCCTTACAGACTGTATCTTTTCTTTACACAGGTTAGGTTCACTGAGCCATAAAATGCTGAGTATTCTATTCAAATTATTAATTTTACAAAATGAAACATTAAAATCTAGCATGCAAGTGGGAGAGCTGAGACTGAGCACAAATCTCATAGTGCTTAGCAGTATCAAACCACATTGCCTGCCTTGCTGGGTATTCAGGGAATGCTCAGTGCCTTACCAAACAGAATGTCAATCAACAATTTTTTTGGAATATATTAGCTATTGTTTTTCCTCTTCCATCACTCTTGTAAATCTAGAAGGGAAAAATACAGTATCTATGGAACTTCAGGGGATTTTCTAGAACGTCCTGACTGTTCAAGGATTATGTCTAAATAGGATTAATTTGAGTGTATAAATTCAAAACAAGATTGTTTTTCTTTTCACAGCCTTTCATGTGTGCCTCAATTTCTCTGTGATACACTCTGATAGAATGTGTAAAGTGACCACTAAAAACATTTTGAGGGTTAAGAGTCAGCATGTTTTACCAGAAGGAGCAACTTGATACAGACTATATATTCAAATTTTGATAACATCTGTACAGAGATCACATTTGACAGTGCTGACACTATTTTTTGATAATCTCTTTTCTCTTGGTTTTATAATTTTTCTTGATTGTCCTTTAAATGGATGCTGTCCTGTACTCTCCTTTCACCATGTAAGTTTTTCTATTGTAGCACCTATGCAACAGTTTTGCAAATGTCTCTCAGCTTGTCTGTGAACTCCATTAGAGAGCAGTCCTTGTGCAGAAACTCTAACATACTAATTTTTATAATCTCTAATCCCTGGTACCTACAATGATTGGCCTGTATTTGGTGGTCAATAATAATATAATAATTAGTATGGTTGGACAATTTGGAATAAATTAATTCTTATACCATTTTATTCACTCTTTTTTTTTAAATTGCATTTTAGGTTTGGGGGTACATGTGAAGAACATGCAAGATTGTTGCATAGGTACACACATGGCAGTGTGGTTTGCTACCTTCCTTCCCCTCACCTGTATCTGTCATTTCTCCCCATGCTATCTCTTCCCACCTCTCCACCTCCCCGTCCCTCCCCTATTTCCCCCCATCAGACCCCAGAGTGTAGGGCTCCCCTCCCTGTGTCCATGTGTTCTCACTGTTCAACTCCCGCCTATGTGTGAGAACATGCGGTGTTTGATTTTCTTGTATCAGTTTGCTGAGAATGATGGTTTCCAGGTTCATCCATGTCCATACAAAGGATGCAAACTTGTCGTTTTTGATGGCTGCATAATATTCTGTGGTGTATATGTACCACATTTTCCCTATCCAGTCTATCATCAATGGGCATTTGGGTTGGTTCCAGGTCTTTGATATTGTAAACAGTGCTGCAATGAACATTCGTGTGCATATGTCCTTATAGTAGAATGATTTATAATCCTTTGGATATATACCCAGTAATGGGATTGCTGGGTCAAATGGGATTTCTATTTTTAGGTCATTGAGGAATCACAACACTGTCTTCCACAATGGTTGAATTAATTTACACTCCCACCAACAGTGTAAAAGTGTTCCTATTTCTCCACATCCTCTCCAGCATCTGTTGTTTCCAGATTTTTTAATGATTGCCATTCTAACTGGTGTGAGATGGTATCTCAATGTGGTATTGATTTGCATTTCTCCAATGACCAATGATGATGAGCATTTTTTCATATGTTTGTTGGCCTCCTGTATGTCTTCTTTTGTAAAGTGTCTGTTCATATCCTTCACCCATTTTTGAATGGGCTTGTTTGTTTTTTTCTTGTAGATCTGTTTTAGTTCTTTGTAAATTCTGGATATCAGCCCCTTGTCAGATGGGTAGACTGCAAAAATTTTTCCCCATTCTGTTGGTTTCCGATTCACTCTAGTGACTGTTTCTTTTGCCGTGCAGAAGCTGTGGAGTTTGATTAGGCCCCATTTGTCTATTTTGGCTTTTGTTGCCATTGCTTTTGGCGTTTTGATCATGAAGTCCTTGCCTACGCCTATGTCCTGAATGGTTTTGCCTAGATTTTCTTCTAGGGTTTTTATGGTATTAGGTCTGATGTTTAAGTCTTTAATCCATCTGGAGTTAATTCTGGTGTAAGGTGTCAGGAAGGGGTCCTGCTTCTGCTTTCTGCACATGGCTAGCCAGTTTTCTCAACACCATTTATTAAACAGGGAATCCTTTCTTCATTGCTTGTTTTCGTCAGGCTTGTCGAAGATCAGATGGTTGTAGATACATTGTATTTCCTCTGAGGCCTCTGTTCTGTTCCATTGTTCTATATATCTGTTTTGGTACCAGTACCATGCTGTTTTGATTACTGTAGCCTTGTAGTATAGTTTGAAGTCTGGTAGTGTGACGCCTCCTGCTTTGTTCTTTTTGCTTAGAATTGACTTGGCTATACGGGCTCTCTTCTGGTTCCATATGAAGTTTAAGGTGTTTTTTTCCAGTTCTGTTAAGAAGGTCGTTGGTAGCATGATGGGGATAGCATTGAATCTGTAAATTACTTTGGACAGTATGGCCATTTTCACGATGTTGATTCTTCCTAACCATGAACATGGAATGTCTCTCCGTCTGTCTGTGTCCTCTCTTATTTCGTCGAGCAGTGTCTTATCGTTCTCCTTGAAGAGGTCCTTTACGGTCCTTGTTAGTTGTACTCCTAGGTATTTTATTCTCTTTGTGGCAATTGTGAATGACAGTTCGTTCTTGATTTGGCTCTCTTTAAGTCTATTACTGGTGTATAGGAATGCTTGTGATTTTTGCACGTTGATTTTGTATCCTGCAACTTTGCTGAAGTTGTTTATCAGTTTCAGGAGATTTTGGGCTGAGACGATGGGGTCTTCTAGATATACAATCATGTCATCTGCAAATATACACAATTTGATTTCCTCCTTTCCAATTTGAATACCCTTTATTTCTTTTTCTTGTCTGATTGCTCTGGCTAGAACTTCCAGTACTATATTGAATAGGAGTGGTGAGAGAGGGCATCCTTGTCTAGTGCCAGATTTCAAAGGGAATGCTTCCAGTTTTTGCCCATTCAGTATGATATTGGCTGTTGTTTTCTCGTAAATAGCTTTTATTGTTTTGAGATACATTCCGTCAATACCTAGTTTACTGAGGGTTTTTATCATAAAGTGTTGTTGAATTTTGTTAAAGGCCTTCTCTGCATTAATTAGGATAATCATGTGGTTTTTGTCTTTGGTTCTGTTTATGTGGTGAATTACGTTTATGGACTTGCGTATGTTGAACCAGCCTTGCATCCCTGGGATGAATCCTACTTGATCATGGTGGATGAGCTTTTCGATATGCTGTTGCAATCGGCTTGCCAGTATTTTATTGAAGATTTTTGCATCTATATTCATCATGGATATTGGCCTGAAGTTTTCTTTTCTTGTTGAGTCTCTGCCGGGTTTTGGTATCAGGATGATGTTTGTCTCATAAAATGATTTGGGAAGGATTCCCTCTTTTTGGGTTGCCTGGAATAGTTTCAGAAGGAATGGTATCATCTCCTCTTTTTATGTCTGGTAGAATTCGGCTGTGAACCCATCTGGACCTGGGCTTTTTTTGGGTGGTAGGCTCTTTATTGCTGCCTCGACTTCAGACCATGTTATTGGTCTATTCAGGGTTTGGGCTTCTTCCAGGTTTAGGCTTGGGAAGATGCAGGTGTCCAGGAATTTATCAATTTCTTCCAGGTTTACTAGTTTATGTGCAGAGTTGTTTGTAATAATCTCTGATGATGGTTTGGTTTCTGTGGAATCTGTGGTGATATCCCCTTTATCGTTTTTTATTGCATCAATTTGGTTATTCTCTCTTTTCTTTTTTATTAATCTGGCTAGTGGTCTGTCTATTTTGTTGATCTTTTCAAAAAACCAGCTCCTGGATTTATTGATTTTTTGAAGAGTTTTTTGTGTCTCTAATTCCTTCAGTTCTGCTCTGATCTTAGTTATTTCCTATCTTCTGCTAGGTTTTGAGTTTTTTTGATCTTGCTGTTCTAGCTCTTTCAATTTTGCTGATAGGGTGTCCATTTTAGGTCTCTCCTTTCTTCTCATGTGGGCACTCATTGCTATATATTTTCCTCTAGAGACAGCTTTAAATGTGTCCCAGAGATTCTGGTATGTTGTGTCTTTGTTCTCGTTGGTTTTGAAGAACATCTTTATTTCTTCCTTCATTTCATTGTTTATCCAGTCAACATTCTAGAGCCAGTTGTTCAGTTTCCATGAAGCTGTGCTGTTCTGAGTTAGTTTCTGCATTCTGAGTTCTAGCTCGATTGCACTGTGGTCTGAGAGACTGTTTGTTATGATTTCCGTTCTTTTGCATTTGCTGAGGAGTGATTTATTGCCAATTATGTGGTCAATTTTAGAGTAGGTGTGATGTGGTGCTGAGAAGAATGTATATTCTGTGGATTTGGGGTGGAGAGTTCTGTAAATGTCTATTAGGTTTGCTTGTTCCAGGTCTGAGTTCAGGTCCTGGATATCCTTGTTGATTTTCTGTCTGGTTGATCTGTCTAATATTGACAATGGGGTGTTAAAGTCTCCCACTATTATTGTGTGAGAGTCTAAGTCTCTTTGTAAGTCATTAAGAACTTGCCTTATGTATCGGGGTGCTCCTGTATTGGGTACATGTATATTTAGGATCGTTAGCTCTTCTTGTTGCAGTGATCCTTTTACCATTATGTAATGTCCTTCTTTGTCTCTTTTGATCTTTGTTGCTTTAATGTCTATTTTATCAGAGATGAGAATTGCAACTCCTGCTTTTTTTTTGCTCTCCATTTGCTTGGTAGATCTTCCTCCATCCCTTTATTTTGAGCCTTTGTGTATCCTTGCATGTAAGATGGGTTTCCTGGATACAGCACACTGATGGGTTTTGGCTTTTTATCCAATTTGCCAGTCTGTGTCTTTTGATTGGGCGTTTAGTCCATTTACATTTAGGGATAGTATTGTTATGTGTTAATTTGATACTGTCATTTTGATGCTGCCTGGCTGTTTTGTTGGTTAGTTGATGCAGATTCTTGATTGTGTCGATGCTCTTTTACCATTTGGTATGTTTTTGGAGTGCCTGGTACTAGTTTTTCCTTTATATGTGGAGAGCCTCTTTCAGGAGTTCTTGTAGAGCAGGTTTGGTGGTGATGAAATCTCTGAGTACTTGCTTGTTCACAAAGGATTTTATTTTTCCTTCACTTATGCAGCTTAGTTTGGCTGGATAGGAGATTCTGGGTTGAAAGTTCTTTTCTTTAAGGATGTTGAATATTGGCCCCCACTCTCTTCTCACTTGTAGGGTTTCTGCTGAGAGTTCTGCTGTGAGTCTAATGGGCTTCCCTTTTTGGTAACCCAACCTTTCTCTCTGGCTGCCCTTAGCATTTTCTCTTTCATTTCAACCCTGGTGAATCTGACGATTATATGCCTTGTGGTTGCTCTTCTTGAGGAATATCTTTGTGGTGTTCTCTGTATTTCCTGGATTTGAATATTGGTCTGCCTTGCTAGGTTGGGGAAGTTTTCCTGGATAATATCCTGAAGAGTATTTTCCAGCTTGGATTCATTCTCTTTATCAGGTTCAGGTACACCTATCAGACGTAGATTAGGTCTTTTCACATAGTCCCACATTTCTTGAAGATTTTGTTCATTCCTTTTTGCGCTTTTTTCTCTGTTCTTGCCTTCTCTTTTTATTTCATTGAGTTGATCTTCGACCTCTGATATCCTTTCTTCTGCTTGGTCAATTCGGCTGTTGAAACTTGTGCATGCTTCGTGAAATTCTCGTGTTGTGTTTTTCAGCTCCATCAATTCGCTTATAATCCTCTCTGTGTTGTCCATTCTTGCTAGGATTTCCTCCAACCTTTTTTCAAGGTTCCTAGTTTCTTTGCATTGGGTCAGAACATGTTCTTTTATCTCACTGTAGTTTCTTACTATCCACCTTCTGAAGTCTGATTCTGTCATTTCATCACCCTCCTTCTCCATCCGGTCTGGTTCCCTTGCTGGTGAGGAGTTGTGATCCCTTTTAGGAGGAGAGGTGTTTTGGTTTCAGGAGTTTTCATCCTTTTTGCGCTGGTTTCTTCCCATTTTTGTGGGTTTATCCACCTGTTGTTGTCTTTGTAGTTACTGTCTTTCAGATTGGGTCTCTGAGTGAGCTTCTAGTTCATGGATCCTGAAGTTACTTATTTATTTATTTCTTTAAGCTTTCCTTCTAACAGTCTGGCCCCTCTGCTGTAGGATTGCTGAGGTCCTCTCCAGGCCCTGCTTGCCTGGGTATCACCTGCAGCAGCTGCAGAACAGTAAGAATTGCTGCCAGTTTCCTCTTCCACTATCTTTGTCCCAGAAGGATACTCGCCAACTGTCAGTCCGTTCTCTTCTTTATGAGGTGACTCTTTGGATCTATGGGGGTCAGGGAGCTACTTGAGGAGACAGTCTATCTTTTATTGGGGCTTAAGTCCTGAGCTGTGAGCTCTGTTGTTCGTTCAGAGCTGCTGGGCAGGTACGTTTAGGTCTGCTGCAGCTGAACTCATAAACCACTTTTTATTCCCAGGTGCTCTGTCCCTGGGAGTTAGGGCTTTATGAGTTTCCGTTGTGCTGCTGCCCTTGTTTTTTCTTTCAGGTCTTCCCCACGCAGCTATCAGCCCACCTGACCACTGTCTGGCTGCAGAGGCTTTGCTGAGCTGCTGTGGTCTCCGCCCAGCTGCCCTGTGGTCTTTCCTGCAGTCCTGTTTATATGGGCATAGTTAGAACTGCCTCGGCAACAGTGGCCCCACCTCTTTTATGGTGGACTCTCTCTGTTATGGCAGGTTGCCTCAGCAATGGCGGGTGGCCTTAGCGAGGGCGGCCTGCCTCCGTAGCAGTGGAGAATCTCAGTAATGGCGGATGCCCCTCCCCCACTGAGCCGGACCATCCCGGGTTCAGCTGTGCTTGCTGTGAAAGGCTCAACCCAGAGTGTTTTCAATCACTGTTTTTGTTTTCCTTGTTGTTGGGGGTGGGGGGTGGGACCAACCAAGCCTGATCACCTGGCTCCCTGACTCAGAGTCTTTTTTTAAAATTTTTTTAGTTGAATAACCCAGCGTTCCAGTCGCTTGTTGAAAAGGTTCTGGGATCTCTTGTGCTGCGACTCACTGAGTCGGCTCAAACAGCAGCACCGGCTCCTGGAGGTTTTCTTGCCTAGGAATCTCCTGGCCTGGCTCGCTATTTAATATGAATGGGCAACTCTGCCATCTCAGGGCTCCAATCGCCAGCTAAGAGGGTTCCCAGACCAGTGGCTTTTGTACAGACAACCGCCGCAACAGGGTGTGGTCAAAGCAGCCACGTGGGCCAAAGCAGCCCCGCGGGGGCCAAAACAGCCCACTGGCCGGAACAGCGGTGCTGGTGACCCCTCTGCCTAGGTATCTCCTGGTCTGTAGGCAATAAAAATTCATCTGGAAATGCGGCGTCCACTCACCCTCTGTACTTTCACTGGGAGCTGAAGTCTTGAGCTGTTCTTAGGCGGCCATCTTCCCAGCATTCCTCCACAGCTTTTAAGTAGAACTCAACTTGCTCTCCACTCACAGAAATAGAAGTGCAATGACAACACTTGAGGTTACTTTTCCTCAGCTCTCTATCTCTGGAGAGGGTCCAGTGCAAACATTTCTATTGTTGCTCTGCAATCAGTCTATCTTTTCTACTCCCAACAACTACTTTCTTCTTTTTTTACTTATCTCTGATAGGAATGACAGGCAATTTATGCTGAAGAACTCAAATTCTCATGATTTCTAAAAAGGTATGCAGGAGATTAGAATTTTTGGAAAGAGAAAATTGCTATTGGAAAAAGATTCTTGTACTCAAGCAAAGGTAATGTATTTGGTATTTTTGGATTTTTTTGTATCTCAATGAGGTGTGTTTATGAGATTGTCCCCTGAGAGAACTTTTAGATGGTCAAGGGCTCAGGGTGAGGGAATCAAGAGGAACCAGAAGGCCCATGTCCTTGATCAAGTAGACAGGGGTCTATACAGAGAAGTTGAGGAGAGTGCTGAAGGAAAGGCACTAGGAACACTGAGGGTAAACTGTTCATTTCACTGTTTTACCTAAAGTAGAAATAAAGTCTTTTTCAAAGAACTTGAATCTAGTTTTTGTAGCAAATTTTTTTGTAGTGAGATTGTGAATCACTGCCATATATTATCAAAGCAATTTGTAGTCTTTCAAGAATTTATCAGTGGAAAAGTTTGATTACAGTACTTTCTCGAGTGGACTGGCTTAAATATAATACTGTGCTATATACTATGATTCTGAGATAGTGACTGAAGAAATACATTAGGCAAAAGCAGACTATTTTCAGCCACTGTGCCTTAAAAAATAATATCTGATCATTTACTTAACTTTATCCTCTTTTTTACCTGTTTTAAATGTTAGCCTGGTACATAATAAGTAAACAATGCTTATAAGTTATTTTTAGCAGAATTATGAAATAATTATTGTTTTTAATCCAGAATTTTTCTGTAGTATAAGTTAAGGCCTATGTTTGCTATGTCCTTCTTTTCATTAGGTTTGCTCTTTATTCATGATTGACTCTGCTTATTTAGCTCTCTTTATTTCCTGGCCTAATAATCCTATTCCTAAATTTTCTCATGCCACCTTGAGCAAAATGCCTTTTACTACTTCAGGAGGTCAGTAGACCCAAAGAATAGGACTGTGTAAAAGACTGAACAGGGACAATGTACAGTGGATAATCTTATATTAAGAAGATCATATCTTCTTGCCAACTTTTACCTACTGAGGAATTAAGAGAAGTTAAACACTAAGTCTAAGAGAAGTTACATTTTCTCTTTTTCTGTCTCTCAAAAATTCTATGGAGGAGGCATGGAAGACATTTTTACACTGGGCACATAGGGAAGGGCAAAAAATAGTGTCTGGTGAATATTTATTATTACATGAAGAAAGTTATTTTATAGTTTTTTTTTGAATTTTGGTGTATGGTCTTTGATTTTGGTGGATTCAATGTAGATGAAAGCGCTTCCTGAGAGATACATCTCAGATATAAGCATCTCAGATATAAGAACTCATTAGGACAATGAATACTAAGTAGTAGTATTAATAAAGTAGTTAATAACAATATCAAAGATCACCTTCAAGATCTTGTTATTTTCTCAATCCTGAAAGTCAGGGTAAATTATTTAGAATAGTTTCAGTGGCAATGCTATTTTATTTTAAGCCAAATCAAGTTTCACATTCATTATGGTTCTCTGCTTCTTTGTGTGGACTCTGAAACATGGAGGCCTGATCTTTGAAGTTTTTCTAGAAGTTTTCTTTTCTCTGTTTGAGATATTCAGTGAATGATGAATTGTAATTTGTAGCCCATTCCCTTCCTCTATCCCCCTGCACTCCACCTACTGATCATATCCTTAGACTTGATTCTTTCCACTGGAGTTTTCAGTTGGACTTGATAGATTTTTTTCTAGTCCTTACTTAAATGAGTGACCTGCTCAGGTATCTTGGAAAATTTGTGGGCATGAATTCTTCTCTGAGTCCCATTGTTTTTTTCATCCTCTTACGCCTTCCTTTATGTTTTCTTAGGTATAATACAACATTCTGAACATATACAGTTCTCTGAATCACTCATTACTCAGTGAATTCACTGATTACTCATACAATTCTCTTGAAGAATCCTGACAAGTTAGTGTATCATGGAAAAATTATCTTTGTGTTCTAGTTAAGACATTTCCTTGAATGATTGCCTTACTTCTCTCTTCAGCTCCTGGAAACACCAAGTTCTTGTAGTTCTTTCATGGGACCACCCTGAAGAGCTTCTTTTAGCTAGAGGCCAATCACTTCTGTGCCTCCCAACTTGCAGTTATGTCTGTGAATGTCATTGCTGTCATCTAGAATTTTAATAGATAAGCCATAGGGAAATCTATTAGACACCTGGACACTTAAAAATCCTTTGAAAATTGATCATTCATTTGTGGGATCTATGGACACGGTCTATTAACTTCCCAACTTCCTTCCTCTTTCCTCCACCCCTGCAATACAATGCTGAAAAATAGAATTTTCTGCAAAGAGATTTAAAAAATGAACTATACTTTCTTCAGAATGGTCCAGTTTCTTCTTTGGGTCATGTAAAATATATATTTAAATTTATTTTGTAATTGATTTTAAATAAGGGTACATAGAATCAACTAACTTATAAAGAAAAATTAGACTCAGAGACCTCAGAATAGTAGATAAATCCATGTTGATAAAAGTGAGGTTTTACTCACTTTATTTTGGGTCTTTGTTTTCCAAGGGAAGACTTTATTAGCTATGTGTTGGGCCAAAGCATTTATACTGCAAATTCTCAGATATTGAGTTTTAACTCTGGCTTCAAAAGTTTTGACTGGTTCTCAGTATAGTGTCCCAAGTGTGGACTGTAAAAATCAGGAGATGAAATTTCAACTAATCAGTTTTTTGGCATATCAAAAGCTTTGTTAGAGGCCTGTTTATGTGTTTTCTATTATTAGCAAAAACAAACATTGACTTCTTTTGGTCTGTTCTACCATTTTGTTTTTTATTCCTAAGCATCCTTCATCAAATAACACAATTAGATAACTTAAATTTTGACTTTTTTGATGCAAGACATCAGTTTAGCTTAATTAAAGCCAGACAAAATGGCTTAAATTGTTCTTCTATTTAAATTGTAAGAATTTCAGAGGCATGTAAATTTGCCATTTTCTACCCATGTAAAGTTATTTATATTGATTTATGTTACTTCCTCTAAGAATTGTAGTAGCTTGGGCTGGGTGACTTTTCAGGCTTTCCATTTCCCATATACAGAAGATCTTTTTCTGTTACAGTTAATTTGAGAAACTCTTCACTGTAACATCCCTCTACCATTCTCGAATGGAACTTAGCTGTTTAATATGCTGATATAGGTAATGATGGACTCACATTAAAATAAAAATCCTCTCAATATAGTATTACAAATTAATAAGCTGATTTGTAATATACATTCATATTCTAAGTGTAGTTTAAAAAGAAAAATAATTCCTTGAAATTGTTTTTGAAGACCATTTAAAAAAATGGTTAACAAATTTAAAAAAATACAAGCTACAGGCTTATAACATGTTGCTTCTTTAATTATCCTTCAACTTTTAAAATCTGTTGTACATAAAGGCAGTGCTAATCTGATTAGTAACTGTGATTGAGTAAATCTACTGTAAAAATGGACTGTGTTCTGGTTTTTAACATGATACCATGGGGTCATTTGAGAACTGCCTTCTGTAGAACATAAAAGTCTCTTTGATGGAATATTTATTCCATGATTAAAAACTGTATTTATATATAGTGTTATATGTACATACATATGCACACATATACACACATATATATGTGTGCATGTGATTTGTGTTGTTTTTTTCATAGTTATAAAATGTAGTTCCTAGAAAACTGATAGGCAGGAAAGAAAACAGTATGACACAAACATCAAGTATAGATGTGGTTAGCAAAAGTTAAGACCCAACATTATTTAGTGTACTTTTTAGCTTCCACCCTGTTCTCTTCTTGCCTCCAGACATACATACAGAAAGAAGAGAGAGACTAAGAGACTATTTTGTGTAGGCATTTTACATATGGTAATTAGAAGAAGAAGAGAAAATCTGGAAAGCTTTGTGATGTTGAAAAAATTTGTTAACTCTATTGAGAGACCTTAGAAATATTCCTCAAGACATCTCTCTGGCCTGTAGCATATTTTTTAATGTCACTTTAACAGTCAAAGATACTCCGTTTAAAGTAGAGAAGTTCATTCCTTGGCACCCACATACACTGCAATTAGACTTTTTGCAAAATGCCAAAAATCTCTGGCAGTTTAAGTGAAGTCCAAAGAAATGTCAGCACTGCTTATGAATGTATTTATTGGGAAAAAAGTGCTCATTTTCAAATTGTTAATATGTATGAAAATATACTAAGAAAGAAAAAGTTTTAACTAAATAAAATAAAAATTGCTTAATTTACATGGAATTTAAATGGAACTTTCCATTTTTATCACAAGTAGATACCTGTTAAAATTTTAAATTAGGTGATCTCATTTTAATATATTTTAAATATATCCAGTGAATACCTTATTTATAAATAAAATCACTTTGGGCTTTTATAATGCTTTTTGCACAAGAATTTCATTATTAACAATGTCATAAAATATGAGTATGTACATCATGTAAGACACATTGTAATAGATGAGATGGGAGCAATTGACTGAACAAAGGGTTTTGTTTCAGCTTGGCTACTTGGCATTTTTCTTTAGTTTCATGGAAAATTTTGAAAGCATCAACCAAATTTGTTGCCCTTTTAAGGGTTTCAAGCAGCACATCCTTTGGTTTGTAGAGAAATGCTCTATCTTCAAAGATAAAGGTTAATGAAAGTCTTCAAATAGGTCTATATTATATGATTTAAATAGTAGTTCCTGTGTTAACTTAGATTTTAGATTTGTGATTTAACTGTGGGCAAGGAGAATGGGATAAGAGCTTCCAAGGTTTGGGTGGGGGTAGTGGGTTGAATACCTAACCATTCAGTGTAATGTATAAGAAAGACTGGTGGGAAGAAAAGAGTGCATGGGAAAGCAAACGAACTCACAAACAAAGGTTAAGTTATCTCAAACTATATTATCCTTTGGGTCATTAACATTCCTGAGAACAAAGTCAAGTCCCATTCTAAGGTCTTTATATGCATTAATTTTTCTACCTCTATCTGTTACTTTCCTAATAATTTTAAGTCATCAACTTTTAAAGGAATTTAAACTGTGTTCATTGCCAAAGAAATTCAATGTTTTTCTCTGAAAATAGAAATTGTCCTGTTGAGAGTCATGATAACATTTACCAACAAAATAAGTGGCCCATATGACATTTCTTTGGACTTCATTGTCATACAGGCTTTCGTTGCAGTTTATATTTTAAATAAAGAGTGGACTTTGTTGTCTAAGTGCCTGAACTTGAGTCCAAGCTTCTGTACTTACCAAATGTATGACATTTTGGAATTAATCATTCTCTGCCTCAGTTTCTTTCTTTCTTTTTAAATATATTTTATTTTATTTTTTAATTGCATTTTAGGTTTTGGGGTACATGTGAAGAACATGCAAGATTGTAGCATAGGTACACACATGGCAGTGTGATTTGCTGCCTTCCTCCCCTTCACCTATATCTGGTATTTCTCACCATGCTATCTCTCCCCAACTCCCCACCCACCACTGTCCCTCCCCAATTTCCCCCAACTGACCCCAGTGTGTAGTGCTCCCCTCCCTGTGTCCATGTATTCTCATTGTTCAATACCCACCTATGAATGAGAACATGCAGTGTTTTATTTTCTGCTCTTGTGTAAGTTTGCTGAGAATGATGGTTTCCAGGTTCATTCATGTCCCTACAAAGGACACGAACTAATCATTTTTGATGGCTGCATAATATTCCATGGTGTATATGTACCACATTTTCCCTGTCCAGTCTATCACTGATGGGCATTTGGGTTGGTTTCAGGTCTTTGCTATTGTAAACAATGCTGCAATGAACATTCATGTGCATGTGTCCTTATAGTAGAATGATTTATAATCCTTTGGATATATACCCAGTAATGGGATTGCTGGGTCAAATGGAATTTCTATTTCTAGGTCCTTGAGAAATCGCCAAACTGTCTTCCACAATGGTTAAACTAATTTACACTTCCACCAACAGCGTAAAACTGTTCCTATTTCTCCACACCCTCTCCAGCATCTGTCGCCTCTAGATTTTTTAATGATTGCCATTCTAACTGGCATGAGATGGTATCTCAATGTAGTTTTGATTTGCATTTCTCTAAAGACCAGTGATGATGAGCATTTTTTTCATATGTTTGTTGGCCTCATGTATGTCTTCTTTTGTAAAGTGTCTGTTCATATCCTTTGCCCACTTTTGAATGGGCTTGTTCATTTTTTTCTTGTAAATTTGTTTTAGTTCTTTGTAAATTCTGGTTATCAGCCCTTTGTCGGATGGGTAGACTGCAAAAATTTTTTCCCATTCTGTTGGTTGCTGATTCCCTCTAATGACTGTGTCTTTTGCCGTGCAGAAGCTGTGAAGTTTGATTAGGTTCCATTGTCTATTTTGGCTTTTGTTGCCAATTCTTTCGGTGTTTTGGTCATGAAATCCTTGCCTACGCCTATGTCCTGAATGGTTTTGCCTATATTTTCTTCTAGGGTTTTTATGGTGTTAGGTCTGATGTTTAAGTCTTTAACCCATCTGGAGTTAATTTTAGTGTAAGGTGTCAGGAAGGAATCCAGTTTCTGCTTTCTGCACATGGCTAGCCAGTTTTCCCAGCACCATTTATTAAACAGGGAATTGGCTCAGTTTCTTATTTGGGATAAGAAAAATAATAGGACTTCTGTAAATGTTAAACAGGAACACTTAAGCTGGCTATGCCTATTATTGTTGATATTATATGCTTTTATTCCATAAACTTCTGGAGTTTTTCAGGACCTATGTCTGGTTTAAAAAGTAGAATTTCTGGGCCAAGGGTTTGACCATTTTAAAGCCTCTTGGTATGTATCACTGAACTGCTTTTCTAAAAAGACTTTACCAATTTATGTTACCAAAGAAACTATAAAAATTCCTATTTTACCTGAGTTAACACTCCATCATTGCCATTTTGATTCTTTTCTAAGTAATGCTCAAACCTGATACCACACTAAGTCTTTAATTTTCACTTTTTTGATGATTAAAGAAGATGATTTCTTCTTATGAGTTTATTTATTTGTAAAAGTGCTAATATTCCTGTCCTGTCCTATTTTTCTTTGAGGTGTTACTGTTTTGCTCATCTTTTTTTTTTTTTTTTTTTTTTTTTTTTGAGACAGAGTCTCACTTCGTCACCAGACACCAGGCTGGAGTGCAGTGCTGCGATCTCAGCTCACTGCAACCTCCGCTTCCCAGGTATAAGCAATTCTCCTGCCTCAGCCTCCCAAGTAGCTGGGACTACAGGTGTGTGCCACCATGCCCAGCTAATTTTTGTATTTTTAGTGGGGACATGGTTTCACGATGTTAGCCAGGATGGTCTCGATCTCTTGACCTTGTGATCTGCCTGCCTCGGCCTCCCAAAATGCTGGGCTCACAGGTGTGAGCCACTGCACCCGGCCTACTCATCTATTTTTATGAAGCCTCTATTTGTTAAGAATATTAATCTTTGTCATATTGTTTATAAATATTTCTTTCTGTTAATTTTAGATTATGTGTAGAAATTTAGATTGTTATGTACAGAAATTTTAAAAGCATATGTGGTGGAATTTGTTGACCTGTTTTCTTTGTGATTTCTTTCACCAAAAACTGCCTTTCCTAACATTTATAAAACTTACTGTTGTCTAAGTTCTGATTAGTGTAGTGAAGAGAATTATCTACTCATCAGTTTCAAGGACTTAATGTCACCTGTGTGAGCTCAGGAAGTCACTTACAGGCCAGGCACCACAGCTAATGTCCATAATCTCAACAGTTTGAGAAGCTAAGGTGGGAGGATCCCTTGAGCCAAAGAGTTCAAGAGCAGCCTGTTCAGCATGTCAAAACCTTGTCTTTACAAATATATATATATATATTAGCTGAGAGTAGTAGCAGGTGCCTGTAGTCCCAGCTACTTGGGAGGCTGAGGTGGGAAGATCACTTGGGCTTGGGAGGTCAAGGCTGCAATGTGTGGTGATTGTGCCACTGCATTCCAGCCTGGGTGGTGGAGCAAGACCCTGTCTCCAGGGGGAAAAATTTAGTCACTTACTCTTACTGTAAAATTTATCATCAAAAATCATAGCAAATGTTTCTACTAAGTATAAATTCTTAGTAAACCAATTAGGTACCCAGTGTCTGTAGATATAGCTTACAATAGTTTGCAAAACACTTGTAACATGCATTCTGTAATTTTGTTTCAGGTCTCACAACTACCTTTATGAAGTAAAAAAAAGAGATGACAATTATAATTGACTTTTTACATACAAAACCCCAACTCTCAGAAAAAGTATGACAGAGTTTGGACTTGAACCCAGATCTTCCAATTCCAAATTCGTGCTTCACTCACTATACTACCCTGTGTTCATGTGTTTTGGGAAACTCTATGTATACCAGGTAACTTTTTAAGAACCTAACATCTGGGCCAGGTGCGGTGGCTTGGCCTGTAATCCCAGAACTTTTGGGAGGCTGAGACAGGTGGATCACCTGAGGTCAGAGGTTTGAGACCAGCCTGCCTGACCAACATGGTGAAATCTCATCTCTACTAAAAATACAAAAATAGGCTGGATGTGGTGGCAGAGACCTGTAATCCCAGCTACTCAGGAGGCTAAGGCAGGAGAATCACCTGAACCCCAGGACACAGAGGTTGCAGTGAGCCGAGATTGTGCCTGGAGGACAGAGAAAGAATCTGTCTAAAAAAAAAAAAAAAAAAGCAGCTAACTTCTTTGAGTTTTAAAATTTCAAATTCTGTTGTTCCAGACATTCTGCTAGAGAAGGGGAAATGAAATCACATTTGTTGAGTTAATGTTTATATTTAAAGTATGTTCTTTACTTTTAAGCCTCTCTCTTGATTAAAATGCCCTCTATTTCTGTTTTTCTTTTTCCCTTTGCAATAACTGTATCATGTCCTGTTAGTAAAGACTTCTTCATCTCTTCTCCATGTTACAAACCCTACTTTTTATCGTCTTTTGGTGGGACTTTGTGTTGTTACTTCATGATTTGTGCAGATATTTGCACTATCAGTCACAATTCTATTATTTTTTTCTTTCCCTTTTGGGTTTCTATCATTTTTAAGAAACTTATGTTCAGATCTCCTAGATGTTTAGATCCAGGATGCTTCATATAATCTCATCTCCTTTTATCTCAAAACAGTATATGAGTTCAATTTATTGGTAATGAACAAACTCAGGTTATCTAACTTACCCAAAGCCTCATGATTAGTAAATATTGATGCCATGATTAGAACCTAGGCATTTTTATGCTGTATTCTACTGCCTCCCTCGCAGGGATGACTGGAATTCTTTTCACCTGTTATGATCCTGGAAGCAGTTTTTTTTAACGTGTCTGAGCAGCTGTAAATGCACTTCTTGGTTCCTATCCCATAAACCTAATTCCATCTCAGGGTCATTCTGCACAGCTTGACTTACACATAAAAATTAACTTTTAAGAGGTTTACTTTAGCTTGATAGCCATCTATTCACTGATCTAGAAAGCAGGTATCCTGAGTGCAATTTCCTTTTTATAAATGAATACTTTGCTGTACTCTTCTGTGAGCTCATTCTTATAGAGTATCACATTTGCATTATTGTTCCAGGCTAGATGAGGGCATACTGACCTACAGCTCTCAAACCTTCCTGGTCTTCAAATTTCAACAAACAAAGGAGTCTGAGTATTCACAGGATAGGAACATTGAATTTTTTTTTCTTTTTAGGAGAAATGTAAAAGAAAAAGGAAATGGAAATTATGTGGCAAAAATAGACACAACATTTGGAGTGGAAAAAAGAATTTGTATAAAATATGAAAGGAGCTGAATATCCATGACATAGGCAAAAGATGACAGAGGGGAAGACTTAACTTGCAGGAGTGATATTAAAGGAATTCTGCTGAGGAGTGAGTGAGGTGAAAAGCGGTTTAGTTGTAGCAGGGTTTTTAACATAAAGTATATATGTAATGCTCAAATGCTGTGTAATCACTGGAATATTCTCGTTACTATTACTAGATAACTCCTATGATGTGTTTCAGAGTGTGCTAGACAGTTAACCCATTTAATCCTCAAAACAACCCTGTCAGTAAGGGATACCTATTGTCTCTGTTTTAGAAATTAGGTTTAGAAAGGTTAATAACTTGTCCAAGATCACAGAACTGGTAGGCAGTGAAGCTGATATACAACTCTAGTAGCACTTATCATGATTTGTCATTATTTACTTGTTTACTGCTAACCTCCTTCACCAGAATGTAACCCCCGTGAGCAGAAGACAATGTCTGTCTTTTCACTGATATATCTCCAGTGTCTGGATTAGGGCCTGACACTTAAGAGTTTGTTGAGTAGTTATTTATCAAATGAATAAATAAAAAAGTGTGTTAATAAAATCCAGTTTAATCCCAGAACCATACGATAACCCTTTTGCAATCATAGATTTTTAGTAAAACATTTTTCATTGGTTTGTCATATCTTCCTTCAAACACCTATGTTCGTTTTTTCCTGAAGCTTTTAAAGATCCAAGGAAGACGGCTGGCTAATCAATAGAGGATTTGTCTCCTACCCTAGAATAAGGAGCCATCTGGAGATGGTGGAAAGAAAATTTAGTATTTAACCAATTTGAGTCATCTGTGTTTTCTCAGAATTATAATTCACAGCAATTGTCCTCTATAATTTTCATGTAATTCAGATGAACAAATAACAAAATGCCATAGCAATCACTATGACAGGCAGTCCTTGCCCACATTGTTTGTTTTCAGATTTATGTCATATTCCTCATTAAATTGTGAATATAACATTAAACATATTACTTTCCCCCAAAATTTTAAGTATCAGAAGTGAAAGGTAAAATACATGTAGATGTTATTCTCTAAGATTTGAGACTTGTTAGATAGTAAAAAAAAAAAAAAGTAAGGAATATGATTTTTTACCTTGTTAAAATGTGAAGTTCCTTGTAGAAGCTATATACCTCCACTGCTCCCACAACTTTCAACCTCTATCCCAGCGGTTTTCAACTTTGGCTGTGCATTAGAACCATGTAGGGAAATTTTTGCAAATACTGATGCCCAGGGCCTACCTAAGTCATGTCAGCATCCCTGGGGCTGGGTCCTGGCATCTATATTTTAAAAATGTAAGTTTATTTAACTACTTTTACTATGACATGGATTTGAATCCCATTATCATGCCTTTCCCTCTCAATATACTTCCTTTTTTCTATATTCTTTTAAATGCTTGGTGCCCCCCAAAAAACACAGAAGTCAATATATGGTCTCACTATTGAAAAGAAGAGGACTTTAAACAACTTTCTTTCCTTTCATGTAGGCAATAGAAAATTTAAAAATTATGTAATAATTCAGATATATAAAAATACATAAAGTATAATGCAACGGGTAGCCATGGGTATACTACTAGATTTAAAATATGGAATATTACTGAACACAGCCCAGACTCGTTGTATAGATCCCCCAAATTGACTTGCTTCTGCAACTAACCCTGCATTTCTTTCTTTTTATTCTATGTTCATATATTCTGTGTTCTAAGTATAGAATATAATATATAGTATTCTGCATTTAAAAATCTTGAAACTTTATAAAAGTTTTCTCTGATATATAATATATTCTTTTGCAACTTTTTGTTATGCTTAAGAGATTTGAATATTTTAATATAGGAAGCTTTAGTTAATTCATTTTCACTGATGCATTACATTCCGTTGAAGTAACTATGCCAACATTTACTTTCTTTATTGATGGACATTTATATTGTTTCCTTTTATTTTAATGGAGACCAGATTCATATTAGCTTTTGAATAACAAACTCACACCATTGATTCATTTTTTATGTTTGCTACTGCTAATCTATGATTCTCCTATCCTGTTGCAGTTAATTTTCTGAAAAATTTTAATTCAAGGCCTTATATTTTGTGCCAATCACATTTGATGTTGCTTAAATTCCTGTTTTATTTTTATTAGCCTCATCTAATTTTTTACGTTGTTAAAATGTTTTTGGATTGTAGTTTGGTCACCTGGTATTTTTGACTACCAGAAGAAGGTATAATAAATCCTTCCATATATTCATGAACAATGAATATGTAAGATCTGATAAGAATTACGGTGAGTAGGACAAGACTGGTTACACAATGAAGTAGAGTCCGTATTTTTTCCATGCTATGGTTTAATTTACCATGGATCAAAGCAAAGCTAGTATTGTTTAGAACTAGTTTTGAGTAGCTAAGACTCATGTGACCCTAAACCACCACTGATCCGAAAAAGATTCTGAGACTAATTCTGCACACTGGATTGTCTCTCAAGTGCTGCCAGTGACTCTCTGGGCTGGATTAGTTGATAAGATGAATGAGTGAGAATCTAGGGATATGTATTAAAGACAAAATCATGCTAGTACTTTTCATCTTAGAAGCGATCCTTAATGCGATCATATCAAGTGTTTCTCTAACTGCTTCTGTGGCTGGCATTTAAGGGTATTATATCTGTCTACCACAAGGAGGAGCTGTGCCCTAATAAGGAAGAAGCTTACTTTTGGTTGAGTGCTCAAAGATCTTGAAGAGGTCATAGCTCAGAAAATGATCTTTCTTGAAAATGACATTTATATAGGAAATTTTGAATGTGCAAGCTAGTCTTTATTTTGACTGGTGAAATAAATAAGACAAATATAATTCAAATAAAGCCCCTTCCACTAAGAATAAAATGGGTTTCCTTTTTGTTTTAAACTGGTTAGCTATTTGGAACAGATCAATTGGTTAATTCTTTAATTCTTCATCTAGAACCATAGGCCTTAGGGTGTAAAGAAATCTGAGTATCATTGGTTTACCTTCTGGCATTCATATATTATGATTTTAGGAAATATAGTCTGGGGTCAATAATCATTTATTGAATGAATGAATGAAAAACTATACAAACCTGTAGGCCAGTTAGATTAAGCTGACCAAGGCAAAAAAGTAGTCGTTTTTTGGAGTAAAGATATAAGAAGAGAGAGATCACGTTAAAGCCTAGGCTTTTAATTCCTTGAACTATGCTTCTTAATGTCGCTCCTGTGTTTCCTGCTTAAGTCTAGTCTAAATGTGAAGGAACTATTTTTAATCATAGTTCAAAGATGTAGTAGACTACCTTGGGGCATGGTGACTCTCCAACCACTGTATGTATATAAACTGAGGCTGGCATGATTTATTGTTTTGGGAGGTTCTAGAGAAGATTCCTGCATTGGATGTAATTTTAGAATAGATGATCTCAAGCATTATTTTACTGCTAATATTTTCATTTATTTTGTTTCATTATTTACTTCTATTTGTTCATTTAAAGACAAACATTTTATTTTAGAAAATTTTAAATATATAGGAATGTTTAATGAATTTTACAGTGAATATCTATATATACCTACCACATGGATTCTACTATGCACATTTTTCTATATGTGTCCTTTAACATATCTATCCAGACTTCTACCCATCTCATTTTAAGGGGCATTTCAAAATTTTTTGGTGCATTTGATGTCTGAATTGTAGATGTTAGTATGCTTCCCCCTAACCACTTCAGCATCTATAATATGTAACTAAAATTTAATATTTGTTTAATATTTGAGATACAATTTTCACACAAAAATGCATAAATATTAAGTAAACATTGCTGAGTTTTGACAAATGAATATGCCTGTGTAGCCTAAACTCCTTCCAAGACATAGAGCATTACTGTCACTCCAGCGATTTCTCTCATGTCGATGCTCCCCACCCAGAGGTGACCACTGTTCTGTGTGCGTGTGTGTCTGTGTTTGTGTGTATGTGTTTACTTCAGGTGAGTTTGTCAGTCGTAGATATAGGAAGTTCACTATGTATATTTCATGTCTAGTTTCTTTTACTCAGCATACTATTTTTGAGATTCATCAGTGTTGCATGTACCAGGAGTTTGTTCCGTTTATTTCTGGCTATTTCATTATATAAATATACCACAGGATTTTAAAAAATCCATTCTATTGATCGACATTTGGGTTATTTTTTGTGCTTAGTTATTACAAATAACACTACTATAATAATTTTGAACCGATATTTTTAAGGGACATATATATATTCATATTTCTTGGGCAAACTGGATCATAGGTAGATGTACATTTAGTTTTATAAATACTAATATTTTACTTTAAAAAATTTATTGGAAACCTACAAAGTGTCAGGCAGTGTGCTGGGCACTGGGGATAAGTTGTGAAGACTAATTGATGTCTCAATATCATATTTTTTCTTCTACTGGTTCAACATATTATTTTAAAGTTTTTAAAAAATGAAATTGATCAGTTACATTTTATAAATTATTTTGTGATTTTCATTTCCAAATAATTGATCTTGTTAATGACTACTCTCACTACTGCATTGTGGCCAAGACTACAGGTTCTGGAGCCTGAAAACCTGGGTTCAAAATACCAATTCTACCACCTCTAGGTCTGTGACCTGGAGCAGGTTATCTAACCTCTTGGTGCCTCAGTTGCACTCTATTATAGTGCATAATTCTAATACCACTTATCTAATTGTATTGCAGTTCCTTACACATACGTATCTGTTTCTAATAGACTGTGAGCTTCTTGAATCAGAGTTCATAGCTCACACATACACACACACACACACACACACACACACACACACACACATATATATAATATCCCTATAGCATAATACATAGAAGATAGCAAGTCTTAATGAATATTTGGTGACTAAAGGGCTTACCACAGCTTTTTGGGTTAAGACACAGTTTCTAAAAGTGCTCTGTAAGAATAGAAATGAGAAACCTGGCATAGGAAACCCTATACACATTTGCTGTCACATTATTGTGAATTTGTCTATTAGATTACGAGTTTATAGAGCAATGAGTCGAAGAGATGGGACAGAGTACATGGAAATATTTTGGGAGCAAGATAAAGAACAGAATGATGCTCTGGAGGCAGGTCAGTGAGCATGAGTGCTGGCAAAAGGCTGAAAGGACAAGATGTATGGGTTAAGGGATTGAAAGGGAGGAAGAACAGAAAAAGCACATCTGTCAAACTTCACAATGTAGCCAAATCCTGGTTGTACTGGTCTCAACCCTGGTTTGGAGGCAACAAGAACACCTATTAAGTTATTGTTACTCTTGGATTTCATTGATGCCTGTAAATGGAGAGAGAAGCAGTGTTCTCTAAGGATAACTGGGCAGGCCATGGAAAATGTGCATTCCTTCTCTCTGTTTCTATACTTCAATATTAAACTAACTATAAACAGAGAATATAAGGATGGTGAAAACAATTATCAACTAGTGTTGTTGTTGAGTGAAATGTTTTGAGGTTTTCAAACAGTATCATTTATTTCAATCTTCATTATCATTTACTATTACTGAAAATCTCTTCCTACTTAGGGCTTGAAATATTGACTATTGTTGCAGAGACAAAAGTTCAGTCATTTAGTGTTACCTTTAGTGACAAAAGTTTTTATTCCTTTAGTAAGGACTTACCAACTGCTGAAAAAGACCAGCGATCTAGGGTCAGTCATGATTGTAAATAATATGTTTCAAGAGATGATTGTTGAATATATTCTTAAAGAATAGTAGTGATAACAGATTTTCTAAGTCCTTACTATGCACCATATCCAGTGCAGAACAATTTTATATTCATGTCATTGTTATACTCACAACTCTCCTGTGTGGTATTATTGGATCCATTTTATAGATGGTGAAAGTGAGGCTTAGAGAAGGCAAAAAGAGAGTGCATGTATGTACTGAATGCGTTTTATGATGTCATTTAGTTAGGTAGATATCATTACCCTCCATTTTACAGACAAGGAAACAGGCTGCAGAAGACTCGAGGAACGAACACTTACTGAATACTTATAATGTGTCAGGCATTCTGTTAAGTGCATTCCTGGCATTGTTATTCGATTTCATAGCCCTGTAACAAGCTTGCCAGATAGATATCATTATCCCTACATTGCAAATGAGAAAACTGAGGCTCAGAGATGTTAGGTAGTTGGCCCGATTTCATAGACTCAATGAACAAAAGCAACAAAAACTGGTGGGCAAAGCAGTTCCATCTTTGAAGTTCATGTTGCCTCAAAGATACGATGTTCTCTCTCTGATACTTCATTTAGCCAAGGTCACAGAGTTAGCAAGTAGACTGAGATTTCTGACTCCAAGTGTGGATGTTTTTTGTACTGCACCCTGTCTCTTGCTCTGTGGTTTTAGTTTGTTTTATTGTGTCCTCTACAAAAGTAGAAAAAACTAATTAAGAGTGTCCTTTTTATGAGACATTTTCAAGTCCATGTGATGAAGCAATCTTGTATGCTCCCTGTCTCTAGACTAAATAATTTGATAGCAAATCTTTTAATCTTTACTTATCCATCACTTTTTCAGCTCTCGAATATATTTGCTTATCCTTTTAAGTTTTGTACCTTCCATTATGAGTTAACATAGTACAAATCTTACTGGTCTATTCTGAGGGGGATTTTCTGTTATGGAAGTCTTGCAATGTTCTTAAAGAAAAGAGAATGAAGAATAAAATGTGGGTGAAATAATATGACCTAATTTCCTATTTGTTACGTTCATTGACTTGGAGGTGTACTAGAAGATAGTGTAGAGATTTTATAGTCCTAAAATCCATATTGTGTCTTGAAGGACTGGGTTTGCCTGCACAACTATACCTACAATATAAAGCAGGTATACTTTCAGAAAATTTCACTAGAAAAGAGCACTTTAACCTCCTCTGCACCATTGTTCCCGAAGGCTAGTGTTTCTATATACCTTGTGAAAAATAGATTCTCCAAGAGATTAGGATTCTCAGAGATTTTAAGACTTGGTCTTTAAATATGTAGTTGGATAAACCAATGCGCTATATTTCTGTCTGTTTTTCTCAAGCATAGCCGCCAATATTACTTTGATGAATTTGTGTTAATACTTGCTTAAACACGAGGACAGTTTTATCTGCAGGATTTTAGTGAGCCACTCTAACAAAACTGATAGTCTTGCAAAATGTGTTTGTCATCTGTTTCTTTTTTCTCTTCTGTTTGTTTTCTGAGATACCTTGCTCAGCTTCCTGAAGAGTATTTTGTATTTGTCTGATCAATAGAGAAGGCGGTCTAATTTTAACAACGAAAAAGAAAGCTCCACTTGCCAAATAATAGCAGATACACTCTGGTATGACACAGTGGGGCCAGATTTTAAGGATGTCTGTCCCTGAGAAGAAAGCTACCAGCAGGTGGCAATACCCCTACATGGAATCCCTGTCCGGACAAACGGACAATGCCTAAAGTAAACAGATACCCCAGTGAAGTCACATGCCATTTCAGAGAAACCTGATAGCTTTGGCTGGGTAGGAGCCCATTTAACATTCTCCTTCAGCTATTATCTCATCTCTCCATTGCATCTGACAATTCTCCAACTCAGCATTTTGTATACACCATCCTAAAGGTCATGCATGGCTACGAGGGTGGGTGCTTTGAATGTGGTATTAGAAGCAGACGATTTTAACAAGTAACTTGTGTTGACTGTTCTCAGCAGTGACCTTGATGGGGCTAATTGTTGTACCTCCATGATCTTCTGGCCTTGGCCTAGTGGTAGCCTTTTAGGATAACTCTCGTCTTTCTTGCTTGCAAAATCCACTTGCAAAGGTACTGTAACCTCCCAAAACTGGTTGAGATATAGAAACTCAGGTAATGTGAGGCCTATGTCTGATATTTTATTTATTTTTTGCACATTTTAAGATTTATTCTATTTATAGGACAACTTCTCTGACCTTATATTTTTTCTCATTTATATGTATGTATCAAGGCACTTTTGATGGCAATGAAAAACCCATCTCAAACTGGTTTAAACAATGATTTTGTGTGTGTGTGTGTGTGTGTGTTTTTAATACTAAATCCTGAGATAAAGTGATCTTCAGGGTTGGTTAGTTTGGTGGCTAAACATTGACATTGAACATTGAGATTCTTCTGTATCTTCACTATATCATTCCTAGCATTGGCTCCGTCCTCAGACTTCTTTTTATGATTATAGTATGGCTCCCAGAAGTTCAGCATCATACAAGAGAAAGGACTCACTCTGTACCCTAAAACCCCTGAGAGGCCTATGCATCCTCAAGCCAGCTACTGGCAAGGGAAGAGGAATTAGTGTGCTTGACTAAGATTAATCATTTGAACTGGAATGGAAGTTAAGGAGAAATTCACAATGTTTACTACAATATCTAGGAAACTTGTTTTGTACCTCAGATCTGTTTTCAGGTTGATTTTTACTCTCTTGTTACTCCCTAAAAAATTTGAGAAACAGTGTTTAAAGAATGGTTATATGAAACTGAACGTTTAAAAGAGAGATGTCTTTTATGAAAGTAAAAAATTTTGAGTCTAAATTCACAGGGTTTTGGGTAGACCAGTTACCAAAAAAGGTATATCATCATGTTTCCATTTTATGAAATTTATTTGGAGCATTATTTAAACTGTGTAAAACAGGCTTTTGTTTTAATCATGTCAAGACACAAGAGATTGACCTCAGATTTTTTAAAGAAAATATTCTTCTTTATAAATAGTATTTTTAAGTTTGATACAATCATAACACTATTTTAATTTTCTGGGTCTCAATTTCCATCTCTGTAAAAGAAGAAATGGTGGATTTCTCAGCTTTTATTAAGCATATAGTTAAAAATAAATATTCCTGCTTATTGGAGTATCTATCTCAATAAAAAAAATTCATCAGATTTCTGTGAATTTTCTGTTAAATGTACAGGTCACAATTTGGTTTTATACTGTGTCATATTCAACTTTATTTCATAATCTACTTGAGATTTAAATATTAATTTATTTCACAACAATTTCAAACTTGCGTAAAAATTGTAAGAACAGCATTAAAAAAATCCTGTATTTTCTTTATCTGGAGGTCCCATTCAAGTCTCACTCATTGCCTCATTGATATCCTTTATAGCATAAGGTCTCAAGTCACATGCTGCAACCAGTTTTCATGTCTTTCTAGGTTCTTTTAATCTGGCATAATTCCCCAGTCTTTCCTTGCATTTCATGTCCTTGACATGTTTTAGTGTCACAGATTAGTCATTTTGTGGAACTGTTCTTCAGTTTGAGTTTTCAAATGTTTTCTCATGATCAGGTTATACAAATTTTGGCAAAAATATCAAAGGAATAATGCGTTCTTCTTGAATACAGTTAGGTGACACATAAGGTCAATTTTCCCCCATAGTGATGGTATAAATTCTGATTACCTGATAAACATACTGTCTACCAGGATCCTCCATTGTAAAGTTGCTTTTTAATCCTTTGTAATTAAGTATTTTATGTGGAAATACTTTGAAACTATATAAATATCTGTTCCTCATCTCACTCTCACCTACTTTTAGCATCTGTTGATGTTTCTTGCTTCAATTAATTATTACTATGATGGTTTCTAAGTGGTGCTTTTTCTAATTCCATCTAGTTAGACAAAATAGATGTCTCATTCCTACATTACAATGTAAACAGAGATTCCTTTGCTCTCTTTTTACTATTTAGATCAGTGTAGACTCATGGATTTCTGTTTTATTTGATGTTTCATAATATGTTGTCATTATTTTGACATTCAAATTATCCCAGATTTGGCCATAAGATGCCCTGTTATGCTGGCTTCTGTGTCCTTTTGACATATCTTCACAGTTCTTTTAGCATATTATTACCATTTGGCAACAAAAGATGTTTTAGGCTAATCTTCTACTTCCTTGCCAAGCCCTGGATTCAGCCATTTCTCTTATAAGTCTTAGTTCCTTTGAATGTAGACTGGAATTTGGAAAGCAAGATCTGGTTGCTGGATGTTATTTAATAGATGGGTTTATTGCTATTCGGTGTTGCTGTTCCAAGGCCAGAGCCAAGAAATACGCACAATACATACATCCCTTGACATCAGACACACACACACACACACACACACACACACACACACACACACACACACTGAAACCATGAGTTCCTTCTAATAAGTCCAATTCCAATCCAATACATAGGTTTGTTCTCAGTCATTGAGAAACCTGGGTCTCATTATCATTAATTTGCTGAATCCTGTTTATGTAGCCAATTACTGACCTTGTCAGGCTGTTCCTTCTTCCTAACTCCAACATTACCTTTGCATTGGCTGCTATTTACTAGCTGTAATAAGGCTGACCCTGCCATCTGTCTTCAAAACTATCTTCAAGAGGCCAACATTACTGAGCTTCTGTGGCTGCTTTTTCTCTCCAGCTCCAATCTTGTCCTCCTGCAGGCCACATTCTGTCCTTCTGTGGTCTACCAGATGAATTCTGGAATTTTGGACTAAAGAAAGAGAGAAGGAAGGAAGGAAGAAAAACAAAAAGAAGAATGGAGAATTAAGAAATCATTAATTAATATAAATAGCAGATATTTGTAACCATAATTAAGTTAGGATGCATGCCCATGACTTGCTATTTATTCTTCAATGATTTCTTTTAAGTTTCATGTTAAAATCTACCTTAAAAATTTGTATTATGTCTTCTTAAAAAGACACATATACTGACTTAAAATACTATAAAAATAATAAAATAATTGCATGTAACCAGGATTTGATATGTGCAGGCAAATTAATGCAGCCTTCCACTATTAATATCTCAAAAGTAATTATAGTGTGAGGATTAAATGAGTTGATTAATGTAGAAGTCTTAGAATAATGTTTGATAGTAAGCACTATTTTAATAGTAGCTATTATCATGTTATCATTATTTGCATTTCTAACTCCTTTTTTTTTTACAGTCCATTCTAATTTTTTGTCTTTTTTTTTTTTTTTTTTTTTAATTGTTCTTTAGGTTCTGGGCTACATGGGCAGATCGTGAAGGATTGTTGCATAGGTACATTCATGGCAATGTGGTTTGCTGCCTCCATCCCCCTGTCACCTATATCTGGCATGTCTCCCCATGTTATCTCTCCCCAACCTCCCTCCCCTCTGCTGTCCCTCCCCTAGGACCCACAACAGACCCCAGTGTGTGATGCTCCCCTCTCTGTATCCATGTGTTCTCATTGTTCAACACCCGCCTATGAATGAGACCATGCAGTGTTTGATCTTCTGTTCTTGTGTCAGTTTGCTGAGAATGATGGTTTCCAGATTCATTCATGTCCCTACAAAGGACACAAACTCATCATTTTTTTACAACTGCATGGTATTCCATGGCATATATGTGCCACATTTTCCTTGTCCAGTCTATCATTGATAGGCATTTGGGTTGGTTCCATGTCTTTGCTATTGTAAACAGTGATGCAATAAACATACATGTACATGTGTCTTTATAATAGAATGATGTATAATCCTTTGGATATATACCCAGTAATGAGATTGCTGGGTCAAATGTAATTTCTGTTTCTAGATCCTTGAGAAATTGCCACATTGTCTTCTAAAATGGCTAAACTAATTTACACTCCCACTAACAGTGTAAAAGTGTTCCTATTTCTCCACATCCTCTCCAGCATCTGTTGTCTCCCAATTTCTTAATGATCACCATTCTAACTGGCATGAGATGGTATTTCAGTGTGGTTTTGATTTGCATTTCTCTAATGACCGTAGTGATGAGCGTTTTTTCATATGTTTGTTGGCCTCATATATGTCTTCTTTTGAAAAGTGTCTGTTCATATCCTTTGCCCACTTTTGAATGGGTTTGTTTGATTTTTTCTTGTAAATCTGCTTTAGTTCTTTGTAGATTCTAGATATCAGCCCTTAGTCAGATGGGTAGATTGCAAATTTTTTTCCCATTCTCTTCGTCACCAGTTCATTCTAATGAGTGTTTCTTTTGCTGTACAGAAGCTCTGAAGTTTAATTAGATCCCATTTGTCTATTTTGGCTTTTATTGCCAATGCTTTTGGCGTTTTAGTCATGAAGTCCTTGCCTGTGCCTATGTCCTGAATGGTTTTGCCTAGGTTTTCTTCTAGGGTTTTTATGGTGTCTTGCTCCCCCTCCTTTTTTTTTTAACAGAAATATTTGTCATTTCAGTTTTTATTGTCATATCTCTAACTTCTTTAAAAGTTACCCTAGAGAGACGGCCTTCAAGATGGCTGACTAGAGGAATTCAACACTTGTCTCTTTCAAGAAGGACTGAAATAGTAGATGGATAACCCTACTTCAAATAGATTTAGAGAGAACATTGAAATTCAACAGAGAAGTGACAGAAAACACCGAAAGCACAGAAGGAGAGGGAAGCAAAGCAGCCAGCTTGGCCAGGATTGGCTGGGAACCCATAATGTGGGAGAAAATAAGTGAAAGACCCCCAGTGGTTCACATTTCCACTGTGGACCCATGCAACCTTATGCATGGGAGCAGCTTTTGTAGGCCCTGAGAATGGCATAGTGACCTGCCTGGAGACTGTGCAATGGCATTGCTCCAGAGAGGGAGTTCATCCTGGGTCTCAAATACCTCCTGAGTCCTAATCAGGTGCAACATGGTACCATTTTGAGAGCTCAGCCCCCATCAGTCTACTCTTGCCCTGGGCCACAACAACCCCTGCATCTCCACATCCCTGGAGCTACACTGATGTACTCCTGATTTCACCTGGAGACTGCAGAAGTATGATGCCAGCTGGACCCAAAGGAATGTCAGGCTTCCCAGCACTCTAGCACAAACTTGTCTGTGCCCCACAGAATGGGCTGTGCAGGTCACCAAGGAGGATGTCACCAGGACAAAATGAGCTAAAACATGCTCTCTCTAAAATCTGAGAACCACTTACCAGGTAAACTTACCACAGACAGCAACCTCAACCCCCACCCCTAGCAGCAGGACAAGCTATGCTGCCACCTGCAGTAGCTGCTGTTGCAGTTGAGGGCCAAAATTCATGGCACTAGCAGTGACTCCGGCCCTCTAGCATCAGGGCTGCTACCATGTACTTGCATATACCATGAGGACTAGTTTCCCTTATTGCTGCTGCTGCCATTGATGCCACTGCTGCCACCACCAAAGGCCAAAGCACACTTTCCAACCCCAGAGCCTGAGAACTGCCTGTATGTGGCTGCAGTCACTCTACAGCAACTCTGACCCATAGCAGCAGGGCCACAGCACACTTGTACATGCCCTGAGGACAGGCTCCCCAGCCTATTGCTTCTACTGCTGCAGTCACCAAAACATTCTTCCAGGAGCCTGGCATCACCTTGCCCTGCCCACTACAGCACCATGTGAGTGCACTAGTGGGAGGCCTGGGTAAAGGCCTGCTCACCCCTACTTCTCTCAGTGCTTGAACACACTGCCTGGGGTCTTGGGGATTACCCCATCCTGTTCACCACCACTGGCATCTGTGTACTCCTCCCAATGGACTGGGGTTGTGCCCACCCATCCTGCTGCTAATGCCATAGTTAGCAACTACTTGCATGCGCCAGCTGGTAGTTTGGGGACTGGTCTGCCTAGCTCATTGCAGCAAATGCTAACACCAGTGCATGCCACTTCAAAGCCCAAGGGATGTCCCACTGATGCTACTGCCATCACCTATGCTACACATGCTATCCAGGGAACCAACGGTCTGCCTACCTACCTGACCTATGGCTACCACTGCTGATACCCAAGCAAGCTGTCCAGAGGCGTGATAATCAACTCATTTGTATCTGCTAATGTTGGTGCCCATGTATGCTGACTGGGACCCAAGGACAGGCATGCTAAGCTTACTGCTGCCACCACTGGGATCCAAGGAGTGGCCCACCAGGCATCCCCATTCCCAATAAAATCTCACCACAGCCTCTATTAACAACTGCAGCCTAAGCCACTGAAGAAATCACAGACAGCACGCACAGTGTTTACAGCTGAAGAAATCATATAGAGACTACACTACTGCATACACCCAGAATCAAAGCTAAAGTGTCCTACCCAACCAACACTATAGTTAAATCTTCAGGAAAAAGTCATCCCCCATGACAATCAATCCAAAAAATTGGAAGAAGTGACTGTTACACAAGATATGCATATCAATGAAAAGACATAAGAAACATGAAAAAGCCACGGAAATACAGCATCTCCAAAGCAAGACAAGAATTCTCCACAAAGGATTCAAACAAAAACAAAATTTATAAAATTCTGGAAAAATAGTTCAAAGTAATGTCTTAAGAAACCTCAGCGATGAGATACAAGAGAGCACTTATAAACAATACAATGAAATCAGTAAAAACAATTCAGGATTTGAATGTAAAAATCACCAGAGGTATAGATATCATTTTAAAAAATACCAAACAGAAATTCCAGAACTGAAGAATTCAATGAATGAAATAAAAAAGTTATTCAAGAGCTTTAACAATAGAAGAAGACAATTCAGAATGAAAAGACAGATTTTTCTTTCGAAATTACCTAGTCAGACACAAGTATACAAACAAAACAAAGAAAAAATAATAAAAAAAGGAACAAAGCTCACATGACATATAGGACTTCCTAAAGGGACCAAATATATATATATTTTACAGTTTTTTTATGGCACTTTAGGTTTTGGGGTACATGTGAAGAACATGCAAGATTGTTGCATAGGTACACACATGGCAGTGTGATTTGCTGCCTTCCTCCCCTTCACCTATATCTGGTGTTTCTCCCCATGCTATCTCTCCCCAACTCCACACCACCCCCACTGTCCCTCCGGCATTTCCCCACAACTGACCCCAGTGTGTAGGGCTCCCCTCCCTGTGTCCATGTGTTCTTATTCTTCAACACTCATCTATGAGTGAGAACATGCGAGGTTTGATTTTCTGCTCTTGTGTCAGTTTGCTGAGAATGATGGTTTCCAGGTTCATCCATGTCCCGACAAAGGACACGAACTAATCGTTTTTGATGGCTGCATAATATTCCATGGTGTATATGTACCACATTTTCCCTATCCAGTCTATCATTGATGGGCATTTGGGTTGGTTTAAGGTCTTTGCTATTGTAAACAGTGCTGCAATGAACATTCGTGTGCATGTGTCCTTATAGTAGAACAATTTATAACCCTTTGGATATATACCCGGTAATGGGATTGCTGGGTGAAATGGAATTTCTATTTCTAGGTCCTTAAGGAATCACCACACTGTCTTCCACAATGGTTGAACTAATTTACACTTCCACCAACAGTGTAAAACTGTTCCTATTTCTCCACATCTTCTCCAGCATCTGTTGTCTCTAGATTTTTTAATGATCGCCATTTAAACTGGCATGAGATGGTATCTCAATGTAGTTTTGATTTGCATTTCTCTAATGACCAGTGATGATTAGCATTTTTTTTCATATGTTTGTTGGCCTCATGTATGTCTTCTTTTGTAAAGTGTCTGTTCATATCCTTCGCCCACTTTTGAATGGACTCATTTTTTTTTTTTCTTGGAAATCTGTTTTAGTTCTTTGTAAATTCTGGATATCAGCCCTTTGTCAGATGGGTAGACTGCAAAAATTTTTTCCCTTTCTGTTGGCTGCTGATTCACTCTACTGACTGTTTCTTTTGCCGTGCAGAAGCTGTGGAGTTTGATTAGGTCCCATTTGTCTATTTTAGCTTTTGTTGCCAATTCTTTTGGTGTTTTGATCATGAAATCCTTGCCTACGCCTGTCCTGAATGGTTTTGCCTATATTTTCTTCTAGGGTTTTTATGGTGTTAGGTCTGATGTTTAAGTCTTTAATCCATCTGGAGTTAATTTTAGTGTAAGGTGTCAGGAAGGAATCCAGATTCTGCTTTCTGTACATGGCTAGCCAGTTTTCCCAACAGCATTTATTAAACAGGGAATCCTTTCTTCATTGCTTGTTTTTGTCAGGTTTGTCAAAGATCGGAGGGTTGTAGATATGTTGTGTTTCCTCCGAGGCCTCTGTTCTGTTCCATTGGTCTATATCTCTGTTTTGGTACCAGTACCATGCTGTTTTGATTACTGTAGTCTTGTAGTATAGTTTGAAGTTCGGTAGTGTGATGCCTCCTGCTTTGTTCTTTTTGCTTAGAATTGACTTGGCTATGTGGGCTCTCTTTTGGTCCCATATGAAGTTTAAGATGTTTTTTTTTTTTCCAGTTTTGTGAAAAAGGTCATTGGTAGCTTGATGGGGATAGCATTGAATCTGTAAATTACTATGGGCAGTATGGCCATTTTCACAATATTGATTCTTCCTAACCATGAACATGGAATGTTTCTCCATCTGTTTGTGTCCTTTCTTATTTTGTTGAGCAGTGGCTTGTAGTTCTCCTTGAAGAGGTTCTTCACGTTCCTTATTAGTTGTATTCCTAGGTATTTTATTCTCTTTGTAGCAATTGTGAATGGCAGTTTGTTCTTGATTTGGCTCTCTTTAAGTCTGTTATTGGTGTATAGGAGGGCTTGTGATTTTTGCACATTGATTTTGTATCCTGAGACTTTGCTGAAGTTGTTTATCAGTTTCAGGAGATTTTGGGCTGAGACGATGGGGTCTTCTAGATATACAATCATGTCGTCTGCAAATAGAGACAATTTGACTTCCTCCTTTCCTATTTGAATATCCTTTATATCTTTTTCTTGCCTGATTGCTTTGGCTAGAACTTCCAGTACTATATTGAATAGGAGTGGTGAGAGAAGGCATCCTTGTCTAGTGCCAGATTTCAAAGGGAATGCTTCCAGCTTTCGCCCATTCAGTATGATATTGGCTGTTGGTTTGTCATAAATAGCTTTTATTGTTTTGAGATACATTCCGTCAATACCTAGTTTATTGAGGGTTTTTAGGATAAAGTGCTGTTGAATTTTGTCAAAGGCCTTCTCTGCATCAATTGAGATAATCATGTGGTTTTTGTCTTTGGTTCTGTTTATGTGGTGAATTACGTTTATAGACTTGCATATATTGAACCAGCCTTGCATCCCTGGGATGAATCCTACTTGATCATGGTGGATAAGCTTTTTGATGTGCTGTTGCAATCGGCTTGCCAGTATTTTATTGAAGATTTTTGCATCTATGTTAATCATAGATATTGGCCTAAAGTTTTCTTTTCTTGATGAGTCTCTGCCAGGTTTTGATATCAGGATGATGTTTGTCTCATAAAGTGATTTGGGAAGGATTCCCTCTTTTTGGATTATTTGGAATAGTTTCAGAAGAAATGGTACCAGCTCCTCTTTGTATGTCTGGTAGAATTCGGTGGTGAACCCATCTGGACCTGGGCTTTTTTTGGGTGGTAGGCTCTTAATTGCTGCCTCAACTTCAGACCTTGTTATTGGTCTATTCTGGGTTTCAACTTCCTCGTGGTTTAGGCTTGGGAGGAGCCAAGTGTCCAGGAATTTATCCATTTCTTCCAGGTTTACTAGTTTATGTGCATAGAGTTGTTTGTAATAATCTCTGATGATGGTTTGAATTTCTGTGAAATCTGTGATGATATCCCCTTTCTCGTTTTTTATTGCATCAATTTGGTTATTCTCTCTTTTCTTTTTTATTAATCTGGCTAGTGGTCTGTCTATTTTGTTGGTCTTTTGAAAAACCAGCTCGTGGATTTATTGATATTTTGAAGGGTTTTTTCTGTCTCTGTCTCCTTCAGTTCTGCTCTGATCTTAGTTATTTCTTGTCTTCTGCTAGGTTTTGAGTTTTTTTGATCGTGCTCCTCTAGCTTTCAATTTTGACGCTAGGGTGTCAATTTTAGATCTCTCCTTGCTTCTCATGTGGGCACTTACTTGTAAATATTTTCCTGTAGAGAATGCTTTAAATGTGTCTCAGAGATTCTGGTATGTTGTGTCTTCATTCTCGTTGGTTTTGAAGTACATCTTTATTTCTGCCTTCATTTCATTGTTTATCCAGTCAACATTAAAGAGCCAGTTGTTCAGTTTCCATGAAGCTGTGCAGTTCTGAGTTAGTTTCTGCATTCTGAGTTCTAACTCGATTGCCCTGTGGTCTGAGAGACTGTTTGTTATGATTTCCGTTATTTTGCATTTGCTGAGGAGTGATTTGCTTCCAATTATGTGGTCAGTTTTTGAGTAGGTGTGATGTGGTTCTAAGAAGAATGTATATTCTGTGTATTTGGTGTGGAGAGTTCTGTAAATGTCTATTAGGTTTGCTCGTTCCAGGTCTGAGTTCAGGTCCTGGATATCCTTGTTAATTTTCTGTCTGGTTGATCTGTTTAATATTGACAATGGGGTGTTAAAGTCTCCCACTATTATTGTGTGGGAGTCTAAGTCTCTTTGTAAGTCATTAAGAACTAGCTTTATGTATCTGGGTGCTCCTGTATTGTGTGCGTATATATTTAGGATCTTTAGCTCTTCTTGCTGCATTGATCCTTCTTGTTGCAATGAAAGAAGATTTACCAAGCAAATGAAAACCAAAAAACAAACAAACAAACAAACAAACAAAAAACAAAAAAACAAAACAGGAGTTGCAATCCTAGTCTCCAATAGAACAGACTTTAAACCAACAAAGATAAAAAGAGACCAGAAGACCAAAAAAGGCATTACATAACGGTAAAGGGATCAATGCAACAAGAAGAGCTAACTATCCTAAACATATATGAACCCAATACAGAGCAACCAGATTCATAAAGCAAGTTCTTAGAGACCTGAAAAGAGATGTAGACTCCCACACAATAATAGTGGGAGAATTTAACACTCCATTGTCAATATGAGATCAATGAAACAGAAAATTAACAAGGATATTTAGGACTTGAACTCCGCTCTGCCAAGCGGACCTAATAGATATCTACAGAACTCTCCACTCCAAATCAACAGGATATACATTATTCTCAGCACCACATAGCACTTATTCTAAAATTGACCACGTAATTGGAAGTAAAATGCTCCTCAGCAAATACAAAAGAAGAGAAATCATAACAGTCTGTCAGACCACAGTACAATCAAATTAGAACTCAAGATTAAAGTCAAAACTGCACAACTACATAGAACCTGAACAACCTGCTCCAAAATGACTACTGGGAAATAACAAAATAAAGACAGAAATAAATTATTTGAAACTAATGAGAACAAAGCACAACATACCAGAAGCTGTGGGACTCAGCTATAGCAGTTTTTAGAGGAAAATTTATAGCATTAAATGCCCACAGGGGAAAGCAGAAAAGATCTAAAATTGATACTCTAACATCACAATTAAAAGAACTTGAGAAGCAAGAGTAAAGAAATTCAAAAGCTCGCAGAAAACAAGAAATAACTAAGATGGTAAAAGATCTGAAGGAATAGTGACACAAAAAACCCTTCCAAAAATTCATGAATCCAGGGGCTGGTTTTTTGAAAAGATTAATGAAATAGATAGACCACTAGCTAGACTGATAAGGAAGAAAATAGAGAAGAATCAAATAGACACAATAAAACACGATGAAGGGGGATATCACCACTAATCCTGGACACATACATACGCTCTTGCAAGACTAAACCAGAAAGAAGTTGAATCCCTGAATAGACCAATAACAAATTCTGAAATGGAGGCAGTAATTAATAGCCTGCTAACCAAAAAAAGCCCAGTCCAGATGAATTCACAGCCGAATTCTACCAGAGGTATGAAGAGGTGCTGGTACTATTCCTTCAGAGACTATTTCAAGCAATAGAAAAAGAGAAACTCCTTCCTAACTCATTTTATGAGGCCAGCATTATCCTGATACCAAAATTTGACAGAGACACAACAAAAAAAGAAAATTTTAGGCCAATATCCCTAATGAACATTGATGTAAAAATCCTCAATAAAATACTGGCAAATCGAATCCAGCAGCACATTAAAAAGCTTATCCACAACAATCAAGTCAGCTTCATCCCTGGGATGCAAGGCTGGTTCAACATATATAAATCAATAAATGTAACCCATCACATAAACAGAACAAATTACAAAAACCATATAATTATCTCAATAGATGCAGAAAAGACCTTTGATAAAATTTAAGATCCCTTCATGCAAAAAACACTCAACAAACTAGGTATTGATGGAACATATCTCAAAACAATAAGAGCTACTTATGACAAACCCACAGCCAATATTATACTGAATGGGCAAAAGCTGGAAGCATTCCCTTTGCAAACTGGTACAAGACAAGAATGCCCTCTCTCACCACTCCTATTCAACGTAGTATTGGAAGTTCTGGCTGGGACAATAAGGCAAGAGAAAGAAATAAAGTTATCAAATAGGAAGAGAGAAAGCCAAATTATCTCTGTTTGCAGATGACATGATTGTATATTTAGCAAACCTTATCCTCTCAGCCCAAAAACTTCTTTTTTTTATTGCATTTTAGGTTTTGGGGTACATGTGAAGAACATGCAAGATTGTTGCATAGGTACACACATGGCAGTGTGGTTTGCTGCCTTCCTTCCCCTCACCTGTATCTGTCATTTCTCCCCATGCTATCTCTTCCCACCTCCCCACCCCCTGTCCCCCCCAATGGACCCCAATTTCCCATTTCCCCCCAATGGACCATTTCCCCCCAATGGACCCCAGTGTGTAGTGCTCCCCTCCCTGTGTCCATGTGTTCTCATTGTTCAACACCCACCTATGAGTGAGAACATGCGGTGCCTGATTTTCTGCTCTTGTGTCAGTTTGCTGAGAATGATGGTTTCCAGGTTCATCCATGTCCCTACAAAGGATGCAAACTCAACATTTTTGATGGTTGCATAATATTCCATGGTGCATATGTACCACATTTTCCCTATCCAGTCTATCATAGATCTACAAGAAAAAAACAAACAAACCCATTCAAAAATGGGCGAAGGATATGAACAGACACTTTACAAAAGAAGACATACATGAGGCCAACAAACATATGAAAAAATGCTTATCATCACTGGTCATTAGAGCAATGCAAATCAAAACCACATTGTGATACCAACTCACACCAGTTAGAATGGTGATCATTAAAAAATCTGGAGACAACAGATGCTGGAGAGGATGTGGAGAAATAGGAACCATTTTACACTGTTGGTGGGAGTGTAAATTAATTCAACCATTGTGGAAGACAGTGTGGCGATTCCTCAATGACCTAAAAATAGAAATCCCATTTGACCCAGCAATCCCATTACTGGGTATATATCCAAAAACTTCTTAAGCTGATAAGCAACTTCAGCAAAGTCTCAGGATACAAAAATCAATGTGCAAAAGTCGCAAGCATTCCTATACACCAATAATAGACCAACAGAGAGCCAAATCAAGAGTAAGCTTCCATTCACAGTTGCTATAAAGAAAACAAAATACCTAGGAATATACCTTACAAGGGATGTGAAGGACCTTTGCAAGAACTTCAAACCACTGCTCAAGGAAATGAAAGAACCCAAACAAATGGAAAAACATTCCGTGTTCATGGTTAGGAAGAATCAATATCATGAAAATGTCCATGCTACCCAAAGTAATTTATAGATTCAATGCTATTCCCATCAAGCTACCATTGACTTTCTTCACATAATTAGAAAAAATTACTTTAAATTTCATATGGAACCAAAAAAGAGCCTGTATAGGCAAGACAATCCTAAGCACAAAGAACAAAGCTGGAGACATAACGTTACCTGACTTCAAACTGTACTACAAGGCTACAGTAACCAAAAAAGCTTGGTACTAGTACCGAAACAGATACAGAGATCAGTGGAACAGAACAGAGGCCTCAGAAATAAGACCACATATCTACAACCATCTGATCTTTGGCAGGCATGACAAAAACAAGCATTGGGGAAAGGATTCCCTATTTAATAAATGGTGTTGGGAAAACTGGCTAGCCATATGCAGAAAACTGTAACTCAACCCCTTTCTTACTCCTTATACAAAAATTAACTCAAGATGTATTAAAGATTTAAATCTAAGACCTTAAACCATAAACACCCTAGAAGAAAACCTATGCAATACCATTCAGGACACAGGCATGAGCAAAGACTTAACCCTAATTTCAGTGTGATGGTATTGGAGGTTGGGCCTTTGGGAAGTAATTAGTTTATGAAGATGGGCCCTCCTGAATGGAATTAATACCCTTATAAGAAGCCAGTGAGCTACCTAGTTCTCTTTCTGCCATGTGAAGATACAATGAGAAGTTGTCAGTCTGCAACCCAGAACACAACCCTCACCAAAACCTAACCAACCATGATGGCATCCTTATCCCAGACTTCCGGCCTTCTCCAGAATGATAAGAAATGCATTCTTTTTGTTTATAAGCCACCAAGGTTATGGCACTTTGTTATAGCAGCTGAAATAAGACACAAACCTCTTTTAAACTTAATTTTTAATATTTATATTTTATATAAATTATTGATTAAGATTTATTCTCATTTTCTTTCTCTTCCTCCTCCTCCTGCATAGGCATTATTTTGGCAATTAGTTACTTAACCTAGCCACCCCATCCCCAGCCCACTCCTATAATTCTGCTCTATTTTCACTCTTCTTCTCCTGCTTTTTTTTGCAAATGTCAATGTTACTCAATCTCTGGGGGTAAGACATCCCCCTGTGTGGGAGTTCAACTCTGCAGACTAGGGCAATGGGCTCTGGACTTGGTCGTGTGATCTGTGCAAGTTGCTAACTACTCTGAGCTTCAGGTTTCTTCAACTGTAAAATGGACCTAAGTAAGGTTACCTCTTAGGGTTATTGTGTGATTTAAATGAGACAATTTGATGAAGTACTAAACACAACACTAAACAATGTTAGTTATTATTATGCTTATTATTACAAAATAGAGGGATTTTGGCCTTTACGTTGTCTTTCTTCTCTTTCCTTGAACATGTTTCTTCCATATCTTAAATGTTTGTCCTAAAGCTGAGAAAAATGGATATATGCAGCTTCTAACAGTTGTCTGTTAGTAGTGTCTGTAAAACAAACTAAATTTTTGGATGTTTTAGAGTGACATGGTGAATTTGGGATTGTGGAACCAAAGACAGTTAACTCTTGAGAGTTTTTTAAGAGCATGGAATCTGGAGCCAGACTGCCTGAGTTTGGATCCTAGGTTTCCTCCACTCAGTAGTTGTGTGACCTTGGGAAAATTGCTTACCCTCTCTGTGCATCAGTTCCTAATCTGTAAAAGGAAGATGATAATAAAATCCTTATTTCATAAAGTTGTTGTGGGCTAGACATGGTGGCTTATGCTTATAATCCCAGCACTTTGGAAGGCTAAGGCAGGAGGATAGCTTGAAACCAGGAGGTTGAGATCAGCCTAGGCAATAAATCTAGATCTTGTCTCTTCCCCGCCTCCAAAAATATTAGCTGAGTGTAGTAGTGTGCACCTGTGGTCCCAGCTACTAGGGAAGCTCAGGCAGGAGGATGGCTTGAACTGAGGATTTCAGGGCTGCAGTTCACTATGTTTGTGTCACTGCACTCTGGCCTGGGCAATGGAGTAAGACCCTGTTCCTAAAAAAATAAAAATAAAGTGAAATAAATCTGTTGTCAGAATTCAATAAGTTAACATATGTAAAAATACTTAGACTAATGCCTGGCACTTAGTAAGCACTGTATACATATTAGCTGTTCAACTATTGATCTGTAATGGTCTTTCCACAAGCATAGGAGGTTTTTCTGTCACCACAACTAAATTGTTACTATTTTTTGTTATTTAGATGTTCTTTTCTTTTACATGTAGGAAGTCAAATATTTGTAGTGTGTGTTTGTTCATATATATACATATATGTAGATAAATACATGTACTTTTGTTTGTTAACATTTCTATTTTACTGAAATACTATGTTGATTGTTTGTGGTGTGGAAGGGACCTTTTTCCTATAGTCTGTCCATATGAAGAAGTGAGACGGAGTAGGACCAAAGCACATCACCAGTGTGGTTGACTGGCTGGTGTCTGGATGGCTGAGAAGCAGTCATGGATGCTTACCCTTGTCTCCACATGACTCAGATGTAGAAAGAGCCATGGAGAACCAAGTCAACTGAATATTTTAGATTGGTTCATTAAAAATTTATTTTTATTTTTTGTTGTTTTAAAAGCATACTGAAGGTGAGAGGATCAGTCCATTTTGTTTGTGGCATAAAATCTCATATAGTCTCTTTTAAGTCACTGGTGCCTTTTCTCCCCTAGCTGATTAGAGCAACTAAGGTTGTGTTTTTCTAGACTCCAAGTCACTGGCAAAGGAGATGTCTTTTTGCATGGGTGTCATGTTATTTTGATAAAATACTTATTTTTTGGAAAAGATTTTTTTGGTTGTTATTTGTTTTCCATGAATTGGGCCAGTACAGATTAGGCTTTGAATATAATTGTTATTTAAAACACAGATTACACTTAATATCTGTTCATATTTTTTTTAGAGAGAGTATGGTTTAATAAAAAGAACATCAATTTATTAAACAGCTGTATATTACATATCTAATAAATGCTATCCAACTGTGCTAGATGAAGAGTAAATATGTGTCTATATGTGCATTGCCTCCTCCATTCTTCATATAAAGATATTTTTATAACTTACATCTGGTAGGAGACAGATCTTAATCTAAGAATCATGTAAATATAAAAGTAATCATGATTGGGGAAAGGGTATGGTACTGAGAGAAAGTATGTTAGGAGAAAATTCTGTATACTCAGGCCAATGAAGGCTACCCGGGAGGCAGTGGCACTTGAGCTGAGATCTGGAGGACAAGCAGGAGATAGGGAGAACATTCTGAACAGAGGCCTAGTGTATGCGAAGGTCCTGTGGCAGGAGGGAGCATGGGTTGTTTGAAGAGTAGAAAGGAAGTTAGTATTGTCAGCGTTCTGAAGCAAGGAGGAATTTGGTGAAAAGATGATGAGACTGTTGAGCAAGGTAGGAGCCAGAGTGACCAGAGCCTTGAGGTCTGTGTTAAGCACTTGTTTGTTGGAGAAAGACCTGTCAGCTCAGGCCATGGCTTCTGGTATGTGAATAGAAGAAGAAGGAGAAATGCAATAACATGGGTAATAATTAAGGCTATAAGTTAATATTCTTGATACACAAAGTACAATTCCCATAGATATGCTATTCACAAGACAATTACAGAATTTACAAAAAATCAGTTTAAAGTGTACTACAGGTGGTATGGATGATAATAGGACACTAATTTAAAGTTGTATGATGAACATCTTCTCTCCATTCTGTCACTGTGTCTTTGTGACTATAGGTAAATCCCCATTTGAAGGTAGGGTGGAACTTTAAATTTGTAATCTTTTATGATTGTGAGGCTTAGGCCACATGACTTCCTTTGTGCCTCAGTGGCAGCCTCTAAATGGAAAATGATGGAAATGTTTCAAGCAAGAGAACTTGAGGTAGTTAGATATATGTATTGAAAAAAATCACTTTCAATGTAAATTTATTTTACAGGGGCCTGTGAGAGTTTGGGGAGATCAATTACGATACTATCCCAGTAGTCCTGATGAAAGATAATAGAAGCATGTATCAGGGTGACAGCAGTTGAGCTAGAAAGAAACAAATAGATTGTTTTAATCTTTTTAAGGATGAGATACAGAGAACAACCATAATTTTAGACTTTATAGAATGATGCCCTCATACTGGTGCTAGAATTTGGTAGCTTTACTGAAAGGTAAACAAAAATTACTATACCAATATAGTAATTCTTTTTTTCCACATAATAATGCCTTTTCATGTTCTCATATGTGGCTATACTTTAAACTTTTTATTTGACAAACAGCTATTTGCATATATAAATAGTCACTTGGGCATGCAATTCACATAATTTGCACATGTTAATACTTACACTTTAGCTTTGTTTTTAATGCAGAAATTGAACAGGACTTGCCAACAAACATTTATTGAGCACCAACTACGTGCCAGGTAATAAAGAATTTTCTTTTTTCTTATTGCATTTTATTTATAACCTCTACATTTGTGGATTTTCCCCATAAAATCTTATAATTTGCATAATAATTTTGTAAGAATTTAAACAATTTCAACTTAGTTTCAAATAGCTTAAAGGTTAGAAGTAAAAAGGAAAAAGAAGTTGTGCTCTTTAGTCCTTCAATATTGGGAGGCAAATGTCTTGAGTGTTTTAAGAATCCTGTTAGCCTTTTCACCCTGTCTTTCCCACCATGGGCCCAGAATAATTGATTATCCATGTATGATTCTACGAGCATTGCATTATAAAAAGCAGAAAACAATGGACAAAGATAATGAAATGTCACATTTTGCCCTTCCTACCTTTTTCTTTCATACTAACCTGGGTAAATAAAAGTTCACATAAAAGCCTTTGAAATTTCATCATGGGTTTTTTGAAAGAGGTGAAAATTGACCTAAAAGCATTTGACCTATAACTTGGCGGCTACTGAAAGTCTAGCCTCATAATTCAGTGGTTCAGTGACAGCTTTTGCCTATAAACCCAAGTCTTCATTTCACTGACGTTTTCAGGTTTAGTCTCCTTGAAAATGCTAACAAAAGTGAAGCATATCATTTCTCTGCTTGGGACAGCAATGGTGATGTTTATGGAACCGTTTGCTGTCTCAGGGGTAATCTCCCGGATAATTTGGATTAACCTTATCGGTTCTCTAGATACCACATTACCCAGGGTGGATGATCTCCAGAATAACCTTTTCAGATCTTAAAGTTTTAACCCAGCACCATGTTTTATCGAAAAGTTTCAACAGAAATTCAACTATTGAACCAGGCTTACTTCAGCTCTTTTGAAAATGGCCTTTATCCAGGCAAGAAAGCATAATATCTTCTATGAATCATTCTAATTAGAAAGTGGGGCATTCTGGCATCTCTTTCTGTTTACTTTTTTCACAAGACACTTGTTATATATCAAAGAGTCTCTCTCCTCACATTTGGTCAAGTTTTGAAATTGATTAGCCAGAAAAGAGGGGAGGATGCTTTTGTTAGTTTATTTGCTAGTAAAGAGTTTGTTTAAATGAGTGGAGAGTTTTTCCTAAGGAAGAATTTGCGTTTTAGACTGGCAACAGCAAGAATCTTTCATTTATATTTACATCAATCAAAAGTCATTCTGGGCCTTTTTTTTAATGAAAGAGGAAAAATCAAATGCTTCCTGAAGCTGAGATCAACCCTAAAATTCTGTTCCACTAAAGACTTCCACATTCTGATATTTGTTCTTTTAAAATCTAATTTAATGCTAAGAAATAATTATATCAATAATATAAGGCCAGAGCTTATAGTTCCAGTGCCAGGCTGTAAGTCTCAATTTCTTAAAATTGAAAAGTAGAAAAAGAAAATAATTTTGCAATCGTATTTTTTCAATTTTTTTTAAAGTTTTGTTTTCTGCAACTGTAATTATAATGTTGTAAGTTGGTGAGTCCAGGTGATTCTCTGCAGATTTTCTGGAGAATCTGCAGTTAGAATCAATTTAAAGTGATGGAACAGAGCAGAGGTGGCTGATAGGACTAATGTCATATCAGTAATGGCTGGAGTACTTTCATAGTCTTAATCAAAAGGGATAATAGAAGAAAAAGTCACTTTGCATTCATCATATTGAAACCTGCTTGTGCTTCTGAATTCAGGGTATCCAGAACACTTTAACCAATATGCATTAGGTTTGCTTCTGAAAATAGAGTCTGAAAGTAAGCACTTGAGCTATGGAATGTAAGAAAATATTGACTGCAGTTGAAGCCCTGTGAAGTTAGTAATGCTAATTAGGTTACTTTTTTACATGTAGGGCAAAGGAAGGTATTGAGGTTGTCTGTTCTCAAAATATAAGATCCTGCTGCTGATTTACTCTATAACATACCTTGAGCTGGTCACAGTAAAAGATCCAACAATTTTACTTTAGAAAGAATGACTAAAGCACCTTTCATAATAATAATAGTTTCTATTTCCTGATAATTTCCTTTGTGTGGGATGTTTGCGTGTGTTAGTATTTAGTATCATTAATTCTCACAACATGATCATCTCCATTTAACAGAAATTACAATTGAGACTCAAAAGACTTAGGCATGTGCCTGAATTTCCTAGTCTGGGTTGAAATCCCACAGTGAAGCTGCAATTGGAACCCAATCTGTTGCTGAAGTTTGTGCTCTCTTCTTGCCTGTGGAATGCTTAGTCATTCCCTGTTGAATCCTTTTGAAAATAAAATTGGAGAGATTAATGGAAAAAGCCAGAATATGGGGATAGGAAAAGGAAGTGATTGTGAAGGCAGTGGCATTTTCATTCAATTACATATTTGGTTTATAATTTGTAGAGCTGGGGCCAGGCAATTAGAGAATCAGCCAGTTGACTATCTAGTGGCATTTCCACTGAGTTTTCGAGCACAATCAATTAGAAAGTTTAGTTTAAACATTGGTAGGAGTATTTCTTGTTTTCAGACCAATGAACTAACGGAAAGATTTAAAAAAAATTTTAGACGGAGTCTAATGCAACCATACCTGGCTAATTTTTTTTTGTATTTTTAGTAAAAACTCGATTTCACCATATTGGCCAGGCTGGTCTCAAACTTCTGGCCTCAAGTGATCCACCTACCTCAGCCTCTTGAAGTGCTGGGATTACAGGTGTGAGCCACCATGCCTGGCCCTGGAGTATGATATCTAAAGAAATAATAAAAATAATAGTTATCATTTCTTGGACTTATCCTAAGTGTGAAGCATTTTTCATGAATTATTTTTAACCTTACAACATCTCTGTAATGTAGGTATTATTATTTCTGTTGTATGTTTAAAGAAACAAAGTAAACTATCATGGAGGTATTAGTTTGTTTTCACACCCCTGAATGTATTAGTTTGTTTTCACACTGCTGATAAAGACATACTTGAGACTGGGCAATTGATAGAGAAAAAAGAGTTTAATGGACTTACAGTTCCACATGGCTGGGAAGGCCTCACAATTATGGCAGCAGGCAAGGAGGAGCAAGTTACATCTTACACGGTTGGCATCAAGCAAAGAGAAGAGAGAACTCGTGCAGGCAAACTCTGTCTTATAAAGCCATCAGATCTCATGAGACTCAATCACTACCAGGAGAACAGCACTGGAAAGACCTGCCCCCATGATTAAATTACATCCATCAGATCTGTCCCACAACATGTGGGAATTTGAGATGAGACTTGGGTGAGGACAAAGCCAAACCATATCATTCTGCCCCTGGTTCCTCCCAAATATCATGTCCTCACATTTCAAAACCAGTGATGCTTCCCAATAGTCCTCTGAAGTCTTTTCTTTTCTTTCTTTCTTTTTTTTTTGTCTCAATTCTAGTGCAGTGTCTGAGATGGAGTAACCTCAGTCACCCAGGCTGTAGTGTAGTGGTGCCACCCTGGTTCACTATGACCTCTACCACCATGATTCAGGTGATTCTCCTGCCTCAGCCTCCCAAGTAGCTGAGATTACATGTTTGTACCACCATACACAGCTAATTTTTGTATTTTTGGTAGAGATGACATTTCACTATTTTGGCCAGGCTGTTCTCAAACTTCTGACCTCAAGTGATCTACCCACCTTGGTCTTCCAAAATGCTGGGATTACAGCTGATCCCCCAAAGTCTTAACTCATTTTAGCATTAACTCAAAAGTCCACAGTCCAAAGTCTCATCTGAGGCATGGCAAGTCCCTTATGCCTATGAGCCTGTAAAATCAAAAGCAAGTTACTTACTTAGTAGATACAATGGGGGTATAGGCATTGGGTAAATACTGTCATTCCAAGTGGTAAAAATTGGCCAAAACAAAGGACTGCAGGTCCCATGCAGTCTAAAATCCAGCAGGGCAGTCAAATCCTAAAGCTCCAAAATAGTTTCTTTTGACTCCATGTCTCACATCCAGGTCACACTGATGCAAGAGGTGGGCTCTCACGGCCTTCAGCAGCTCCATCTATGCAGCTTTGCAGGGTATTGTCCATCTCTGGGCTGCTTTCACAAGGAGGCATTGAGTGTCTGCAGCTTTTTCAGCTGCATGGTGCAAGCTTGTTGGTGGATCTACCATTTTGGTGTCTGGAGGATGGTAGCTCTCTTCTCACAGCCCCACTAAGTGGTTTCCCAGTAGGGACTCTGTGTGAGGGCTCTGATCCCGCATTTCCCTTCTGCACTGCCCTAGTAGAGGTTCTCCATGAGGACCCAGCCCTTGCAACAAACTTCTGCTTGGGCATTTCCATACATCTTCTGAAATCTAGGCAGAGATTCCCAAACCCCAATTTTTGACTTCTGTGCACTTGCAGGCTCAACACTGCATGGAAGATTTCAAGGCTTGGGGCTTAAACCATCTGAAGCTATGGCCTGAGCTCTATGTTGACTCCTTTCAGCCATGGCTGGAGCTACTGGAACACCAGGGCACCAAGTCCCTAGGCTGCACATAGCACAGGGACCCCATGCCCATCCCACAAAACCAATTTTTCCTTCTAGACCTCTGAGCCTATGTTGGGTGGGGCTGCTGTGAAGACCTCTGACACAGCCTGGAGATATTTTCCCTATTATTTTGGGATTAACATTAGTCTCCTTGTTACTTATGCCAATTTCTTCAGCTGGCTTAAATTTCTCCTTAGAAAATGAGATTTTCTTTTCTGTTGCATTTTCAGGCTGCAAATTTTCTGAATTTTTGTTCTCTGCTTCCCTTATAAATCTGAATGCCTTTAACAGCACCCAATTCACCTTCTGAATGCTTTGCTGCATAGAAATTTTTTCTGCCATATACCTAAATCACCTCTCTCATGTTCAAAGTTCCACAAATCTCTAGGGCAGGGGCAAAATGCGGCTAGTCTATTTGCTAAAACATAACAAGAGTCACCTTTGGTCTAGCTCCCAACGAGTTCCTCATTTCCATCTGAGACCATCTCACCCTGGACTTTATTGCTGATAGCCATTCAACAAGTCTCTAGGAAATTCCAAACTTTCCCATATTTTCCTGTCTTCTTCTGAACCCTCCCAACTGTTCCAACCTCTGCCTGTTACCCAGTTCCAAAGTTGCTTCCACATTTTTTAGTATCTTTTCATCAGTGCCCCACTCTACTGGTACCAATTTATTGTATCAGTTCATTTTCACACTTATATAAAGACATAACTGAGACTGGATAATTAATACAGGAAAAAGGATTTAATGGACTTAGAATTCCACATGGCTGGGGAGGCCTCATAATCATGGTGGAAAGCAAGGAAGAACAAGTCATGTCTTACATAGATAGTGGCAGGCAAAGGAAATAGAGAACTTGTACAAAAGACAAACTTTACCTTTTAAAGCCATCAGATCTCATAAGACTTTTTCACTACTAGAACAGCACAGGAAAGACCTGCCCCCACGATTAAATACCTCTCACTGAGTCCCTTCCACAACATGTGGGAATTCAAGGTGAGATTTGGATGGGGACACAGCCAAATCATATCACTAAATTTGCATTCTTTCAACTCTATCTTGCTGTCTCAGAGAAAAAGTATTTTTGCCCTTCCTGACCCATTGCATACTAAATGTATGATTTAATAATAAATGCCTTAGAACTATGTTTTAAGACTGATCAGTTTTGCATATTAGGCTAGAGGTACTGGTAAGAGCACATGGTATGTTAGGTAGGTTAGAATATGTTTTAGAGAGGAGACACCCACAACCTTTTGTTTTCTGGTCTTTCTATATAGTACCTTAGGCAGTGCGGTCTGAAAACGGTGGCACTGATCTGAGAGGTAGAACATGTCTGTCTCCAAGTCACATAACCTCACTGAGCCCAAATCTCACATCTTTTTTGTTTTATTCTCAATTTCTAATGCAGTGACTGGCATATAGTAGGAATGAGAATGATATATGATATGAATGAGGAGGCCGGGACTGCTGATTTTAGAACTGCTTCAGTTCTAAAATTCTGTGACTCAGGCACAGTAACTTTATTTTTTGATGCTTTGAGGAAAATCACATCAATATCTCTTATAAGGTCTTAACTAGTATGATATTTTGTAAGATATGAGTAAGGGTCTTCTAGCAAAAGATAACAATACCATATCTTTCCTTTCAAAGGGTTATGATAATTTATTAATAATTTGTATTGATCAAATGCCGCAAATGTGATGGGTACTCTAGGGAAAATAGGACCTGTCCCGCAGGTTCAGTCTGAAGAATTTCATGACACCAGCATTAATGACTAAGTTTAAAAGTGACTACATACCAGAGTCTGGTCACATATATTGTAGCATAGGAAAGATTCAGATTGAAATCAGCCCAGGCATGTCCAGAGAGAAGACAGTTCTCTAAAATTCTGTTCTATTGGTGGGACTTTTTCTTTGCCTCTTGTTGTGGTTTGGAATGGCAGCCACTGATATGTGGTCTCGTAAAGTATGGAAACCCCCTGCTTTGTGCTTACATAGGAAAAGTCCAAAACTTAGTAATTTACAATAAGAAGACCAATTACATCTTGATTCTCTGTTTACTCATTTGGAAAAGTTGATAGAAGTGTTTGCATCATCAGTTTACTGTGGAGATTCAAAATGAATGGCTGTAGAATAATCCAAGAAACTTCTAGTTCCATGACAATGATGTGCATACTGCAAAATTTCCAATCCTATAAAAAGATCAAAATAAATCTGTAGCTCATTTTCATTGAAATGTTTCAGTGGAACTTGTACCATGCGATTCTATTACTCTTTTAAAAGTCTAAATAACAAAAGTAAAGAAAGATAAGGGGAAACTGTTTGTTCACAACAGTAGCATTAATAAGTGTATAATTTGCAAAACCTCCTGAAAGCATGGCACATTTCTCAACCACAGGTGTGTACTATTTGCAAAAGTATTGTTCTATTCTCCAAATTTGTACTAATAACATACAGTTATTTCAAGTTGTAAGTTATATCTTATGCTTTACTTGTAGATAATTTGAAACCATAAATAAATAATGTTTCATGGGAAAAATCTGAAACTCAGATGTTGTATAATGATTTTGCATTATCTAAAAAAATTCTTATTAATTTAGGCACAGCTTATTAATTGAGGTATCAGCATTCATTATATTGCATTTTGCAGAAACTGAGTTTTTTAAAAATTGAAGGTTTGTGGCAACTCTGTGTTAAGCATCTACTGGTGCAATTTTTCCAATAGCACATGCTCACTTTGAGTCTCTGTGTCACATTTTGGAAATTCTCATAATATTTCAAACTTTTTCATTATCATTATATAGCTGCTATGGTGATCAGCATTCAGTGATCTTTGATGTTACTATTGTAATTTTTCTGAGGCACCACAGACTGCACCCATATAAGTCAAACTTAATAGATAGATGTTGTGTGTGTTCTGACTGTCTTATTGACCAATTTTTCTTCCATCTCTCTCCTCCTTGGGCCTTCCTGTTCCCTGAGACACAAAAGTATTGAAATTAGGCCAATTAATAACCACATCATGGCCTATATATATTCAAGTAAAAGGAAGAGTTGCATATATCTCACTTTAAATCAAAAGCTAGAATTGATTAAGTTTTGTGAGGAAGGCATGCTAAAACCTGAGACAGGTTGAAAGCTAGACCTCTTGTGCCAAACATTAGCCAAATTGTGAATGCAAACAAAGTTCTAGTTCCATGTTCTAGTTCTAGTTGTAGTTTAGTTCCAAGATAACCTTCCAAAATTCCAAATTTTGCAATATGCACATCATTGCCATGGAATTAGAACTTTCTTGGGACTAGAACTAGAACATGAACTAAGTTTCTTCTGCTGAACAGCCAAATTGTGAATGCAAAGAAACTTCTAGTTCCATGTTCTAGTTCTAGTTTCAACTAGAACTTTCCATAATATCTTAAAGGAAATTAAAAGTGATACTGCAGCAAACACACAAATGATAAGGAAATGAAACAACCTTATTGCTTATATGAAGAAAGTTTGAGTGATCTGGATAGAGGAGCGAAGCAGCCACAACATTTTCATAAGCCAAACCCTAGCCCAGAGCAAGGCCACAACTCTCTTCAATTCTGTGAAGGCTGGGAGAGCTGATACAGCTGCAGAAGAAAAGTTTGAAGCTAGCAGAGGTTAGTTCATAAAGATTAAGGAAAGAAGCCATTTTCATAACATAAAAGTACAAGGTGAAGCAGCAAGTGTTAATGTAGAATCTGCAAGTTATCCAGAAGATTTAGCTAAGATCATTGATGAAGGAGACTACACTAAAGAACACACTTTCATTGTAGATGAAACTGCCTTATATTGTAAGAAGATACCATCTAGGACTTTCATGGATATGGAGGAGAAATCAATGCCTGGCTTCAAAGCTTCAAAGCTTCAAAGGACAGGCTGACTCTCCTGTTAGGGGCTAATGTAGCTGGTGACTTTAAGTTGAAGCCAGTGCTTACCAATCCAAAAATCTTATGGCCCATAAGAATGATGCTGAATTGATTCTGCCTATGCTCTAGAAATGGAACAACAAGGTCTGGATTACAGCACATCTGTTTACAGCATAGTTTACTGAATAGTTTAAGCCCACTGTTGAGATCTACTGCTCAGATAACGATTCTTTTCAAAACATTACTGCACATTGACAATGCAACCAGGTTATTTAAGAACTCTGATAGAGATGTACAGGAGATAAATGTTGTTTCCATGCCTACTAACACAATATCTATTTTGCAGTCTAGGGATCAAAGAGTAATTTCAACTTTCAAGTCTTATTATTTAAGTAATACATTTCATAGGGTGGTAGCTGCCTTACAGAGTAAGTTGTGTGATGAACCTGGAAAAATAAGTGGAAAACTTCTGAAAAGGAGTCACCATTCTAGATGTCATTAAGAACATTTGTAATTCATGAGATGTTAAAATGTCAACATTAGCAGGAATTTGGAAGAAGTTGATTTCAACCCTCGTGATTGACTTTGAGGGATTTAAGGCTTCAATGATAACTGTAGACGTGGTGTAAATAGCAGTAGAACTAGAATTAGAACTGGAGCCTGAGGTGTGACTTAATTGCTTCAATCTCATAATCAAACTTGAAAGGATGAGGAGTTGCTTCTTATGGATAAGAAAAAAGTGGTTTCTTTCTGGTGAAGATGCTATAAACATCGTTGAAATGACAATAAAGGATTTAAAATCTTATATAAAGTTAGTAGATAAATCATCAGCAGGGTTTGAGAGGACTGACTCAAATTTTGAAAGAAGTTCTATTATGGATAAAATGCTGTCAAACAGCATTGTATGCTACAGAGGAATCTTTCATAAAAGGAAGAGTCAATCAATGTGGCCAACTTCATTGTTGTCTTATTTTAAGAAATTGCCACATCATCCCAATCTCCAGCAATGTCCTTTCTGATGAATCAGCAGCCACTGACCCTGAGGTCTAACCCTCCATCAACAAGAAGATTATGACTTACTGAAGGCTCAGATTGTTGTCAGTACTTTTTAACGTGAAATATTTTAAAATTAAGGTAGGTATTCTCTTTTTAAGACATAATGCTATTGTACACTTAATAGACCATAGTATGGTATAAATATTTATATGCACTGGAAAACCAAAAAATTTGTACGACTTACTTGATTGTGATATTTGCTTTGTTGTGGTAGTCTAGAATTGAACCTGCAATACTTCTGAAGTATGCATATATTTACAACATGTGCATCAGTAAATAACCTATGAATGTTACTTTTACTTTTCTGATATTTCTGCTAATATGTAACATTTTCGGTATTGATGAAGAAATTTATTCTGTATGATCCCCATGAAGGAGGAAAGCCTTGAATACTCTAATGTATCTGTAATAAGTAGGAACATTCCTAAATTAAATAAACAGTAAGATAGTAAAACAAAATTATGGTACTTGCTAGAGACTTTTTGTATTGCAATCGGAAGAATCTTTTAAGTTGAAAACAAAAGCTATGTGATTAGAACTGACTCTTCTCTTATATTTAAAGGTGTGAACCATGAGCATTTCTTTGACTAATTCTTTAGGACATCTCATCTTAGGGAGGACCCTCTTTCAGTTGATAACTGGCTTCAAGGGAGAAAAAAGGAATGTATTGACTTCATGTCCAAAAAGCTTATGGTTTCAGACATAGTCTGATCCACAGACTCATATAATGTCAATAAGATTATTTTTCTCACTCAGCTCTGCTTTTCTCTTTATTGGCTTTATTTTGAGTAGGTTCTTCCCTCATGATAATAAAGTGGGTATTAGTAGTTCAGCTTTATGTCCTATTTTTCGAGCAATTGAAGTGGAAGAGCATGTCTTTTTTTCCAATAGTTTCAATCAAAATATAAAGATTGAGTTTCATTAATTCTGGTTGTTCTGCCTTGGGTCACATGCTCATCCTTGGAACTAGTTTAGTGTCTGTATTACCCAAACCATATGAACTGAGGATGAAAAAAGAGAAAAATCAGACTTCTGTTACTAGAGAGGGACTGAAAATAAATGTTCATTATATTTCTTTTATTAACATTAAAATATAAGGGGGTCCTACTTGTTCTCTTCCTTATATCACAGATGAGGATTTCACATTTGGCTGTCTCTCATGCAAAAATGTACACATTTTCCTCCATCTTACCTATCTGGGATTGCTCACTAGTTTCTCTATGAGATCATGATTTATAACCAGAGGTTTTTAGGAATATGAAATCCCTAAGGGGAGAATGCTTCCATTTATAGAAGAAAAATTGCCCTGTGCTGTTTAGCCATATGACTTGCCTTGGTGTGAAGATATGTATTCTTACATAATCAAAATCCCCTCATGTTGATAAAAATCAAATTTATAGAGCAGGACATATATTATGTGTCCTCTTCACAAGGAACTTCTAATACTGGTGTCTCCTCAAAGACAGAGTATTATTAAGCCGTGTGAATTATTTTAGAAATTATTTTTTTATTTGAAAATTAAGCTTCATTCAATTGTGTGGTTGTGTTTAGTCTACTGAATTTCTGAGTGTTCAAGGACAGTTAATATCTGCCAATGAAGTCATAAGGGAATTGGTACATCATAACAATTATAAGAGTATGAAACTTTTAAATATAACTTTAAATGAGGATGCCAGATGAGTATACTCCATTTAAGAATATATATGGAGTTATTAAATGAAGTTCATTATGTTGCTAACTACCTTTTAGTAATTTATTTCTATAACAGTTTTTGCATTCAGAAAGACTAAAATTATTTAACTTTGTCATAATGTGAGATAGTCAAGATTTAGAAAACGAAACCATAATTCAGTTTTATTTTAAAAACTCTTACGGGAGTGATAGAAACTGAGCTGGATTCCTAATATATGAGCAAACCATAAACATAGAGGAAGAAAAACTCATTAAGACTCCATCAGAAAAACCAGGCACATAAACACAATACAAAAACAATTCAAACACAATATAAAAGTTTAAACTTTATGTTTAAAACATTAGATTCTTAGAGTGGTATTCAATTCCATACTCTGAAATAAAGCATAACATATCAGAACTATTTTTACCACCTGAACTTTTAGAACTATTTAAGAGTCTAATAAGTCTTGGATGCAGCAAGTAGGAACCTCAGAATGTTTGCTTTTCTTTATCAGAAGATTCATTCTTAAGAAGTGGGTGAGTAGGCAAGCACACTTTTTCTCCCTTGACTCTTGCATAGATTTGACTTTTGGTTTAATCTGTCTAATATGAAAAATAGTCGTTAGCTTTTATTAATAGAAGTCTCTACTTTGAAGAAATCTGGGCAACCTCACTATGTAAACTCCCTAAAATAAAAAAATCCATAACTGATACAAATTTTAGAATACTGAAAGTTTACTGAATGACAATTCTGATTTAGTAAAATGATATTTAGTAAATCAATTCTCATTTAGTAAAAACCACGAGTTACATCTTCACTAGGAAACTGTGAGTTTCTGAGTCTGAAGCTATGAGTCTTGCATTGGATTCTCTTACAAGGACAACTCTGTGACCAGATTTCTGCTCAAGCCTATTGTAATGTTCTCCATTTTATTCTTTAATGGGATGGATTTTAGGAAGTAACTACTAATGCTCATTGCTATTATGAGTAATCATTGTATATTATTTTTATTTTTAAGTTTCTTTTCCTTTTTATTAGATTTATTTTTATACAACTTGTGTATGTGTATGTGTGTGTTTTTTTTTTTTTAAATTGTAATACTGGAGACATGTTGAGATCTGGAGTATGAAGTATTCTAACAAATAATGTAGTACTATTGTGTGATAAACATACATTTTATTATCATTGCGTCTATAATAGCAGTGTATTAGTCTGTTCTCATGAAGAAATACCCAAGACTGGGTAATTCATAAAGAAAAGAGTTTTAATTGATTGAGTTCTGCATGTCTAGGGAGGCCTGAGGAAACTTACAATCAGGGCAGAAGGCAGTGGGAGAGAGAATGAGAGCTGAGAGAAAGGGGAAGCCCCTTTTAAAACCATCAGATCTCATGAGAACTCATTCATCATCACAAGAACATTATGTGGGAAACCACCCACATGTTTCATTTGTCTCCACCTGATCCCACCTTTGACATGTGGGGATTATTACAATTTCAGGTGACATTTGGGTAGGGATACAGTTAAACCATATCAAGTAGTTATCATTTTCATAATTTTTAATATGTCAGACATTATGGCACATTACTTTAACCTTCATAACAAACCTAAGAGACAAATACTTCTATCCTCATTTTAAAGATTTAAGTAATTTACTCAAGATCACTTGGCTAATAAATGTCAGAGCTAGGATTCAGACTCAGATTTGTTGGACTCCAAAGTCTTAAAAAAATTGTCTGATTAAAAATATAAAACAATTTGTCTTATTAACAAAATTATGGCATATGGAAAGATTTTAAAAATGCCGAAAAGCATGAGAGAAAAATTTCCTCTTTTGCCCTCTCCTGCTTATAGTTAAGAATTTTTCAAATGAATATACTTTATATACATATATTTATGTATATATAAATGTGATAATATGAAGTATTGACCCTTGTCTTGTAAAAATTGTTTCTTTTAAGTTTACATATTACAAAATTCACTCTTTTTGGTATACTATGAGGTTAAAACTTTATCTTTATTTTACTATGAAGATGTACATTTAGAAATTAATAGATGCCTAGGCCAGGTGAGATGGCTCATGCCTGTAATCCCAGCACTTTGGGAGACTGAGGCGGGCGGATCACAAGGTCAGGAGTTCGAGACCAGCCTGGCCAATATGGTAAAATCTCATCTCTACTAAAAATACAAAAATTGGCTGGTCTTGGTGGTGGGTACCTGTAGTCCCAGCTATTCGGTAGGCTGAGGCAGGAGAATCGCTTGTACCTGGGAAGTGGAGGTTGCAGTGAGCTGACATTGTGCCACTGCATTCCATTCTGGGTGACGGAGAGAGACTCTGTCTCAAAAAAAAAAAAAATTAATAGATGACCTTTTAGAGCAATTTTAGGTTTTTGGAAAACTGCGTAGAAGGTACAGAATTTCATATTCTCATTTCCTCCCTTCCCCACCACTCCCATTCTACTTTCCCTGTTATTAACATAGAGAATTAGTATACATTTATTACAATTGATGAGCCCATATTTATACTTTATTATTAATAACAGTCCATAGTTTACATTAGAGTTCCCTTTTGCAGTGTACATTTTGAGTTTTGACAAATGTGTAATTAAATATATATACAATTATAGTATCATGCAAAACAGTTTTACTGTCCTAAATCCTCTGTGCTTTACCTAGTCAGCACTCTTACTCTCCCTCTGAACCTTCAGCAGCCACTGATTTTTTGTTTTGTTTTGTTTTGTTTTTTTAAATTGCATTTTAGGTTTTGGGGTACATGTGAAGAACATGCAAGATTGTTGCATAGGTACACACATGGCAGTGTGGTTTTCTGCCTTCCGTCCCCTCGCCTATATCTGTCATTTCTCCCCATGCTATCTCTTCCCACCTCCCCACCCACGTCCCTCCCCTATTTCCCCCCAACAGACCCCAGTGTGTAGTGCTCCCCTCCCTGTGTCCATGTGTTCTCATTGTTCAAAACCCGCCTATGAGTGAGAACATTCAGTGTTTGATGTTCTGCTCTTGTGTCAGTTTGCTGAGAATGATGGTTTCCAGGTTCATCCATGTCCCTACAAAGGACGTGAACTCATCGTTTTTGATGGCTGCGTAATATTCCATGGTGTATATGTACCACATTTTCCCTATCCAGTCTATCATCGTTGGGCATTTGAGTTGGTTCTGGGTCTTTGCTATCGTGAAAAGTGCTGCAATGAACATTCGTGTGCACGTGTCCTTATAGTAGAATGATTTATAATCCTTTGGATATATACCCAGAAATGGGATTGCTGGGTCAAATGGGATTTCTATTTTTAGGTCATTGAGGAATCGCCACACTGTCTTCCACAATGGTTGAATTAATTTACATTCCCACCAACAGTGTAAAAGTGTTCCTATTTCTCCACATCCTCTCCAGCATCTGTTGTTTCCTGATTTTTTAATAATCGCCATTCTAACTGGTGTGAGATGGTATCTCAATGTGGTTTTGATTGCATTTCTCTAATGACCAATGATGATGAGCATTTTCTCATATGTTTGCTGGCCTACTGTACGTCTTCTTTTGTAAAGTATCTGTTCATATCTTTCACTCATTTTTGAATGGGCTTGTTTGTTTTTTTCTTGTAAATCTGTTTTAGTTCTTTGTAAATTCTGGATATCAGCCCCTTGTCAGATAGGTAGACTGCAAAAATTTTTTCCCCATTCTGTTGGTTTCTGATTCACTCTAGTGACTGTTTATTTTGCCGTGCAGAAGCTGTGGAGTTTGATTAGGTCCCATTTGTCTATTTTGGCTTTTGTTGCCATTGCTTTTGGCGTTTTGGTCATGAAGTCCTTGCCTATGCCGATGTCCTGAATGGTTCTGCCTACATCTTCTTGTAGGGTTTTTATGGTGTTAGGTCTGATGTTTAAGTCTTTAATCCATCTGGAGTTAATTTTGGTGTAAGGTGTCAGGAAGGGGTCCTGTTTCTGCTTTCTGCACATGGCTAGCCAGTTTTTCCAACACCATTTATTAAACAGGGAATCCTTTCCCCATTGCTTGTTTTTGTCAGGTTTGTCGAATATCAGATGGTTGTGGGTATGTTGTATTTCCTCTGAGGCCTCTGTTCTGTTCCATTGGTCTATATATCTGTTTTGGTACCAGTACCATGCTGTTTTGATTACTGTAGCCTTGTAGTATAGTTTGAAGTCCAGTAGTGTGATGCCTCCTGCTTTGCTCTTTCTGCTTAGAATTGACTTGGCTATGCAGCCTCTCTTTTGGTTCCATATGAAGTTTAAGGTGTTTTTTTCCAGTTCTGTGAAGAAGGTCATTGATAGCTTGATAGGAATAGCATTGAATTTGTAAGTTACTTTGGGTAGTATGGTCATTTTCACGATGTTGATTCTTCCTAACCATGAATATGGAATGTTTCTCCATCTGTTTTTGTCCTCTCCTATTTCGTTGAGCAGTGGCTTGTAGTTCTCTTTGAAGAGGTCCTTTACGTTCCTTGTTACTTGTATTCGTAAGTATTTTATTCTCTTTGTAGCAATTGTGAATGGCAGTTCATTCTTGATTTGGCTCTCTTTAAGTCTATTACTGGTGTATAGGAATGCTTGTGATTTTTGCACATTGATTTTGTATCCTGAGACGTTGCTGAAGTTGTTTATCAGTTTCAGGAGATTTTGGGCTGAGATGATGGGGTCTTCTAGATATACAATCATGTCATCTGCAAATAGAGACAATTTGATTTCCTCCTTTCCAATTTGGATACCCTTTATTTCTTTTTCTTGCCTGATTGCTCTGGCTAGAACTTCCAGTACTATATTGAATAGGAGTGGTGAGAGAGGGCATCCTTGTCTAGTGCCAGATTTCAAAGGGAATGCTTCCAGCTTTCGCCCATTCAGTATGATATTGGCTGTTGGTTTGTCATAAATAGCTTTTATTGTTTTGAGATACATTCCGTCAATACCTAGTTTATTGAGGGTTTTTAGCATAAAGGGCTGTTGAATTTTGTCAAAAGCCTTCTCTGCATCAATTGAGATAATCATGTGGTTTTTGTCTTTGGTTCTGTTTATGTGGTGAATTACGTTTATGGACTTGCGTATGTTGAACCAGCCTTGCATCCCCGAGATGAATCCTACTTGATCATGGTGGATGAGCTTTTTGATATGCTGTTGCAATCGGTTTGCCAGTATTTTATTGAAGATTTTTGCATCTATATTCATTATGGATATTGGCCTGAAATTTTCTTTTCTTGTTGAGTCTGCCGGGTTTTGGTATCAGGATGATGTTTGTCTCGTAAAATGATTTGGGAAGGATTCCCTCCTTTTGAATTGTCTGGAATAGTTTCAGTAGGAATGGTATCAGCTCCTCTTTGTATGTCTGGTAGAATTCGGCTGTGAACCCGTCTGGACCTGGGCTTTTTTTGGGTGGTAGGCTCTTTATTGCTGCCTCGACTTCAGGCCTTGTTATTGGTCTATTCAGGGTTTTGGCTTCTTCCAGGTTTAGGCTTGGGAGGATGCAGGTGTCCAGGAATTTATCCATTTCTTCCAGGTTTACTAGTTTATGTGCATAGAGTTGTTTGTAATAATTTCTGATGATGGTTTGGATTTCTGTGGAATCTGTGGTGATATCACCTTTCTCGTTTTTTATTGCATCAATTTGGTTATTCTCTCTTTTCTTTTTTATTAATCTGGCTAGTGGTCTGTCTATTTTGTTGATCTTTTCAAAAAACCAGCTCCTGGATTTATTGATTTTTTGAAGAGTTTTTTGTGTCTCTATTTCCTTCATTTCTGCTCTGATCTTAGTTATTTCCTGTCTTCTGCTAGGTTTTGAGTTTTTTTGATCTTGCTCCTCTAGCTCTTTCAATTTTGATGATAGGGTGTCAATTTTAGATCTCTTCTTTCTTCTCATGTGGGCACTCATTGCTATATATTTTCCTCTAGAGACTGCTTTAAATGTGTCCCAGAGATTCTGGTATGTTGTGTCTTCGTTCTCATTGGTTTCGAAGAACATCTTTATTTCTGCCTTCATTTCGTTGTTTATCCAGTCAACATTCAAGAGCAAGTTGTTCAGTTTCCATGAAGCTGTGCGGTTCTGAGTTAGTTTCTGCATTCTGAGTTCTAACTCGATTGCACTGTGGTCTGAGAGACTGTTTGTTATGATTTCCGTTCTTTTGCATTTGCTGAGGAGTGATTTATTGCCAATTATGTGGTCAATTTTAGAGTAGGTGTGATGTGGTGCTGAGAAGAATGTATATTCTGTGGATTTGGGGTGGAGAGTTCTGTAAATGTCTATTAGGTTTGCTTGTTCCAGGTCTGTATTCATTTCCTGGATATCCTTGTTGATTTTCTGTCTGGTTGATCTGTCTAATATTGACAATGGGGTGTTAAAGTCTCCTACTATTATTGTGTGGGAGTCTAAGTCTCTTTGTAAGTCATTAAGAACTTGCCTTATGCATCTGGGTGCTCCTGTATTGGGTGCGTATATGTTTAGGATCGTTAGCTCTTCTTGTTGCAGTGATCCTTTTACCACTATGTAATGTCCTTCTTTGTCTCTTTTGATCTTTGTTGCTTTAAAGTCTATTTTATCAGAGATGAGAATTGCAACTCCTGCCTTTTTTGCTCTCCATTTGCTTGGTAAATCTTCCTCCATCCCTTTATTTTGAGCCTTTGTGTATCCTTGCATGTAAGATGGGTTTCCTGGATACAGCACACTGATGGGTTTTGGCTTTTTATCCAATTTGCCAGTCTGTGTGTTTTGATTGGGGCATTTAGTCCATTGACATTTAGGGATAGTATTGTTATGTGTGAATTTGATACTGTCATTTTGATGCTACCTGGCTGTTTTGTTGGTTAGTTGATGCAGCTTCTTGATTGTGTTGGTGCTCTTTTACCATTTGGTATGTTTTTGGAGTGGCTGGTACTGGTTGTTCCTTTATATGTGGAGAGCCTCTTTCAGGAGTTCTTGTAGAGCAGGTTTGGCGGTGATGAAATCTCTGAGTGCTTGCTTGTTCACAGAGGATTTTATTTTTCCTTCACTTATGAAGCTTAGTTTGGCTGGATAGGAGATTCTGGGTTGAAAGTTCTTTTCTTTGAGGATGTTGAATATTGGCCCCCAATCTCTTCTGGCTTGTAGGGTTTCTGCTGAGAGATCTGCTGTGAGTCTAATGGGCTTCCCTTTGTGGGTAACCCGACCTTTCTCTCTGGCTGCCCTTAGCATTTTCTCTTTCATTTCAACCCTGGTGAATCTGACGATTATGTGCCTTGGGGTTGCTCTTCTTGAGGAATATCTTTGTGGTGTTCTCTGTATTTCCTGGATTGGAATATTGGTCTGCCTTGCTTGGTTGGGGAAGTTTTCCTGGATAATATCCTGAAGAGTATTTTCCAGCTTGGATTCATTGTCTTCATCACATTCAGGTACACCTATCAGACGTAGATTAGGTCTTTTCACATAGTCCCACATTTCTTGAAGATTTTGTTCATTTCCTTTTTGCGCTTTTTTCTCTGTTCTTGCCTTCTCTTTTTATTTCATTGAGTTGATCTTCGACCTCTGATATCCTTTCTTCTGCTTGGTCAATTCGGCTGTTGAAGCTTGTGCATGCTTCATGAAGTTCTTGTGTTGCATTTTTCAGCTCCATCAATTCACTTATACTCCTCTCCATGCTGTCCATTCTCGTCAGCAGTTCGTCCAATCTTTTTTCAAGGTTCCTATTTTCTTTGCATTCAGTTAGAACATGTTCTTTTAGCTCACTGTAGTTTCTTACTACCCACCTTCTGAAGTCTGATTTTGTCATTTCATCACCCTCCTTCTCCATCCGGTCTGGTTCCCTTGCTGGTGAGGAGTTGTGATCCCTTTTAGGAGGAGAGGTGTTCTGGTTTCGGGAGTTTTCATCCTTTTTGCGCTGGTTTCTTCCCATTTTTGTGGGTTTATCCACCTGTTGTCTGTCTCTGTCCCAGGGAGTTGGAGCTTTATGAGTTTCCGTTGCACTACTGCCTTTTTTGATTTTTCTTTCAGGTCTGACCCGCCCAGCTAGCAGCAAGCCTAGCCACTGCCTGCCTGCAGGGGCTTTGCTGAGCTGCTGTGGGCTCCGCCCAGCTGCCCTGAGCTCTTCCCTGCAGTCCTGTTTATATGGGCGTAGTTAGAACTCTCCTGGCAATTGTGGCCCCGCCGCTGTTATGGCGGACTCTCTCTGTTGGGGCAGGTTGCCTCGGCAACGGCAGCCTGCCTCCGTAGCAGTGGAGAGTCTCAGTAATGGCGGAAGCCCCTCCCCCACCGAGCCGGACAGTCCTGGTTCAGCTGTGCTTGGTTTGAAGGGCTCAACCCAGAGGGTTTCCAATTACTGTTTTTGTTTTCGTTGTTGTTGGGGGTGGAGGGGTGGGACCAACCGAGCCTGATCACCTGGCTCCCTGACTCAGAGTCTTTTCTTTTAAGTTGAAGGACCCCGCGTTCCGGTCGCTTGTTGAAAAGAAAAGGCACAGGGATCGCCCGTGCTGAGACTCACGGAGTCGGCTCGAACTGCGGCGCCGGCTCCTGGCGGATTTTTTGCCTTGGAATCTCCTGGCCTGGCTCGCTATTTCAGATGAATGGGCAACTCTGCCATCTCAGGGCTCTGCTCGCCAGCTAAGAGGGCTCCCAGACCAGTGGCTTCTGTACAGAGAACCGCAGCAACAGGGAGTGGTCACAGCAGCCACGCAGGCGGAATCAGCCCCGCGGGGGCCAAAACAGCTGCACCGGCTGGGACTGCGATGCTGGCGACCCCCCTGCCTGGGTATCCCCTGGTCTGTGGGCAATAAGAGTTCGTCTGGAAATGCAGCGTCCACTCACCCTCTGCACTTTGACTGGGAGCTGAAGTCCTGAGCTGTTCTTAGGCGGCCATCTTCCCAGCATTCCCAACACTGTTTATTAAATAGGAAATCCTTTCCCCATTGCTTGTTTTTGTCAGGTTTACCAAAGATCAGATGGTTGGAGATGTGTGGCATTATTTCTGAGGCCTTTGTTCTGTTCCATTGGTCTAAATATCTGTTTTGGCATCGGTACCATGCTGTTTTGATTACTGTAGCCTTCTAGAATAGTTTGAAGTCAGGTAGAACTCCAGCTTTTTTCTTTTGCTTAGGATTGTCTTTTTTTGGTTCCATGTGAAATTTAAAGTAGTTTTTTCTAATTCTGTGAAGGAAGTTGATGGTAGCTTGATGGCAACAGCATTTAATTTTTATATTACCTTGGGCAGTATGGCCATTTTCACAATATTGATTCTTCCTATCTATAAGCATGGAATGTTTTTCTGTCTGTTTGTGTCCTCTCTTATTTCCTTGAGCAGTGGTTTGTAGTTCTTGAAGAGGACCTTCACATTCCTTGTAAGTTTTATTCCTAAGTATTTTTTTTCTTTGTACTAGTTGTGAATGGGAGTTCACTCATGATTTGGTTCTGGTTGTTTATTATTGGTGTATAAGAATGCTGTGATTTTTGCACATAGATTTTGTATCCTGAGACTTTTTTATTTTTATTTTTATTTATTTATTTATTTTTTTGAGACGGAGTTTCGCTCTTGTTACCCAGGCTGGAGTGCAATGGCGCGATCTCGGCTCACCGCAACCTCCGCCTCCTGGGTTCAAGCAATTCTCCTGCCTCAGCCTCCTGAGTAGCTGGGATTACAGGCACGCGCCACCATGCCCAGCTAATTTTTTGTATCTTTAGTAGAGACGGGGTTTCACCATGTTGACCAGGATGGTCTCGATCTCTTGACCTCGTGATCCACCAGCCTCAGCCTCCCAAAGTGCTGGGATTACAGGCTTGAGCCACCGCGCCCGGCTATCCTGAGACTTTTTTGTGTGTGTGTGTGCTGAAGTTGTTTATCAGTGTAAGGAGTTTTGGGGGCTGAGATGATGGGGTTTCTAAATATGCCATCATGTTGTCTGCAAACCCAGCCAATTTGACTTCCTGTCTTCCTATTTTAATACACTTTACTTTTTTTCTTTGCCTGATTGCTCCAGCCAGAACTTCCAATACTATGTTGAATAGGGGTGATGAGAAAGGGTATCCTTGTCTTGTGCCAGTTTTCAAAGGAAGTGCTTCCAACTTTTGCCCATTCAGTATGATATTGGCTTCTTTGTCTTGGGAAGATTCAAAATTCATTCTAGATATTTGAAAATATGCAATACATTGTTGTTGATTATATCACAGTATAGTGCTATAAACACTAGAACTTATTTCAACTATCTAGCTGTACTTTTGTATCTCTTAACCAATCTCTTAGTGATGTTAACCATTTTTTTCACATTCCTGTAGGCCATTTGTATTTCTTTTGATAAGGTCTATTAAGCTTATTTACCCATGTTTCAATGAGATGATGATGATGATGATGATGATGATGATGATATTGAGTTGTTTGGGTTCCTTTTATATTTTGGATATTAATTCCTTGTCATATAAATTGTTTGCAAATATTTTCTTCCATTTTTGCAGGTTCAATCTGTTGATTGTTTCCTTTGTTGTGCAGACACTTTTTCATTTAATGTAATCCCATGTATCTATTTTTTCTTTTGTTTCCTGTGCTTTTGAGTTCTTAATTATAGAAGCTTTACACAGAACCCAGACTGAAATGTTTCCCTTATCTTCTCTTCTACTATTTTTATGGTTTCAGTTATTACATGTAAGTGTTTAATTCATTTATATTTGATTTTTGGATATGGTGAGAGATAGGGGTCTCCTTTAATTTTTTGCATATGTATATCTAGTTTTCTCAGCACTATTTATTGAAGAGGATGTCCATTTCCTAATAAATGTTCTTGGCACATTTGTCAAAACTCAATTTAACGTAAATGCATGGACTTATATCTGGGCTATCTATTCTTTTCGATTGGTCTATGTTTCTGTTTTCATGACAATACCATGTTGTCTTTGTTACAATAGCTTTGTAGCATATTTTGAGATCTGGTATATGATTCCTTCAACTTTGCTGTTTTTGATCAGAATGATTTTGGCTATTCAGAATCTTTTGTAGTTCCATATAAATTTTAGAATTTTTTCAGTTTCTATGAATAAATTTATTGGTATTTGGATAGATATTACATTGCATCAATAGATTGCTTTTGGTAGTATGGTAATTTTCACATATTAATTATTCCAATTTATAAATGTTGGATGTCTTTAAAGGACATCATTTCATTCTTTTTTATGGCTGTGTAGTTTTCCACAGTGTATATGACCACATTTTCTCTAACTAATCCAGTGTTGATAGACACCTAGGCTGATTACATGTCTTTGCTATTGTGAGTAGTGCTGCAGTGAACATAAGAGTGAATGTGTCTTTTTGGGAGAATAATTTATTTTCTTTTGGATATATACCCAGTAATGGGATTGCTGGGGTTGAATGATAGTTCTGTTTTAAGTTCCTTGAGAAATCTACAAACTGCTTTCCACAGTGGCTGAGCTAAATTTACACACTCACAACCAGTGTATCAGCATTTCATTTTTTCTGAAGCCCACCAGTATCTGTTGTTTTTTGCCTTTTATTAATAGGTATTCTGAGTGGTGTGAGATGGTATCTCATTGTCATTTTTGATTTGCATTTCTCTGATGATTAGTGTTGTGGAACATTTCTTCACATGTTTGTTGGGGTGTAGCTTTTAGAGTTTTCTATATATAAGATCATGCAATTTGCAAACAATTGACAGTTTGACTTACTCCTTTCCAATTTGGATGCCATTGATTACTTTCTCTTGTCTAATTGCTCTGGCAAGGATATTCAATACTATATTGAATAGAAATAGTGAGAATAGGCATCCTTGTCTAGTTCTAGATCTTACAAGAAAAGCTTTCAAGTTTTCCCCATTCAGTATTATGTTGGCTGTGTGTTTGTTATATACAGTTTTTACAGTGCTGAGGTACATTCTTCCTATACCTAACTTGTTGAGAGTTTTATTATGAAGTGATGTTGAATTTTATTAAATACTTTTTCTGTGACTGTTGAAATGATCATGTGGTTTTTGTCCTTCATTTTGTTGACAGAAGGTACCATGTTTATTGATTTACATATATTGAATCAACCTTGTGTTCCTGGGATTCCACTTGATCATGATTGAATGATCTTTTTAATGTGTTGCTAAATTTGGTTGACTAGTATTTTGCTCAGGATTTTGCATCTGTCATATCAGGGATATTGTACTATAGTTCGCTCTTGTTGTATCTTTGTCTGGTTTTAGTATCAGGATAATGTTGGTCTCACAGACTGACTTTAGAAGAATTGCCTTCTCTGCAATTCTCTGCAAGATTTTAAAAAGTCTTGGTATTAGTTCTTTAAATATTTGGTAGAATTCTACAGTGAATTAATTAGTTTTTTGGCTTTTCTTTGTTGGAAGATTGTTTATGACAGGTTTAATCTTCTTTCTCGTAATCGTTCTGTTTAGACTTTCTATTTCTTCCTGGTTCAATATTGGCAATTTGTATTTGTCTGGAAATTTAATCGTTTCCACTAGATTTTTCAGTCTGTTGGCATATAGCCATTTGTAACACTCTCTAATGAGATTTTGTATTTCTGGCATTTGTTTTAATGTCTTCTGTTTTGTTTTTTATTTTATTTATTTGGGCCTTTTTGTTGTTGTTAGTCTAGTAAAAGTTTCATGCTTTTATCTTAAAAAAAAAAACCCAACCTTTTGTTTCATCGATCTTTTACATTTGTCTCAATTTTGTTTACTTTTGCTCTAATCTTTATTATTTCTTACTTCAACTAATTTTGGGTTTGTTTTATTTTTACTTTTCTAGCCCTTTGAGATGAATTGTTAGGTTGTTTATTTGAAATATTTCTACTTTTTTGATGTAGGCATTTATTTCATCAACTTCCTTTTATTACTGCCTTTGACTTTGCTGTATCCCATAGGTTTTGCCATGCTGTATTTCTATTTTTGTTTGTTTCATGAAATTTTCAAATACTCTTCTTTATTTCTTAATTGGCTCATTGGACATTTAGTAGCAAGTTGTTTAATTTTTATGTATTTGTACTATTTTGAAAGTTCCTCTTGTTTTGATTTCTAAGTTAATTCCATTGTGGCCAGAAAAGCTATTTGAGACTTGTTTTGTGGCCTAACGTGTGGTCTATACTGAAGAATGTTCTATGTGCTGATGAAAAGAATGTGCATGCCATAGTTGCTGGATGAAATGTTTTGTAAATGTCTATTAGGTCCATTTGGTCCAAAGTGCAGTTTAAATCCAATGTTTCTTTTTGATTTTCTGTCTAGATAATTTGTCTAATGCTGGCAAGGGGATGTTGAAGTCCCCAGCTATGATTTCCTGCATCTCTCTCTCTCTTTAGATCTAATAATATTTGCTTCATATACCTGAGTGCTCTGGTGTTGGGTGTGTATATGTGTATATATATTTACAATTGTTATATTCTCTTGCTGCATTGATTCCTTCATTATAATATAATAACCTTTTTGCCTTTTTTCACAGTTTTCCACTTAAAGTCGATTTTATCTAATATAAATAAAGCCACTCTAGCTCTTTGGTTTCCATTTGCATGGAATACCTTTTTCCATTCCTTTACTTTCAGTCTATATGTGTCTTCACAGGTGAGGTGAGTTTCTTGTAGGTAGCATATAGTTAGATCCCTTAAAATCCATTTAGCCAGTATACATCTTTTAATTGGGGAATCTAATCCATTTACATTCAAAATTATTACTGATAGGTGAGGACTTCCCATCCCAAAGAGAGAGGCATGACTGCCCTGTATGTGGCCAAGGTAGTTTTTTTTTTAGCAGGCAGGGAATCACTTCAGCTTGGATAGGTGAAATAACTCCACTTCTGTTTGCCCATGAGGAAACGTGTAATAGCTTGGGGATGTTGGGACACCAGCCTGGGGTGGTTTGGTAGTGGCTTAGCATCAGGGATGAAGGGGATCTGTGGCTATTTGCCTTCAGAGCAAGACACAATCCAGCTGTAGTTCTAGTTCCAGGATGGTGTAGCACAGTAGCTGCAGAGGCCTCAGGGTTTGGGGCATAATATTGGCTGCTTCTTTGTAGGGAGCACAGCTAAGTGGACTCCAGGCAACTACCTCAGTTGGGCTGATTGCCTGTGAGCACTGCAGGGGGACCCTAGTGGTGAGTTCTCTAGGTTTTCAATGTGTTGATGATGGTTGTTAGGATCCTCTTGCTTACCTCCTCATTGTAGAAAGAGGTTTCTCCTAGTTTCCAGCTGATCCCAGTTGGGGATGGGGTAGTGAAGAACCAGCATTTCCGTCTCTTCTCTGTGTGTCTAGGATTTTTGTTACTCCTTGGATGCACTCCAGCACTCTCCCTCAGTTATTTTCATTAATATGTCACTGTTTATTCATTGCTCTGGATATCTTTGTGAAGGGAACGAGCACACCTCTTGCTGATGTCACTCTTTCTTAATTTGGCTATTCTAGTTCCTTTGCTTTAAATATTTATGTAATTCTAAGAATCAGCTTAACATCTACAAAAAAGTTAGAATTTTGATTCAGATTACTTTGAATGTATAGATGAATTTTTAAATAGCTGTGCTGAAAAATATGTCCTTTTCTTGAACCCTATCTTAAGGATAATGCACTCAGTTTTTCACCATTACTTATTATCACATTAACTACAGATTTTTTGCAGGTGCACATTATCAGGTTGAAGAAAGTTCTCGTCTAGGCTAGGTGCAGTGGCTCACGCCTGCAATCCCAGCACTTTGAGACGCCAAGGTAAGTGAAATACTTGAGCTCCTGGGCAACATGGCAAAACCCTGCCACTACAAAAAAATTAAAAAGTTACCCAAGTGTGGTGGCATGCACCTGTAGTAGTCCCAGATACTGGGGGCAGCGGTGTTAAGCTGGGAGGATTGCTTGAGCCCAGAAAGTTGAGGCTGCAGTGAGCCGAGATTCCACCACTGTACTCCAGCCTGGGTGACAGAGAAAGACCCTGTCTTAAAAAAAAAGTTATTTTTTCTATATCTACTTTTGGAGCTTTTCCTTTTGTCATGAATGAATGCTGGATTTTGTTAAAGTATTTTTCCGCAGTTGAGATAATTTGTGACTTCTCTTTATTTTCTAAATGTTGTGAATTATATCAAGAGATTTTCTAACCAGCTTTGCAGTCCTAGATAAACTGCAGTTTGCTCACGTTGAATTGTACTTTTATATGTTGCTGGATTCAATTTGCTAATATTTTGCTGAGGATTTATGCCTCTGTAGTCATAAGGATATTGGTTGCAGTTTTAAAAATATAATGTCTTTTTCTGGTTTTGATACTAGTGTGATGTTGACCTCATAAAATGGGTTGGGAAGTGTTTATTCTTCTTGCATTTTCTAGTAGAGATAGTGTAGAATTAATATTATTTCTTCCATACATATTTGGTAGAAGTCTCCAGTGAAATTATCTGGGCCTGGATTTTATAGAAATGCAGATTTTCTATTTGTTTTTGAATTAGTTTTGTTAATTCTGTCTTTCAAGACACTGGTAAGTTGTTGAATTTATGGGTAGAAGGTCATTTGTAGTATTATTGTCCTTTTAATGTATGTAGGGACTCATTCTTGATATTAGTAATTCATATGGTCTGTTTCTTTTTCTTTGTCAGTCTGTCCACAAGCTTACAAATTTATTTAATCTTTTCAAAGAACCAGCTTTCAGTTAAATGATTTTCTTCATTTTTTAATTTAAAAATATTTATTGATCTCTGTTCTTAGATTTATCTTTTCCTTCCCTCTGCTTAGTTTGATTTTACATTGTTCTTTTTTTACTTTTAAAATGTTTGTGGGTATATGGTAGGTGTAAGGTGTATATATTAATGGGGTATATGAGATATTTTGAATCAGCCATACAATGTGTAATAATCACATCAGGGTGAATGAGGTACCTATCACCTCAAAGCATTTATCCTTCATGTTACAAACAATCCAATTATACTCTTTTAGTTATTTAAAAATGTACAATTAAATTATTGTTGACTATAGTCACCCCATTGTGCTAGCAAATACTAGATCTTATTCATTCTAATTTAATTGTACTCATGAACCATCCCCACTTCCTCCCTACCCCACCCCCCACTACCCTTCTCAGTCTCTTCTACCTATCATTCTACCTCTTTCTCCGTGAGTTTAATTGTTTTAATTTTTAGCTGCTGCAGAAAAGTGAGAACAGGTGATGTTTGTCTTTCTGTGCCTGGCTTATTTCACTTAATGTAATGACTCCCACTTCCATCCAAGTTGTTGTTGCAAATGACAGGATATCTTTTTTTTTTTTTTTTTTTTTTTTTTTTAATGGTCGAATGGTACTTCATTGTGTATATGTACCACTTTTTCTTTATCCATTTATCTCTTGGCAGATACCTAAGTGACTATTGTGAATAGTGCTGCAATTAACATGGGAGTGTAGATGTCTCTTCAGTACACCAATTTTCTTTCTTTTGAGTATATACCCAGCAGTGAATTCCTGAATCATATGGTAGCTCTATTTTAAGTTTTTTGAGAAACTTCTATACTATTCTCCATAGTGGTTGTACAATAATTTACATTCCCACAAACAGGATGCCAGGGTTCCTTTCCTTCACATTCTCACCAACGTTTACTATTTTGTCTGTCTTTTGGATAAAAACCATTTTAACTGTGGTAAACTAATATCTCATTGTAGTTTTAATTTGCTTTTCTCTGATGATCAGTGATTCTGAGCACCTTTTCAAATATCTATTTGCCATTTGTACATCTCTTTTCAGAAATGTCTATTCAGACCTTTTATCCATTTTTAAATAGGATTATTGGATTTTTTTTTCTGTAGAGTTTTAGGGCTCTTATAATATTCTGGTTATTAATCCTTTGTCAGATGAATAGTTTGCAAATATTTTCTCCCATTCCGTGGGTTATCTCTTCACTTTGTTGATTGTTTTCTTTGCTATGTGAAAGCTTTTTTAACTTGATGTGATACCATTTTGCTTTGGTTGCCTGTGCAATCAAATGGGATATTACTCAAGAAATGTAATTACTTTTACATTTATTTAATGTGGATGATTATTCAAGAAATCTCTGCCCACTCCAATGTCCTGGAGATTTTCTCCAATGTTTTCTTTTAGTAGTTTCATAGTTTGAGGTCTTAGACTTAAGTCTATAATTCATTTTGATTTGATTTTTATATATGTGAGAGATAGGGGTCTAATTTCATTAACATATGGATATCAAGTTTTCCCAGTGGTATTTATTGAAGAGGCTGTGCTTTCCTCAATATATGTTCTTGGCACCTTTGTCAAATATGAGTCACTGTAAATGTATGGATTTGTTTCTGGATTCTCGATTTTATTCCATTGGTCAGTGTGTCTGTTTTTATGCCAGTACCATGCTGTTTTGGTTACTATATCTCTAGCATAATTTGAAGTTAGGTAATGTGATTCCTTTATTTTTGTTCTTTTTGCACAGGATAGCTTTGGCTATTCAGGGTCTTTTGTGGTTTCATATACATTTTAGGATTTTTTTTTTCTACTTCTGAGATGTCTTTGATATTTTGATGTAGATTGCATAGAATTTTACTCTGCGAACTTTGATATATTGTACTGTCATTTTAATTCAGTTCAAAGTATTTTCTAATTTTCTCTGAGACTTCCTCTTTGACCTATGGCTTATTTAGAAATGAGTTGTCTAAGTTTCACATATTTCTGTTATTGATATCTAGTTTAATACCTTTATGGTTCAAGAACATCCTTTAAAGTTTCTCTTCTTTTAAATGTATTATTGTTTTATATTATTTTCTTTTTCTTTATCTGAGAGTGTCCTTATTTTATCATAATTTCCAATGGATATTTTCACTGGATATAGAGCTCAATAGTTCTTTTCTTTCATCACTTTAAAGATGTCCTGCTCTCTTTTGACTTCCATGTTTTCTGATGAGAATTCTGCAGTCAAATTTTTGATCTCTTATATGTGATGTGCCATTTATCTTTTTGAGACAGGGTCTTGTTCTGTTGGCTAGGCTTACAGTATAATGGTACAATCATAGCTCACTGCAGACTTGGCTTCCCAGGCTCAAGAGATCCTCCTGCCTTAGCTTCCCAAATAGCTAGGACTAAAAGTGTACACCACCATACCTAGCTAGAATTTTAACTGTTTTGTTTGTGTAAAGATGGGGTCTCACTATGTTGCTCAAGCTATGTATCATTTTTCTGTGGCTGCTTCTAAGATTTAAAAAAATGTATCTTTGGTCTAAGGGATTTAATTGTGCTCTGTCGGTGCATGCTTTTCTTTAAGTTTATCCTTTTTTGGATTTGCTGAACTTCATGACTCCAAATTTATTACTTTCATTGAATTTTTTCAAAGATTTATTTCTGCACCAGTATCTTTTTCCTTTTCTTTAGTGACTTTAATGACAAAAAGAGAAAAATAAGAGAAATTGAGCATCTTCCCATACTCCTCAGCTCACTGGGATCCCTTTTTTTAATCCCTTTGCCAGAAAGATTTTTTTTTTTTTTAATTTGCTGCCTGTATCCACTGCTCAATTTTGCAATTTTGCATGGGGTTACTTGTGAATAAAAGCTGGATTATAAAGGTGGAAATAAAGCTATACAGCCCACCCCTACTGTAAATCATTCTTTAATCTTGGGCTCTCTTTGCACTTTGGCTCCTATTACAGATTTTTCACAGTTTCCCTGTGGCTGCTTTTCAATTATGTCCAGAGTCTTTAGTTGCAATACGTGGGAGAGAGGGGCTGTAGTGTGCATACCCCTTTTAGCTGTGTCACCACTGATTTTTAAAAATTTAATAATACATCTTGCAGATGCTTCCATGTCACCACATACAGATTTGCTTTGCTCATTTTAAAGTGACAGAGTCCTCCCTTTTTTGTATATATATCATCATTTATATAATAAATTATTTATTTATTTTTGCTGTTAACAAAACTGAGACATCATTTTAATACATGTATCTTGACATATTTTTGTAAGAGTATCTGTAGGGTATATTTCTAGCTACAGAATAATGGTTCAAAAATATATGCATATGCAATTAGCATCTAAAAATATATACTTCTACGAACAATGCCCAAGAATGCTCATTTCTCTACACTGATGCTTGAATAGATGCTTAAAAATGATTGCAATCCAATAAGTGTCTTGTTTTGATTTAAAGATTAGTCTTTAGGGCCAGGCAAGGTGGCTCATGCCTGTAATGCTAGTACTTTGGGAGGTGGGCAGATCACTTGAGCTCAGGAGTTCAAAACCAGCCTGGGCAACATGGTGAGATCCTGTCTCTACAAAAAATACAAAAATGAACTGAGCATAGTTGCACGCACCTGTAATCCCAGCTACTCTGGAGGCTGAGGCAGGGGAATTGCTTGAGCCCAGGATGTAGAGGTTGTAGTGAATTGAGATCCTGCCATTGCACTCCAGTCTAGGTGATGGGAGTAAAACTGTTTCAAAAAAAAAAAAAAATTAGTCTTTTTTTCTGATAACTGCTTGGCATTCATGTTTTTTTAGAAAGGTTACTTCCCACTCTCAAACTCTTAATAGAGATTTTTAATAAATTCACCCCGATCTTCTACTGGTTACTTTATATGTTTTATTTAGTCTGCATTCTTTACCCCTGGCAGCCAATGGAAAAATGGTGAATTAAAAAGGAACTCCAGAATGGATGTGGTGCTCACATTTGTAATCCTAGCGCTTTGGGAGGCTGGGGCAGATGAATCACCTAAGGTCAGGAGTTAAAGAGCAGCCTGGCCAACATGGTGAAACCCTGTCTCTACTAAAAATACAAAAATTAGCTGGGCGTGGTGGCATGTGCCTGTTAATCCCAGCTACTTGGAGGCTGAGGCAGGAGAATCACTTGAACACAGGGGACAAAGACTGCAGTGAGGTGAGATTATGCCACTGCACTCCAGCCTGGGCAACAGAGTAAGACTCTGTCTCAAAAATTAAATAAACAAATATAAAGGAACTTCAATATTTTAGCACATTTGTCTCATGTATTGTTGAGTAGATTTTTCATACATGTCTTACAGGTCTGAGTCTAATGTTCAGAATAGAAAGAAGTTAATCATTTAATTTCTAGACTCGAGTTTAGCATATTATTAAACTTTTTAGGGTAGCCTATGAAGACTGACAGGTTAAAATAGAAAAATATTGTAACATATTAGCTTCTGTCCATGCATGTGATCCTTTTGGTAATAGGGTTGGAAGAAGGGGTCCCTGTAGTACGTGTGGTTCCCAAGGCTGGGCTATTCTACATCATTTACTGACCTGCAGGGAGTTCAGCAGCTATTTGATGGTTATAGTGAATGCTGGCCATGCATGCCATTGGCTCATAGGTAAATACTTATCTACGTAAATTATGTACCATTCAGCTTGAATGATAAATTGAGAAAGCAGAAAATGGATATTCCATCCTTTCTGTATTCACTTTGAAATACTGGCTGAAGAGATATGGAGAGAATAAATGTGTTCCTTTTATGCAAATGCCTTTTCATATTGGCCTCTATGTAAATGATGTGTCCTTTCCTACAATGAATGTGTAAACTCTTTTCCAAGATAAGTAGATTTGTATGTACACGGAATTAAAATTTTAAAATTTATTTAAAAATTTAAGTATAGTAACATTCATTGTTTTTGGCATACAGGTCTATGAGCTTTGATAGATGAATAGTTTGTATAACTACCACCACCAAGATATAGTTCCATTGTCACTCCCCAAATCTCACTTGAGCTGCCCCTTTGCACATAAAAATTTTCCTGTCTCCAACCCAGCAACCACTGATCTGTCATCTGTCCTTAAAGCTTTGCTCCTTCCAGAGTCATATACATTTCAAAATTGAAATGTAAAACATGCTAATATATTTTAGTCACTGTTTCTCATAAAAATTATGTTTTGCCTGCTAGTTACCAATAAGGAACCTATTTGAAATTGTATGGACTATTTCATCTCTGCTTAATCTCTGTGGACTAATAGATATTTTCTCAAAGAGTGAGTAATCTTAAGATCTTTGGTCAAAGCATTGCTGTTATGCTGTTCTGTATAAAAGTTTGCAGTTAAAAACAGTTAATAGTGATAGAATAGATCATACTTCCTATTTTACATAACTTTTTAAAACTCAGGCATACTTTTATGTCAATTTTTTCTGAAACCACACCCATTGCTATGATTAAGGCCTTTTTATACCTTGCTGTATTCATATGTTTAGAATTCTGCCCACTTTCTGCTTCTTTCCCTGTCACTAAAACAGCATATATGCACTGAAGAAAGGTAGAAAACATTGATGAGCATAACAGATTTGGGGGAGGGGGATATACCTCAGCTAGTATTAACTCCTGTGCAGTAAGAAATGGTTAACTGTCTGCTATTGATATTTAGACCTACTTTAGATACCACAAAAATAATTTCTGAAAAGCTGTTACTTTTTCTTGTACTTAAACATGACCTCTAACTTTATTCTGTTTTGATCTTTATCATTTATTTTAAATATCATGTTGTATTTATTCTTTGTTTTCTAAGTTTTGCAATGGCCCTTGGCCAAAACCAACAACATTCTTATCTAATCTGATCTGATCTATTTGAATTAGTTTAAATCCTCAAAATAGAAAGTTATAAAAATAATTTGTTCCAGAGTTAAAAGGAAATGATTTTTTTTTCAAAAAATTGAGTATATACAAAAAATTGTTTTTTCATAACAATTGTCTTATGCATAATTTATTCTTAATTCTTTGAAACATTATTAAGTTACTCTCTGGAGTCTTGTTCAAGTTAAATACATATTTTTTGTGTAAATGGATAAGGTTCCTTAAAAAATGTTTCCTGTGGCATTGAAATGAACATAAACTATATCCCAAGTGCCTTGGACAGAGACTTTCAATGAGGAGTAATTAATTCATGCATTCATAGTACAGTAAACTTTTACTATTATTAATGTATCAGATACAATGCTGAGTATACTGTACTGAATATACTGAAAGGAAATTTTATAATTCTAACTATAAGCCTCAAAAGTATGTTTTTAAATCCATATAATCTTTCTTTCATAATCACATCTAAATGATCATGAAATTCTGTGAATATAACCTTCTCTCTCTCTCTCTCTCTCTCTCTCTTTTGAGACAGAGTCTCACTTTCTTGCCTAGGCTGGAGTGCAGTGGCATGATCTCAGATCATTGCAACCTCTGCCTCCCGGATTCAAGCAGTTCTCATGTCTCAGCCTTCCAAGTAGCTGGGACTACAGGTGTGTGTCACCACGCCCAGCTAATTTTTGTACTTTTTGTAGAGACAGCTCTTTTACCATGTTGGCCAGGCTGGTCTCAAACTCCTGACCTCAAGTGATCTGCCTACGTTGGCCTCCCAAAGTGCTGGGATTACAGGCATGAGGCACTGTGACTGGGAGGATTTATCTTCATATCATAGCACTTAGTGAAATCTTTGATACATAGTAGGTGCTTAACAAACGTTTATTAACCTAACCCTGTAATACAGAAAGCAGGCAGGTTCTCATTGTTACCATTGTACAGACAAGATGACTGAGGTTATGAGGCAATGAATGACTTTCTTAAGGGCTCTCCCAGCTACTAAGTCAGGGAGTGAAAGGCAAATTTCCAGTTTCTCTACTGCCAGTTCTAGGCCTTCTTCCTGTTACCCCAGCGGCCTCTCTAGTATGGCTGCAAATCATCTGTGAGCACTGCAGTTACATGTTGTTGTGGAGTGAGCACTAGATTGGCAGCCATGAAATCTGGCCTCAAATCTCAGCTTTTCTACTAATTGGGGATATGGAATCCAGTTTCCTAGTATGTAAAATGAGGGGATTCAATTAGATTTTTAGGATTATTCAATTCTTAAAAAAATTAAGTTCTGTCAAATAGTTATTTTTACTTAGTTTTCAAGCCCTATTACAAAATGACAGCACAGAAATGTGAAATAATTTGTTCAAAGACTGTCTGCAAGCTGGGGGTAGAACTCAGAAACAAGCCTCTATTACTTTTCTATTGCTGCCATGATAAATTATCACAAACTTTGCAGCTGAAAGCAACTTAAGTTTATTATCTCACAGTTCTACCAGTCAGAAGTTCCAGTGGCTTAGATGGCTTCTCTGCTTAGAGTCTCACAAGGCTAAAATCAAAGTGTTTCATGTGGAAGTTCTGGAGAATAATTGGTCTTCAGGCTCATCCAAGTTGAAAGAATTCAGTTTCGTGTGCTTGTAGGACTGACTTCCTCATTTCCTCATTGACTGTCAGCTGAAGGCTGTTTTGAGCTTCTAGAGGCTACATAGCTTTAGCTTACAATCCCCTTCACCCATCTTCAAGTCTAGCACGTAGGGTGTGCTTACTGACCTCTTCTGTTGCTTCTTTTCTGACTCTGCTTCTTTTGCTTTTAGCAATCATGTGATTACATCAGGCCCACTTGTATAATCCAAGCTTAGCTCCCTATGTTAAGGTTAGCTGATTAGTAATCCTTATGGCATCTGCAGAGTCTCTTCATAGCAGTGCCTAGACTACTGTTGATGGAATAACCAGGAGATGGGAATCTTGGGTGACATCTTTAGAATCCTGCCTTCAACAAAGCCCAAATTACTTGATCTTCAAAAGCAGGTGCTTGCCATTATTACTTATATCCTATATCCTTACAACTTATATCCTAATACTAGTTTGATTTTCTTGGTATTCAATCATTTTTGACATCTTGTCTATTCATATAACTTACAAATATACCCTCCTAACAAACCTCATATATATAAGATATTACAAATGTATTATATATTTTTGATGGTGCAGTTATTAGGGCCATCCATTGTTAATTTATTGCTTATTAAATATTTACTTAGTGTCAATAATACTAGTTGTAAGTGCTGAGGATAAAATAATGTAAAAGTTGAAAACTTTACATACAAAGAACACATTCTTTTACTTCTCACGTATTTATCTAGCACTTATATGTAAGGTCTCTTCTAGGTTCTGAAAATAGAGTGATGGAATAAGACATTGTTCTAATGAGACATACACCAAAAGAAAACGTATGAAACTAAACAGGTGGACCAGTGGTTGGAGACTATAATGGCAGATGATTATGAATGTCATGAGGAAAAATAAAGCAGGATAATGAGATAGAGAGTGATAAGGTAGGGTGTTGACTGCTGTGTTTGAAAGGATAGTCAGAGAAGGCTCCTTTTAGATATAAACCTGAGTAAAGTTAGAAAATTCTAGTTGGGAAGACAGAAAAATAGGACAACAATGACCACAAAGTGCAGTAAAGGCTGTGAGAGAAGTGAACATACAGGTAAGCATACACATAAGAAGTGAACATACACAGGCACACAGAGGACACATCTAAGCCAGGGGGCAGGAAGCCTGTAGGAGTTAATACCTAAGTCAACACCTGAGATGGATATGAATTAGCTACTTGGGTGGAGAAGGAAGGTGTTGAAGGCCAAGTGAGCAGTATGTGGCAAAAGTATATATGCTACGGAAGGCACAGAGAAAATTGTATATGGTTCAGAATGGCTCTGCAGGAGTTTAGGGTGAGGGAGAATGATGGGAGGTGAGGCTAGTGATGTAGGCTGAGTCAAATAATAAGGATGGCGTTTGGTATAATTAGAAATTTTATACAAAAGACTGCTTGAAAACATTTTGTGACATGATTAGATTCATAATTTCATAACATCACTAGAAGTAGTGTGAAATAAGAATACAAATGGGGCAAGACCAGAAGAAGGGAGAAAAACTATAGATGCATTACATGAAGACTAGAACAAGGGGGCTCTGCTGAGAATGAAGAAAAGGGGCAGAATCTACACACAATAAGGGCATTAAATAGATAGGATTTGAGTCTTCTGGAGGTGAATGATGAGAAAGGACAGAATCAAGCATCTGCCATGGTTAACTGGGTATAGCAATTCATGGAGATAGGAAATGCTGGAGGAAGAATAGATTTTGGGTAAAAATTGAGGAATTAAGTTTTTGACATTAAATCTGGATTTTCCAGGCATAGTTAAATGAATATTTTCAACAGGCAATTGCATATTATTGTCTGGAGCTCAGACTGTAAAAATTAGGGGTTGTCATTATATTGACGATAGTTGAAACTGCAGACTCCTGTCACCTAGGAAAAAATTTATAGGATGAGAAGAGAAAATGGGTTTAAGAGAGAAGTGCAAAAAGAGAAACCAAGAAGAATTAAGTGGTAATGTTGCAGAAGCCAGGGGGATTTCAAGAATTATTTATTTTTAATACCTTAAAAAAGTAGACTACATTTTCTGAAATAACCAAGTAATTAAACAGCAAAGATCAAGTAATTAAATTCAAATAACAAAGAATACCAACCTTCTCTTGACTAACTTCCCCCAAATTATGCAGACTAGTGGAAAGTTTTCTAGCACATGAAGAAAACTAAGAATTCAGGAAATTAAAAATCATCAAAATGGATGGTCCATGGCTGTTTTCCAAAGATTGAAGGAAGACCTATTGCATCACAATCAGTTGAAGTATGAGTGAAAATGAAAATTCCTAGTTTCTAACCCAAATCCTATTGAGTCAGAATTTCTGCTGAGAATAAGAAACATTTATTTTAAATGTTTACCCATTGATTTTTGTGAACATTATCAATCGAGAGCCACTAGCCTTCAAGAAATGAAATAGCTTTTTAAATGTTGAAAATCTATGCTCAGAGAGTTAGAAGGGCAAACAAAAAGTAGATATATTAAAATGGATTTGATTAAAATACAAAGTATTACTAAATGGTGGAAACTGCAATTGAGAATTATTAGACATACTAAAGAGTACCAGTGAAGTATTATACTGCTGATATATAACAATAAACATATAAGATTTGTATAATAATACTTCCTCTATGTATTTCCAGAAGAGGTAACATGGCATAGAATTGATCAAAAGAAAAACTTAGTAGGAGAACAATTTTCAGTAATTGAAAAATTAACTAGAAATAGGAAAGTGTCATAGTTTTAGCCTATATTTTAAATCCATTTTTATTGAGTCAACATACGAAAAGCACACTCATCATAAACACACAGCAGGATGGGTTGTAACAAAGCGAGCTTAGGACGCAGATGAAGAAATAGAATATTACTCACCCTCCAGAAGTCCTGTGTTGGCCTTTCCTCCCCCAGTCACTAGCATCCTTCTTTTCCAAAGGTAGGTACCTTATTTTCCCTGTTTTGGAAAGTTATGTAAAATGGTATCTTATAGTATATTTTTAAATCATGTATTCCTTTATATCTGGCCTCTTATATTCAATATTATGCTTGGGATTTATCTATGTTGTGTGTAACAGTAGTTTATTCCTTTTTTATAGCTGATAGTATTCCTTGTATCAATATACCATAATTTATTATACTGTTGATAGACACATGGGCTGTTTCCAGTTTGGACTATTATAATATGGACTTTTAAAAATATATTTTGGTGATTATATTTACACTTTTTTTTTTAAAGATAGGGTCTCACTCTGTTCCTGAGACTCGAGTACAATGGCATGATCATAGCTCATCGTAGCCTTGTTTTCTGGGCTCAAGTGATCCTTCTGCCTCAGCCTCCCAAAGTGTTGGGATTATAGAGATAAGCAACTGTGCCTAGCCAGACATTTTTATTAAGTGTATACATAGCAGTAGAATTTCTGCATCATAGCAGATACATGTGTTTAATTTTAGTAGACACAGTTTTCCAAAGTGGTTGAACCAATTTACATATATTACTTCCTCCAGTAACGCAAGTGAATTTCAGTGTTTTGTGTACTTGTCAATATTTAGCATTGTCAGTCCTTTTAGTTTTAGGTCTGGAAGGTAAGTAGTAGTATCTTATCGTGGCTTTAACTTTTATTTACTTTTTGATTTATGAGGTTTATTGGCCATTTGGATATCCTGTTTTATGAAGTGCATTGTACAAATCTTTTACCCATTTTTTCTATTGTACCATCTGCTTTTCTCTTAATAAATTGTAGAACTTCTGTATACATTCTGCACACGTCTTTTGTTGGATATATGTATGACTGATTTTCTACCAGTCATTGGCTTGCCTTTTTACTCCCTTAATGGTGTCTTTTAATGAAAAGAAGTTCTTAATTTTAATTAAGCCCAATTTATAAATCTTTTCCTTTATGAATACTGCTTTTGTAACCAGTTTAAAAGATATTTTTCTACCTTAAAGCCATGAAGGAAGATTTTTCCAAAACTACACAATCACCAAATGGATTCTTCCTACCTGCTCCACAGGCAAAATCAATTCACTAGGGCCATGATATTAGAGTAAAGAAAGAGTTTAATTGATATGGGTCTAGCCACACAGGATAACTGGAGTTATCACTCAAAACAGTCTCCCTGAAGGCTCAAAGGTTGGGTTTTTCAAGGATAGTTTGGTGGGCAGGGGGCTAGGGAATGGGGAATGTGATTGATTAGGTCGGGTTGGGGGGTTGAAGTGGGTTCTTCTTCTTGTCTTCAGTTTCTTGGTGGACCTGCAGAACAAGTTGAGCTAGTTTACCAGCCTGGGTGGGACCAACAGGTCCATTAGAATACAGGTTCTGAAAAATATCTTGAACACTAATCTTAGGTTTTACAATAGTGATGCTATCCATAGGGGCAATTGGAGAGGTTGGGATTCTTGTGGCCTCTGGCTGCAAGACTCCAGGGCCATAATTTCTAACCTGCTGGTTAGTTTGTTAGTTTTACAAAGGTAGTCTTGTCCCCAGGCAAGAAGGGGGATTGTTTAGGGAAGGGGGCTGTTATCATCTTGGTTTCAAAGTTAAACTATAAACTAAATTCCTACTATAGTTAGCTCAGTCTATGTCCAGGAATTAACAGGGCAGCTTGGAGGTTAAAAGCAAGATGGGGTCAGTTTGGTCAGATTTTTTTTTCTATGTCATAATTTTTCTATGTCTGATTTTTCTTACTGCTAAAAGTTTTGCAAAGGTAGTTCCAATCACATTCTAGATTGATTTTTATTGCCTTTCATATTAATCCACATTCCATCAAGTACTGATTTTGTCCATAGGATGAAGTATAGATAAAGATTTGTTTTCATAGGAATATTTAATTGAATCAGTATCATTCACTACCCATTTAACGGAAACTAAAATATTACACTCCAAAATATACTTCTTTGACATATTTTGAGATGGCTATTCAGAGTACTTGCAGACAGAAATCGTCCTGAAAAGTCACCTTTTGTGGAGGAGACTTGAATCTGTAGAGAAAAATCTACCTTAGTGCAATAAACAGCCAGGCTTTTTCTGAGTCACTCCACCCCTTGTCCAGATCTAGGAAAGATTAAGTCAACCACAGGCTACCATCTATTATTTCTGACGGCAGCTCTGAGATTACCTGAGCTATTTTCATGTGTATAAAAGATGAATAAAAGCCTTTGCTTGACATGCTTTTCCCCCTTTACTATCCCATAACCTGTGATGCCACCTCTGCCGCAGCAGCTCAGAGAAACTTGATCTCCGGCAGTTGTTCTTTGGACTCATTCATTTCCCAGGAAAATCCCTTACTGTTCCTCAAAAGAATTGTCTACTTTCCCTGTTTCCCCCTTCCCAGTGAAAATTATATGTTTCTGTATCCCATTGGGTTATTTCATAATTATCCTCCTGCAATTTTCCCATGCTATGCATGTTAAAATTAAGTTTGTGTGCCTTTTCTCCTATTAATTTATCTTTGTCTGTTGATTGTCAGCAAACCTTTAGAGGGCAAGTGTAAGTTTTCCCTTGGCCCCTGCACATTCTCCATTGCACTACAGTGTCATCTTTGACAAATTAAGCAGTCATGTATATATGGATCTGTTTCTTCTCTATTTTGTTCCAGTGATCTATTTTTTAACTACTTGAATGGGAGATCACCTGAGAATGTTGGGTACTATAGACTTTTAGAAAACTACCCACTGTAATTATTGTAGCTTTATAATAACTCTTGATATCTTGCAGTATAAGTCCTTCAACTTTGTTTCTCTTCCTCTTCTTGACCCTTGGCACTTCTATAAAAATTTTAGGATCAGTTTAATAATTTTCATAAGCTATCTTGTTAGATTTTGAATTGATTTTTTATTTAATCTATAGATAAATGTGTGAAGAATTTTAAATAATATTGCATCTTCTAATCTATGAACAGGTTATTTCATTTATTCCATTGATTCAACTATTGAATTCTTCCTTAATTTCCCAGAGCTGTACTTCATATCTTTCTGTGAAAAAGCTTTTTTTTTTTTTTACATTTTTCATGAGATTTATCTCTAGGTACTTTATGTTTTTAATGCTAAAATAAATTGTATTATTAAAATATTTTTATTTTTCAATTGTTTAATGTTAATATATTTGACAAGTTGTTCATTTCTGTTTGTTGCTTTAGCATCTAGAAACCTTGCTCACTAGCAAGGCTTTGTCTGAACTGACTAGGGCTCTCTTCTCTGGCATTATTTTCTATTATTTTTCCCTTCACTCCAGGTCCATCTGTTCCTCAACCCAACCTGTTCCTGCTTCAGGGCTTTTTCTTCCTCTTTCCTTTAATTAGAATGTCTGCCCAGATCCTCGGCTGGTTCAATTTCACCTTTTAGTTCAAATAACACCTTTTTTGAAAGACTTTCTGTGGTCATCCTACCAAAAATGGTTTTCCTCTTTTTTTTTTTTATCACATTTTCCTTATACCACTTTTAATTATTTGAAATGACCTTATTTGTTATTTGCTTATTATCTCTCACTCTGGTGGAATGTAAACTACAGGAGTCAAGTCCCTTATCTATGTCGTTCACGTCTATGCCCTGCTCCTAAAAGAGCATACCAATGGTTTCCAACTCATAATGGTTCAATTTCTGATTTTTTGACTTTATGATGGGTTTGTTGGGGTATTAAATGCGTGCATTTTTGACTTTTTCATTTTTGGCTTAATGATGGGTTTATCAGGAATTAACCCCATCATAAGTAGAGGAACATCTATAGTTCTGGGCTTTATAAATATTTATTCAAACAATGAATGAGTGGTATGGCTGAATCTATTCAGCTTTCTCCGAATGTTGACATCTTAAAAACATCAATTGTCATAATCTTTAAAAGTGCAGTAGCAGTTAAGCATGTGAGTTTTAAGCCAGATTACTGAGTTCAAATACCACTTTTATAGATTATTAAATGGTGTCACATTGAGCAAGTTACATATCTCTGCAAGCTTCTTTCATCATTCTCTTCTTCCTATAGGAATAATATTGGTATCTACCTGAAGGGTTATTATGAGGATTATAAAAGATAATCCATGCGCCACACTTAGAACAAAGCCAGATAGATCGTGAGTATTCTTATGTGTTGGTTTTTAATTGTAATAATATAAGGATAGTATAGAGAGTTATGTGATCTTGCCTTAAATGGGGGTAGGATCAGCAGAAATTGGTGTGGAAAGCTTGGAGGGACAGTGAGAAAGTTCTGTATCAAAAGTTTTACATGGTTGCTAAATTCCTTCACATTTTATCTTTGGGTATTTTTTCTTGTGGATTTAGTCATGGTTTGTCCTCACCAAGCAGCTATGTTGGTTAGACAAAGAATGATCAGGGTTGGAAGACAGAAGACAAAACATATCCAGAGATCGGGGGGACCAATGTAGAAGGAACCCAACAAAGATGAATGCAGGTAGAAGGTAGATTCTATCAGGGAGATCTGGAGAGGATGGGAACATTGGTGAGAGAATTTATGTCATAAGGAGAGCTCCTGTTTTTGGAATGATGTGGAGGAAAGAAAACCCTCAGATATAAAGGAACTGGATTTCAGGAACCAAGTCAGGAATTAAGGCCTAGATAAATTCTAGTTTGCGGACTGATGTATAAGATAGTGCAGCTGGGGCATGAACTCAGTTGGCCTTAAGGCTGAGGCAATAGGTCTTCCAGAGCTCCTGTAAAAGTAACAATATTAGTGTCAGATGTGGTCATTTGGCAATAATAAAACTAGAGGTTTCCCAGGAGGCAGAGATTGCAGTGAGTCAAGATTGTGCCACTGCATTCCAGCCTGGGTGACAGAGCAAGACAGTGTATCAGAAAACAAAAACTAAAACAAAACAAAACAAAAAATTTCTAGAGGTTTTTGAAGAGCTAGCATCCAAGCAGATCATGGAATTTTTGCAGTGGTAGCATGATTTGTACAGTGACAAGGACTGGGGCTAGAGTCAGCTGTTTACATTTCAGCTCTGCAGTGTATAATCTGTCTTTGGGAAAGTTACTTAAGTCCTCTGAGCCTCAATTTCTTTATCTGGTGAAAAGGAAATAATATATATCATAGAATACTTTCTTCAGGGGGAAGATGAAGTGAGCTGACATGTAAAAACATGCATCAGAGTTCCTGGAATCTCATAGATGCTCAGTAAATGATAGTTTATCTCCCTACTATCTATATTAGGGTGAGTGTTTTTGGTTTGCTCTACTAGTGACAGTTCTTTTTGCCTGCCAAGGGCAAAAATATTGTAACAATGAATAGTTTGATTAGGGGAAATTAGAGAAGAAACAAAGAATAGATAATATTGAATGTCAGGTGTGGGTGAGATATCCCATAGGGTATTGCTCTAGGGTACTCCACGATAGTGCTTTAACAACTGGGAAGGGTGACTTGCATTGCCCTATTTAACTCCTCCTCATCTTTCCCTTCAATTTCTCTAGAAGTCTTCTCTTTTTTTTATTTCCCTGCCCTATCATAGTGATCCTAGAGTATACATTTACTTTTGTGATTCTTTGATGACTGGCTGTCTTCCTGGGTTGCCTGCCTGCTCCATGAGGATCAGGAATAGGCCACAGGATGCATAGTGACTAAAGCAGCACCAGGCATGCAGGAAAGGGCACCAGGTCAAGAAGAACATAAAAAATGGGAAGTATTGAGATCATTTCAAATAAACTTTTCTTCCTTCATAGTTTTTTGCATAGGGCTGTTAGAGTTGTTAAAATCATACACAGATATTAAGTTTTATTTGAAAAGTCTTGGAGATTTATAAACTCTGCTCATTGTATCATGGGGATCATTTCCTTCTTTGGATGGTTTTGACATAGTTACTTATAAAATCTTTGCTGGTATCAGTAGCAGTGCATGCTTATGAGACAATGCTTATACTTTATGGCTGCTATAGCTGTTTTAAAGGGAATCAGTATAAGATTATCTTAGCCTTAGTAAACTTTAGGAAAATATGCTATCTTAATAAGAATGCAGCTTCATCTATCCTATATTTTTAGGAATATATGTTCCTAAAAATTTTTCATAGGTCTATTAGAGTTGTTAAAATTGTATATAGATATTGTTTTATTTGAGAGGTCTTGGAGATTTATAATTATTAGGAATACATGTTTTTAAATCAATGAAATTATGTCCTTCACAGCATCTAAGAGTGGAATCTGGTTTTGAAAAATGGACACTACATTAAAAATAAAGTTTGGTTAACATGTGAAGTATGATTTACTGAACAATGAATATATAAAACACTTCGTTACAAAGCATATTTACAATAAACTGTGTTTCTATTTTAACTGTCATTACAATTTTGTTTAATAAATTTTTAAAAGAAATAATAATTGAAAAAATATTTGTTCAATCATGAAAAATAACCTGAAAAACACCACTAGTTGAATTTTCAAAGCCCTTTTTGTGGGATACACATGTCTACATGTCCAGCATTATATACATCATAAGAAGTGTTTCGATAATAAACCATCTGATTTTAAGCAGAGCTTAAAAGACCATACATGGCCATATCCTTTTCTATACTGTATGCCTGTAAAAACTGATCCCAGCCCCTCTTTATATATATATTTTAATTTTTTCCCTTTTCTGTTAGGTGTTAAAAAAGCAACCTATTCATATTTTCTATGTATTAATTTTGTTGTTAAAAATAAAAACCCACTTAGGTTTCTATGACTAGTAATTCTTTTTTTATGAGGAATTTAAAAATTTGTTTTAAATTAAAACCTATTTACAAAAATGAATATTAAGCAAGAAGCATTGTTTCAATAACACTGATGAATAGACAAACCCAAGAAACGATGGTATGAGACAAACCATTGAGCCACATCACCTTGCTGAGTTCTCTTGTGGGCAACCAGATTGTGGGTTGCTGTGAGCCACACACCAGCATTTCATTCCATACCGGTTCCTCTCATTCCATACACTCAACCAGCAAATGAAAAGTTCCATACTTAATAAATGCAAGTCCTAATTGTGATTGGCTGTAGCCAGAAATCTGTAGGCCTAATGATGCATATGAAAATGGAAGAATGTAATAGGAACACAAAAAGAACAATTCTTGAGTGCTGAGATGGCTTCTTGCCAATGATCCAAGTTAAAGGCAAGGAGGCTGCCATACTGGGCCCTCTGGCCTAGAGAATGCCCCTTTCTGTGGAAGCTCCTGCAATGTCTGGCCTTCAGGGGCCCTCCGTGATGAAGGGAGACTAAGAGAGCTCCATCTACTTCCTACCTTTGGTTTTGTTGAATGTATTCGCACTCTGTGTGTTTGCTCTTTGGCTAACAAACTAAAATAAAATCAGTGTTAAAGGGAATTGACTTTAAACTGTCAGGGTTGTGAGATGGCCTTCTTTCTTAATATCTAATGTCCTTTTTTTCAATTTTTGCAAAAATAAGTCAATATCAAGCTAATTTCTTTCACTTACAAAAAATTTAGTTTTATTTTGTTATTTAAGTTTCCCCCACAAGTACTTTCAGTTGAATTATTTACACAAATTTTGAAAAGGAAGAACCAAAAATTGCTGTCAAAAATGTGATTGGATGTATAATTTTATTCCAGACAACGTGTATATCTTATATCTTAATAAAGTACAAAGTAGTGCCTGGCAGGCTTTCAGAAGAGATGTGCCAAATCTCTGCTTATGCTAATTTCACATTTTAGGTGGCAGCGATACCTACTTTCAAAATAAAGCAAAATCCCCCAGAATTGTTTTATTTACACCAAATACCCTTTCTTCAAATCTCCAGAAATTGGGAACTTTAATATCAGCTTAGGACTAGGAGAATTGAAATAAGATTGCACTGTGCATGCTGTTTATTAAATATATGTGATGGTGTCTGGAAAATGAAGTGACTATGTAATGACTGATCTTGGGGAGATGTAGGGGAAAGGGAAGGGGAAGAGGAAGCAGGTAGTGGATACAGAGAAGCTATGGGTTCAGAAGCAATGGGTAAAGATGTCATGGAAACAAGAGCAGAGTTGGGAAATTTACCTCCTCTATCCTCTATATACCTCTGAGGGATATCCATATCCTTCCTCCTTCGTGCTATGAACTCAGCACCAGAACACAATTTGCTCTTCTCTCCCTTCCTCATTCCAATAACTTGTCACTATGCCAACAATTCCACAGAACTTAGTCTTTTTGGCAGAGCTGATAGAGTAAACATTTAGAAGGGCCACTCAAAATTTTCATTTGCCACTTTGCATATATACTATAGTTTGTTGAACTCCAGAGGATGTTCACCCAAATATCTTAGATAATGGGTCTCTACAGATAATGCCATTGATTTGCAGTCCCCTTTGGGTGGGGGGTGGGGGTGAGGATAATTACACTTTGCTAATTATGATGGTGACATTTTTCCTTAGACAGAAAAGAGAATCAAGATATTTTATCAATGTAAACATCCATCCACTTAAAGTCTTTTCCCAGCAATTATGGGGTATTATCATTGCTGAAGAGATGAAGAGGCCAAGATAAACACATAAACTCCCTAAACTGGCTACTGGGCAAATAGCTTCTTTATCTGACAGAGAGTAATTATGTGCAGTCCCTCAAACCAGCAGTAACAGGATGCTCACACAGGGACAGAGGGATCTCTCTCTGCTTTTGCCTTGTGTGGCACATGACGGCCAGTAGTAAAAATTTAGCAATTATTGGCATTTGTCAACTCTGGTTCTGTGGCAAGAAAACGGAAACAGCACCAATCATGCTCAATTTAAGTCTCTCATAATGTCAGGCTTTTCATGGACTCACACGGACATCAGAAAAGACTCGAAAGGGTTTACAGATGTGCAGTGAGCTGTGACAGTGATGCTGCCAACAGGGCTCATGGATCAACTAACGATTAAGATATCAAAAGCAATCCCTGTAGCTTGCTGACAGCTGGTTCAATTGTTTGCACCTGTTTCCCCTGCATTACACATGTGTCTGGAATGGATTATTTTGGCTTGTGCCAGACACATTTCACCTTTCTTCACAGTGACAACCTGCAGAAGCATCACAGCCTGAAGACCAGGAGGCTCTCCATGAGGATTCACTAAAGAAAGAACCTAGTGTGGTTTTGAAAATGGCTCTGGGATGTTGAGGCTGACAAGGTTATCAGTGAAGGTTGGTTCTTGACAACAGTTAACAGAGATATATGAACAGTGCTTGTGTCCTCCATGAGTCAGGGAGAGAGCTCTCTAATCTTATAGTGACACTTGGCCCTTGCCTGTTCTTCAGATAATAGTATCAGTATGCATCCAGCCACCTTGAATCTGTTTTGAAACTAGATAGGGGTATCGACAAGTAAATCAATGAGCCATCTCCCGAGAGTCTCCTGAACCTTGGTGTAACTCTGGTTGCCTGTCTCACTCTCAGAGGCAAATTCACCATGAAGTTGATGAAGCTCAAGCTTCAGATCCTTGTACTTGCATGGGCCCTTCCCAGGTTCTGAGAGTTGCCCTAGCAAGGGGTTCACATGGTTATGTTTTTGTAAAATGTGCAAAAATAAGACATTTTAACCACAGTGGGTTATGCCTGCTGTTTCTTTCCACACTGAGTTCTCCTCTGACATACTTCCCATCATGTGATGTGGTGTTGAAGTGGTTGTGGGCACTTTTAGTGTCTGGCTAAGGGGAAGCTGAGTTGGGGACACATTCAGTTTGGGTTTAGTGGGATTTTTTATGTGGTTTGCAGGCTCTTATGTCTATATTTCTGGCTTCCAGGAATACTCGTAGTGTTCATTATTTATGCCTATTTTTGAATTTTAAATTCTATATTCTTTATCTTAAGGTGGATCCTCCAAATTATAAAAGCTTCAGGCCCCACCGAATCTGGCATCTTCTCCCTGCTTCCTGTATCTAGTCACAAAATCCTGTCAATTCCATCTAGTGGTAATTCTGGTGAACTGGCTCTCTTCAAAACTAAAAAGCCCTTATTTACAGCATCTGCTGATTTCTTTGCCTGATTACATTGCTAATTCCCAGTGATCAATGGTTTAACAACCAGCTCACAGAATTTCTGAATATGTAACAACTAATGCTTGCAAGATGAAACGATGGCTCCTATACGCCACTTATTTTGCCTCAGAAATAGCTCCATGAACTGGGCTTTTTTGTTTGTCTTCCTTTCTAATTACCTTAGTTTAGACTTTGATCTCTCCTCAACTCTACCCCCCCAAGACCATTGTAACAGCTTCTTATCCTGTTTTCCTGCCACCTGGCTGTTCTGAGCCAAGTCCATCTTCTAAAATACCACAAGATTTACTTCTTAAAATGCAAATTTGACCATGTGAGCCTCTGGTTTTAATCTTTTCTGGCTTCTCTATTATCTATAGGGAGGAAATGTCAATACTCAAATTGGGTTATAATCGCCTTCATCCTCTAACTCTTAACCTATTATCTGGCTTCATCTTCTTCCATACTACTGAGGCTTCCTGAGTCAACTCAGCATTTCCCAAACACACCAAAGCCATCACTTTCTTGTATCTCTGTCTGGATTCTGCTTCTTTCCTTTCTCCACGTGGCAGATAGCTACACATCTGTATATACACTGGTTGTTTTTAGACTGCGGAAAAGTTTCTTTCCATTGAGGCAACCTCAAAGATTTCTTCTGTGGGAATTCATTAAACTCACAAGTTTTCTTGAAGACCCAGGACAAAAAGAGGGACAAGAGAACAAAATATATTGATGTTAAGAATTATGTTTTTTCAAACTTCCTGTATACCTAGTCAAATAGCACAAAATAAGATGTTGTCACACTGTATGTGACTGCTGCCTTCACCGCTGCTCTAAAACAAGTCACTTGAAGGATTAAAAGAAACTGAGCTGGGATATGGTCTCTCCAAGGCAGGGGCATCAAAATTTAACCTTAATTTTCTTTGCCCAAATAAATTTTCAGGGATAGTCATTAAAATAATGTCCTCTGCTTATTGAACTCATGAGCTGTATCCCATCATCACATTCAAAGATCATTCTATGCCTCTCTTGTACTTTCAGTTGCATTCCCTATGAAGATCCCTCAACTTCATAATGTTCTTAGGTTCTGCTGTGAGATTCTTTCCATAATTTTTATAGTACTCATGAAGATATATGCAATCATGTGCTTAAATTTATCTATCCTCTATGACTAGACTATGTGCTCCTCAAGAATACACAGTTTGTTATGTCAATCCAGGTATTCCTAATGCCTGACAAAATGGGTCCTCAATAGCATATATAAACGTCTTATAAGTATGTGTTGAATAAAAAAAATGAATAGATGTATAACCAAAACAAAAGTTGAAGAAGATAAGGCAGTGGTCAGAAGGGATAAGTTTTTTCATGTCTATACAAGCCACAACATTGTGACTATTAATGTTCATAGGTATAACACTTTTATGAAATTAATCTTTATTCTTGATATGATAAATTTTAAACATTATAAAAAATATGTGGTTGGGATAATAGGAGGAACTTCACTAGAATAGAAGCCTGGCTTATGCACGTAGTGGTTATGTGATGTACATCTCAAGTAAACTAAGAGTTGAGAGGAGGATAAACAAGGCCAGTTGGAAGAACACATGATAAGCTAAGACAAAGGAGAAGGAAAAGCACCATGCAAAGGAAACGCAGAAGAGGCATTTGTGATAAGATGGAAACACTTGTTACTGGGTATATAGGAAAGAACTGGGATTGGGCACAGGAAGGAGGAAAAAAAAAGCCAAATATTTATAACAAAAAGGTATCTGGTAAACTAAGTGACAAAATGAATTTCTGAAATGAATGTGATTGGAGGCACTAATTTCAGACCTTTTAGGGATGCTTTCTTATACATTAGAAGTACATGCTATAAATTGATGTTTCCAAAACTGTGTTTTGTGGAACACTAATGACTTCAAGAGTATAATACTTGTTACACTGGAAAAATATTCCATACATATTATAACCAATTTCTTTTTGTTTGGTTTGAGATGGAATTTCAGTCTTTTTGCCCAGGTGGAGTGCAATGACATAATCTCAGTTTACTGCAACCTCCACGTCCCGGGTTCAAGCTATTCTCCTGCCTTGGCCTCCTGAGTAGCTGGGATTACAGGTGCCTGCCGCCACACCTGGCTAATTTGTAGTTTTAGTAGAGGTGGGGTTTCACCATGCTGGCCAGGCTCCTGACTTCAGATGATCCGATCACCTTAGCCTCCTGAAGTGTTGGGATTACAGGCGTGAGCAACCACACCTGACCATAACCAATTACTTATAGATTCATTATATTCACATATATACTAAAGGCTCTGAGAAATTCTTCATTGAAAAGCTTTTTCCTTTTTATTAACCCAAGTTTTCCAGAACACATCCAACCACTGAACACTTCTTTTATAAAACATTTACAAAGATATCAAAGGATAATAGTTTTCTTTAGAACATAGTCTGACAAAAATATGTATTTGATCTGATTCACTTCAAGGAGGGTCCAGAGTGTGACATGAAGAACTGTTTATTTCGACCAATCTTAATTGTTAGTAATCACAAAAACAAAATATGCACAAATCACTTACTATCTGAAGATTTTCTCCTCTTTGGTATGGTGATAGATAACTGCCCTATCAACTTGTGAAAATAGATAGGAACAGAACCTTTGAAAATGCATTGGAAAAATTTAGGACAGCAGCATGACCAAACTACAGACTAGGAGTCAGGTGACCCAGGACACTTGGATTTTACAACTAATCTTGCCATTAAGGGTGTGGGTTTAGGAAAGTTACATGTATATGAAAACCAAGAGCTTCTACCATTATTTCTAGGGTTATAGTTTTGTTTCATATACATTTCATATGTATGTATTTTATATGTATTTTATACATACATATGAAATGTGTATGTATATATGCATACACACATACAAAGAACTTGGTCTAAAAGAAGGTGTCAGATCCTGAGCAGGGATTATTTGACAGTAAGCTAAAAGCAAGATGAGACACAGTGTAAATGCTCAGTCCAGGGATACAAGAAGAAAGTAGCCAGGAAGATAGAAACAGGAGCTAACTGAGGAGAGGGAAGGGTATCATTGATCAGTTTTCCTGGGTGGGGATCCTGTTTGGATGCGAGGCAGCTAAATCAGAAATGCAGGGCAGTTGGTGTCATCTCCTTTCTTGTCTCTTCCTGTCTTAGTCTGTTTTTGCTGCCATAACAAAACACCTGAGACTGGGTAATTTATGAATAATAGAAACTTATTTCTCTTGATTCTGGAGGCAGGGAAGTCCAGAGTTAATCTGCACCAGCAGATTCCCTGTCTAGCAAGGGCTTGCTGTCTCCTTCCAAGATGCCGTCTTTTTGCAGTGTCCTCTGGAGAGGATGAAGTCTATGACCTCACATGGCAGAAGGGATGGAAAAGCCAGGCAGGTCTCTGATGCCTCTTTTATAAGGGCATTAATACTACTCACCAGTGGAGAGCCCTCATGACTTAATCACTTCCCCAAAAGACCTGTCTCACCACAATAAAAATTAAGTTTCAACATGAATTTTCAAATCATAACACTGCCCATATATGTACCTTTTCGGTGTTAGCTTGTTTCTATCCTGGTTGTCTATGGTGATGTCTATGCTTCCTGGCTTAGGTCATGGACAAGTAGGTGCTGTATCTGGTGGTAGATAGGAAACCCTCTCCACTCTTTATAGTTAATGGTCTGGAAATTGTCTTCTAGCCCACAACTACCTCATGAGAGTGAACTGAAATCCAGGGCTCATTTAAGCCTGGAGTTGCAGCCTTCCTAACCATGAATCCTTGTTTATGGCCTGCTTGGCACTGGGTAAAGGTGTTGGGCCCTTTGGATCTTTTGTGCATAGTTTCCGTTTTCCTATTTTCTCCAGGGTTCTAGACTCGTTCTTCCCCATATCTCCTTGAAATGAGTTGAATCCAGGTTGGAGCCTTTCATCCAATTTCTGTGTTTTCTTTTTCTATCAGGGCTCAAACAAAAATCAAATTTCCTGTGTGTGTGTGTTTAGAAAAAGGGTCTTGCTCTGTCAACCAAGCTGGAGTGCGGTAGAATAATTGCAACTCACTGCAACCTCAACCTTCTGGGCTTGAGCCAGCCTCCTGCCACAGCCTCTTGAGTAGCTGTAACTAGGGATGTAACACCATGCCCAGCGAATTTTTAAGGTTTTTTTTTTTTGTAGAGATGGAGTCTTTCTATGTTGCCCAGGCTGGCCTTGAACTCAGGTGATCCTCCCATCTCAGCCCTCCAAAGCACTGAAATGAAAGGTGTGAACCACCCACCAGGCTTGATTTTTATTAGGATATTTGGGCATTTGACTCTGTGGTCTTGCCATAGCCTTGTGGCCATTACTAAGCACAGTCCATTGGATAAAAATATCTGTAGAAAAGTTTTTTTTAAAATTATTTTATTTTATTTTATTTTTTAAGGCTTATCATCTGATTTGTTTTTTAGGTTAATGAAATATGTGCAAATGACAAAAATGCCTGATGTGACATTGATCAAAATTTTACCACCTTTGGGAAAGGAATTCCTTGGCCTATCCCTTATACTTTAGTCGATATCTATAGTTGCTATCACTGTAAAGCCCGGGTGCTCATCCCTAGTCTGGGCTCCTAAATTGTCCCTGCACCATTAGCCAGGGCCATACTTTACTGGATTTGGTCTTAGATGGCAAGACCGTCCTCTGGCCAAGCTTGTCCAGAGTTAGTCCCAGCTTGTTTCTATCTCCCAGCTGGCACAGATAGAAGATTGCTAGCCTTCTGCAAAGAGCAGGTAGAAAGGGTATGTAGAGTTACATCATATGCACATTTAACTAAAATCCAACTACAGGGCTTGAGACAGACAGAGTGGAAATGAACAGACTGCATGCCATTTCACAAATTGATTATGCCTTTGGGGGTGGGCAGGAAATAGGAGGCAGAAGTCGATTTTTCCCTGATCAGTCTTAGTTCCCTTTTGCTCTCCTGATGTGAACATCTTGAGGGCTGAATGTGATCACAGTATTAAAGATATAAAGTTTCCTTACCACCTGACCCGTAAGTGCAACAGAATCAGCTGCTCAACCAGAGAAACAGTTGTATGGGCCAAAACTGCAGGAAAAGCGGTTCTTCTGGATCTTCCAGAGCTGTACAATACAACTTTTCATGGTGATGGAAAAGTTCTACCGTCTGTAGTTGTCAGTATGGTAGCTAGCAGACACAAGGGGCTGTCAAGCACTTGAAATATGTCAAGTCTGATGGATGAATTTAAATTAATTAAAATTATTTAAACTAAATACTTTATGCTACTGCGTTGAAGAATACAGATCCAGAGAATTTCCAGTGTGACATTGTATTACTTTTCTCTTTCTGTGTAACAAATCACCATAAATTTTGCAGCTTATGCAATACCTACTAATTAGTTAAGTCAAATGTCTGGACTGGCTTTAATGGATTCTCTGTGAAGAGCCTTACAAGACAGAAATCAGTAGGTTGGCCAGGCTAGGCTCTTATCTGGGGACTCCGGGGAAGAATCTCCTTCTAGGCTCATTGGGGTTGTTGGCAAAATTTAATTTCTTGTGGTTGTAGGACTAAGGTTATATTTCCTTACTGGCTGGTGGCCAGGGTTTGCTTTCAGCAGCTAGAGGCTAGTCTCTACTCTTTGCACACAGCCTCTTCCATCTTCAAGTGAGCAATGGTTCATTGCGTCCCTCTGGTACTTAGATCTTTATGACTTCGTCTTCTACTGCCGGTCTGAGAAAAAGGTTCTGCTTTAAAAGGGCTCACATGATTGGGTCAGGCCGACCCAGTTTATCTCAATATTTGAAAGCCAACTCAGTTGGGGATTTAACTGCATCTGCAAAGTCCCTTCACAGAAGTACTTAGATTAGTGTCTGATTGAGTAACTAGGCTGGCAATAATAGAGGGCCATCAAGAATTCTGCCTGTCACAGGGAGCTTCTTAAGATTTCCAATGCTAACTTTGACCAGGTTTGATTTTCGTATATTACAATAGCTTTTAGAAACCAGTCTCAAGTAAAATATGAACTTGTAGTGGGTAGAATAATGTCATTGCTTTAGGTTTTGAATTTTTTCTGTTCTCAACAATCACTTAAAAAGGTAGAAACCTGGGAGCTAGTGTGGGGTGGTTGTAGGTGGGGTGGAGTAGGTGAATGTAAGCCTGTATCTATGAAGTCTTTATCTTAGCTTTTAATGCTCTGGTTAAGATGAGGTAACATGTAGCTGAATTTTTGGGGAGTAGGAAGGAAAGCCTTATGAGAAGAGCTAGGATGGAAGAGTCTAATGAGAGGAATTAGTGGCTACCACAGATGACTTAGTCATCTCTCTCAAAATTATTTACCACTTTGGTATTTGGGTTATAGTTTGCCACTCTATGACTTAGCATATTTTTAAAGCTATTAAAGTCAACAAAACAGTAAAATTTTTTTAAAAAAAGAGATCCTTCAAATCCCTTCAAAGTGATATCAGGCTGTGTTAATGGAAGCATTATGTTCTAAACCAGAAAAAATTATTTCAAGCTACTTGGCACTAGTTTTTCCTGAACATATTTCAACTGCTTTTAGTTTGGGATACCACATGTTGAAAAAGAGACAAATTAGAGAAAATTCAGAGAGCAGTAACCAACATGATAAAATGTCTAGTTAAAGGTTCATGGCATGGCTCAGGGGATTGGTAATGGGATATAAATCCTCTCTCTCGTCAGCACTTTGTTTTTAGCAGTGTCTATCTAATGGCTGTTGTCGCCACTTAGATTCAGAGACCAGCATGGGAGGAATTGACAGTTGGGTATGGTTTAGAATGTTGTAGTCTATATGCCAAAGAGCATCACCATCAGAACCTCCTTCAGCTTTCTGGTGAAGAAGTTAGGGGTTTAAACACAGATGCTAAATCTGGTATTCTCCTGACCTGAGCCAGTTAGTTCCACCTTTGGCTGGGCAAATTGCTAATTACTCTGGGTAGTAGACTTTGTGATATTTGAATTTGGACTGAGAGAAATTCATTTTCTTGTTTAAATAAATATCCACAGTGGTTGAACTCTTTCCAAGAAGTTTGAAATCTGTTTCAAGTTTAAGTTAAAAAAAATTGGAGTGCCAATTTGTTTAACCACAATGAGAAACAAAACTATAATCTGCAATGCTGATGTTAATGAGATCTGTGCATTCTGTACACAGGAAGAGCTCCAACAGGCATGGAATCATAATCAGAAGGTTACCCTGTGGTCAGCGTGGTGTTCTAAGATGATTCTAAGGTGGCTGGATGTGTCCATGAATAGTTGTTATTCAAGTCTGTATGATCAGCCAGGTTGTGTGGTAGGATCATGACTGACCTCTTTCTTAGATCTGGATCTGTTATTAATTACTGAATGATGCCTAGAAAATGGATAAAGTGAGTAGCTAGTAACTAATGGTCTTTAAAACTTTTTCAGCTATAAAATTCTTTGATTTTATGTACATATTCTATAGGCCATGTATTAGTCCATTCTTGTGTCACTGTAAAGAAATACTTGAGACTGGATAATTTAGAAAGAAAAGAAGTTTATTTTGGCTCACAGTTCTGCAGACTGAATGAGCATGACACTGGCATCTGTTTATTGTCCGGTGAGACCTTCAGGGAGCTTACAATCATGGCAGAGGCCAAAGAGGGAGCAGGTGTATCATGTGGTGAGAGAGAAAGCAAGAGAGAGAAGGGTAAGGTCCCAGACTCCTTTAAATAACCAGATCTGTGTGAACTAACGGAGTGAGAGATCACTCATCATTAAGGGTATAGTGCTAAGCCATTAATGAGGGATCCACACCTATGATCCAATGCCTCCCACAGGCCTCAACTCCAACAGTGGGGATCACATTTCAACATGCGATTTGAAGGAGGCACACATCCTAACCGTAACAGGCAGGTGGGTAGTTAGTGAGATAATTAATGTTCTTGATTCTGTTTACTAAAGACCTCAAGGCTTTTTACACATATTAGTCAATTCAATAAACATTTGTTGAGGACTTTGCATAATTTTCTATGCAAATTATTGTGTTAAGCATGGAAGTAGACATGGTCTCTTCCTATAGAAATTTAAATGATTAAATAAAATATTAATATTATAAATTAATATAGTTATTAGTGAATATGAATAACATGAATATGATAGATAATATGAATAATGACTGATGACAATATAAGGTAGAACTAAATAAGGGCATCAGTGGAGATACAGACCAAAGTGAGATAGGATATGGAGTAGGAAAAAATTAAATGCATCTCAAGAGATTAAATAATTTACAGAATATAGTATTCGAGCTGAACTTTAAAAAATGTAAATATTCAGCAAAATATGATAGCCATTAGTCAGGTCACTATCATGGAGTTGCCACAATAGTGATGTGAAATTCAGCTTGCCTGGTAGAAGAGAAGGAGGTAGGGAGAAGTTAATGACATTTCAGCACAAGGACCTCTCAATTGCATGGACCACTTCTGCGTTAGTTTGCTAGGCCTGTTATAACAAAGTACTACAGGTTGGGTTGCTTAGACAACAGAAATGTATTTTGTCACAATTCTGGAGGCTGGAAGTTCAAGATGCCGGTAAACTGGTTTCTTCCAAGGCCTTTCTTTTTGACTTGTGAGGTGCCACTTTCTGCTGTGTGCTCACATGGCCTTTTCTCTGTGCATTCACATCCCTGGTGCTTGTCCTCTTTTTGTAAGGACAGCAGTACCATTGTATTAGGGCAGGTGTCCCCAAACTACGGCCCCCTGAGGCCATTTATCCGGCCCCCCGCCGCACTTCAGGACGGGGAACCTCTTTCATTGGTGGTCAGTGAGAGGAGCACAGTATGTGGCGGCCCTCCAATGGTCTGAGGGACAGTGAACTGGCCCCCTGTGTAAAAAGTTTGGGGACGCCTGTATTAGGGCCTACCCTTACAATCTCATTTAACCTTAGTACCCTCCTTTAATACCCTATCTCCCAGTACAGACACAGCAGGGGGTTAGGCCTTTAACAAATGAATTTTAGGGGGAATACATTCAGTTCATAAAAACTTTTAAGGCTATGAAGGAACCCTAGCTTTCAGTTCACTTGATCATATTTGTGTGTGTGAAAGTGAGTTATTTTTATACTCTTTGTCTTCAAATATGTCCTGCAAATGGGACAGGTTTCACACCCTCTAAAACCCAGATGGACCTTCTGCCTAAGGCAAGATGCTCATTAGGCTTACTCTTCAGCAGAAGAGGTAGCTTTGAGTAAGGATACTGTAAAGGAGAAGTGGGTAAATGAGTGGCTCCTCTATTACTGAATAGAGGACATATGGGCTGATATGAATTCCAAGTTCTGATAGGGCTGTGGATGCTTTCAGGTTAGGAATCAATGCATGGAAATGAAATGTATAGGTCTTTAAGAATCATCTTACTTTTCCCTTTCCTACACCATGAGTGTCAGAAGGAACCAACAGTGATGAAAACCCAAAGGAAGAATGAGACACTTAGGGCATTTAGGGCACAGAGGAATTTCTTGTTAAAGTTGGAAGAGAATGTAGTCAGAGTTGGAGATGAAGGGGAAGAACAATTCTTTTTTTCTTTTTTTGTTTTTCTTAGCATAACGTACATGTAAGTTAGATTTAGGAAAAGATTTCTTAGAGTCTGGAGAAAGTAGTTAATGATAGTAAAGAACGAAGGCTGCCGGGGAGTAGGGGAAGATATTCCCTTCCTCTTTTTCGCTTTACATTCCTCTGCTTTTCCTTTTGTATCACTGTTTCTCCACAGAACCACCTAGGGGGTGCTTGTGAAAAATGAAGATTCCTATGCCTAATCCCAGGCTGAGTGAATTAGCGTCTTTGGTGGTTGGGAGCCAGAAATCGTTATTTCAAAAGTTTCTGATTTGATTTTTGTACTCTCTAGGGACTGCGCTACATCTACACAAGGGTAGGATACTGCCTTTTAATTGCATATTGCTACTGTCAGTGTTTATTAGTTATATCACGAACTACCATTTACGGAGCACTTATGGAACTGTTCTAAGCAACATACTTACCCGATTCTCATGCTGAACATTCATGGTGATAATATTACCCCCATCTTGTGGATGAGAAACCAAATCTCAGAAAAGTTAAACGAATTTTCCAAGGTCTCATAAGTAGTAGTATTTAAAAAGTGAAGGAGAAAAATAGAAGAAAAAAATCGATAAACATGTTAGTTTGCAAGTATTTTTGTATGTATAAAATTACTTTCGAGTTATATGTTGTCTGAATTGTGTGGATGTTATAATAAATATTAACTCTTAAGACTCTTGCTTGGTTGAGCATTGCTCAGCCATGCTGTTAAACTGATATTCTGATGAAATGGAATGCCAGGAAATTCCAGGCACTTTTGGCAGAAGTGATAGATTTCATGCACTTTTCTTGCCAATACTAACATCTCTTTATGACACTTGTGGGGCTATAGAGACTTGTTTGGTTGGCTGATGTTCATATTTTTGGCTTGATAAGAAATTTGGGCAGCTTAGCAATAAGGTATATAGTTTTGGAAAATATGAACAAAAATCTGCTGCGTGACAATCTATTTCAGTAAGATTTGAGTCAAGAAATATAATGTTTTAATTTTGTAAAGCAATACAACTCATAGACAAAAGGCTTGTTGCAACTATTTTAATATTCTATCCCTTAATCCTCTACAAGTTCACTTAAAAGAAGAGAAAATATTCATTCAATGGACCAAACAACACAATAAAGTTTCTTGAGGAAACCCTTGCAATTACTATGAAAGCTTATTATAACACAGGGGACGAGAATTAAGCAATGCATGTATCCCTTCAGCAAATTTGTATTTCATATATGCAAAAATAAATGAATTATGCATGTGTATTTAGGTTAACTGGACACCACAAAAATGGCAAAGGCAGAATTCAACTTGATATAATTTATTTTAACAAATGTAGTTTCCCCAAAATTAAGAGGTCATTTATTTCGCAGAGGTTTTATCTGCAGATGACAAGAATAAATATTTACTTCTTTTAATATTTACTTAGATATAGGTTTCTGATTTCTAAAGTACTTTTCTAGGTTAAAAATGTTTTGAAATGTACTAAAATATAAAAATATAAAAATAAGTTTACTGTCATCTCAGATGTGTTTGGATTTTATAAAATAAGAAGTTGAGGATTCCTTACATACATTTTCTCCTCTCTAGGTTAATAACTATTGGTTAGTTTAGATTATATATATATATACATATATATATGTATATATATATATATACACACACACACACATTTTATACCCTAAATTAGAACATTATTAATGTATTTAGAATGTATTTTGAGTTTTACTTACTAAAAATGTGCTATTAACACTTTGTATTGTTATTATTGAACACTGAACCATTGAATCTCTGCTTAAATTTTTTTTCTCTTTTTGGTATTGTAAAGAATTCTTCACTGAACAGCCTTGCCAGGTATGCATATTTTGCATTTCAGTAGATATTACAAATAAATCATTTTCCACAGAATTTGTAGTAGTTTTTCCTCCCACAGTATATGAAAATGTATTTCCCTCACATTTTTGCTGGCACTGGCTGTTAGCAATCTTTTTTTTTTTTTTGAGATGGAGTTTCACTTTTGTTACCCAGGCTGGAGTGCAATGGTGCGATCTCGGCTCACTGCAACCTCCGTCTCCTGGGTTCAGGCAATTCTCCTGCCTCAGCCTCCTGAGTAGCTGGGATTACAGGCACGCACCACCATGCCTAGCTACTTTTTGTATTTTTAGTAGAGATGGGGTTTCGCCATGTTGACCAGGATGGTCTTGATTTCTTGACCTCGTGATCCACCTGCCTCGGCCTCCCAAAGTGCTGGGATTACAGGCTTGAGCCACCACGCCCGGCCCTGCAATCTTTTTAATCACTGACAATCTGCTGAAAGAAAATTATATTTGTTTTACTTTGTAATTAAGAATTGAATAAATTCTAAATGTTTTCCCATATTTTCAATTTGTCTGGTATATTTCTAAGAGGTACATGTAATCTAGAGTTAAGAATAAGAAAGATAGCTGTTTAGTTAGGACTAAACATTACTTAACTATCATTCACATTCTTAACTTCAGATTTGAAGCACCTTTTATTTATCACGATGGGTAATTTATTCAAAAGTACTTCTGCAAAGGAATGAGATGAAAAATAATTCTGTTAGAGATATTCAGGCTGCTTTGTTTTGCTTTTACCATCTGCACATTGTTATTGGGAACAATTTTCTTCTTTATTGCCCCTTGTTCCTAATTACAATTTTAATTTTGAAATCCATACAAAAAATCAAATATTATGATTTTGGACAGCTTCTAACTAGTGCTAATTTATTTGAATTTTTTCACTAGGGTTCTTATAAATTGAAACCACTTTTTTCTTTCTTTAGAATAAGTTATCAGGTCTTGGTGGATAAGAAACTGAAATGAGATGCTCTTTACTCAATCAAACCAGCAAATACCTAGGCAGGCTTAGTCATAAAACCCAGCACGGAAATAATACTTGTCTCACAGTAAGGTCAAAAATGATAACTGAAACCGTGGAATCCTTAAGATAAGCTACCTGTGTAATCAAGGGAAATAGCTGAAAGCCTAATAGAAGGCTTTGTGTTGGAGGACAGTGATTGAAGTTCAAAAGGCTTAGCAGAGGTCAAGTTGGCAATGTCAGGTATTTCCCCAAGTTTACTTCATTCAATTAAGTTGAAACAATCTGCTCCTGTGAAAGAGTTAGTGGCTGTCCTTACACTGGAAGGTCCCAGGTAGAGGGATGGTTGGTTTTCTCTGTATCATAATCATATCTGTGATGATTTTAAATAAGAGATTGAGTTAATTTTCATGAACTCTCTGTGGGAGAATTTAGATGCAATACAGTGATTGTAAATCTTGTGAATTTACCAGATATATCAGAAAAGGATGGACGATGTAATTATCTAGCTGTGTGTATTAGCTGACTATTGGCAAACAAATGCTTTTCAAATTTTCATTGTTTCTAAATGAGATGACTAATTCTGTCTGTCCCATTTATTGAGCTGAGTCTCTTCCTGTTTAGTCTAAACCACTGTTGATTGTCTTGACTCCAACCTGACTGAGGGACAAAATGTCCTGGATTGAGAGCATTCTTAGAAGTGCCTGAATTCCCATTTCAAGGCTACTTGATCCAGGCAAATGTCAGGGTAGAAAAGTGTCCAAAGCAGCTGCTTTAAAAAGTAGGTTTCACACATTTAGGATTTTGCCTTTTTTTTTTTTTTGATATGTTTGTTTTTTCTTTTTAAAAAATGTACTGTCTCATTTCTCAGTTGGAGTAATTATTTTACAAACATGATTTGAACTTTGTGGAGGAATAGAAATGGGACATACCCTAACTGCAGCAGATGATCAGATTACAGAGATAAATTGATATATGAGAGGTTCCGGAATGGTGGGTAATTACAGCACATACCTCCAGGAAATTCACACACACACATGCACACATACACACACCCCATGTTAACCTCCTGCTTAGGCGTATGTATGTGTGTATGTGACTGTGAATTTTAATTATACAAAATATTTAGGAGATAAAACCTGTTTCTAAGCTTGATAGCACCATACATCATTATTGATAAGTTTACTAGGATTTAAGATATGTTTTTAAGAGCCCACAACTCCAAAAACTATTAGTTATGTACTAGACAAAAATAAATATGAACAAACATGACTTAATTGGCTAATTGTTATATTCATGTGGGCCTACTCTGACCAACTAAATCAGAATCTCCAAAATTAGAATCTAACAATCTGTAGTTTAATAAGGTCCCCCAGTGATTCTTGATAGCCAAATTTGTGAAGCCTAAAGATTCAGTCTAGAATGTCGTTTTGTTCCAACCAAACAAATTTTGGTTTGTGTGATGTTGAGGGAATTGTGCAATTTACTAACGAATTAAGGGTTAATGCTTGATTTTGGTAATACATATGAACACTATAGTTATAAATTACCTCACTGGAGATTTCCAGTGGTCCCCTTTCTAATTATTGGTTCCATTTTACAAATGAAGAAATGGATACTGTTAAAAATAAAATAATCAATACTGTAAAGTTAATAAGTAGGAAAACCAGAATTCAGTCTCAATCTTTGTGACTGTGTGTCTGGGGCTTCCAGCACACTGATATCTATTTACCTTGAAGCAAAAGGCCTTTCCAGTGAGCTCTCTGTGTAGATCTGCCATTTTAATCTTCCCATCGTCCTATAATAATTTTTGAAGTTAGCATCCTTTCCATTTAAAACATATTTATTGAGTTGACAAAACTTTCTTTTAGATGATGGGTTAGGCCACAGAGGAATGGGTTCGATTTTCAAGGAGTCTTGCTTGGGACAAGAGTAGAAAGCATCAGGTTTAAGTGCCAAAATGTAAAATGTGGATTTTCGGTGCTGTTATCAGTTTAAAAAAATTATTTTGGGCCAGTAATTTTAGGGATTGCTCCAGGAGAAGCAGGCTTTGATTTGGTTTTGAAGAGTGGAATTTGGAAAATTCAAAAGAAGACATTCCCAGGTATGGGAATGGCATAAGCAAAAGAGCAGGTGTGTTTGTCGTTTGTGTATTTAGTCATACTCACTGTTCAAGAATAGGTTGGTCCTGCTTGGGAACAGTGAGAGAGATGGAATAGGGTGTAGAAGATGGGGCCGTGCATCATCTCCCAAGGTGACCAGCCTCCACTGGGCACTGAGACTGTTGTATTAAAAGGTGCTATTTGGGATCATTGTCCTCTTCTTCCATGTGTTGTCTATTCTTCTCTTATGTATGTGCTCCCAGCCCCAAGAAAATCCTTTAATCTAATGCTGCAAAAAACCTCTGTCATTGTCCAGAATCAAATAAAGCACAGGGAATATGACCATTGCTTTGAGACACACATGGGATTTAAGATGTTGAAAGACACAAAGGCCTCAGCACAATAGACAGAGAATCAGCAGGTTCCTGGGATATGACTAATTTTTCTCTGACTGTTTAGTAACAGGTGGTATTTATCTAAGCAGACTGCCCAGGGCAGCTGGTTGATGGGTTCTTCCAGCTGGACATCTTCTCCCCATTTAGTTCAACCACACCTGCTTCATACAGCAAACAAGAGCCTTTCTCATCTCTAGTATCTTCATGTAGGGGGCTAGGGGTATAGATCAACCATCCAGCTTCCAGCTGTAGTGTTTCATGATGTCTGAGGATCCCATCTGGACTCCTACCAGGAAAATAAAAAGCGATAGGTTTTAGGTTTAGAGGTGGGCTTTCTTTTTTTCCAGGGGGAGGTTTTGTCCTGTTGTGTTGCTTTCTTTTAAGAAAGAGATTTCATCATTGAGGGCTATCATGTGATGGGCCTTACCTCTCATTAAAATTACTGGCCCTTGAAGCATGCACTGACATGCGGGTGCCTGCTCCTTCAAGCTTTTATTGTACTGAATTAAGGAAGAGTAGAATAGTCTCATGAAAGATTAATCACTTCCTGTAAGTGTCTTGTACCTGCAGACAGGCAATTACTGAAATATGTCCGAAAACACACACACACACACACAAAAACACAAAAAACCAACCCAAGAACGTTAAAATGTACCAGTCAGGTATTTTTTGGCAGTGTGACTACAAAACTTGTTTGGGTGCCAGCTTTTATGGAGCCAAAAGGAGCTTCTGTGTTGAGTTAATGGATCATAGTTTGTTTTGTACATGAGTAGCAATGTTTTCTTTGTAATAATAGTAAAAACTTTGACAATGCACAGGTATTTCTCTTGAGGCTGTTTAAGTGTATACCTTCATATTTATTTCCCCACCTAACCTGAATTAACCATTGGGATTGAATTCTAGTCTTTGCAATTTAGAGAATCCTGTGTTCTCTAGCAGTGCTAGGGCTGCCAGAAAGTAGGTATTCAATAAATACTTGAGGACTGACAATCTTTATTTCATAGTTGTCAAAGGGTTCCTGAGAATTTTAGTAATCAATACAATACTACGTTTAGCATCACCTCAACTCAAAACTTTCTATTTATCAACTGTATTCAAGGCTTTGTGCTAAAGGATGGAGATTTAAAAAAGAAAAAAGACAGGGTCCTTATGTTTTAAAAAGCTAAGAATTCCTGGCAAGGGAAATGCCATACAACAACAGCATTAAGAACAAAAACAGTTTTAGAGCACTTGCTGTATTCGAGACACTTTTCATTTGTATATGTTAATTTGTTTAATCCACAATTTTATTACTATTCCAGTTTTTCAGATGTATAAACTGAAGCACAGAGAGTTACACAACTTTGTGTAATTTACCCAAAGCTAGTATGGATCTAGAATATGAATAAAAATAAGACATGAAAATAAAACAAACACTGAATATGTCGAGTGCTCTAGGTGGGTAAATACATAGTGCAGAAAGTAGTCACCCAAGGTTCTGTGTAATGGGGACTGGACAAGAGTTTTGGGAGGAGGTAATTTCTAAGCCTTTTCCTCTTTACCCCTACTTCTGTCACTGGGATCTGGAATTTGAGACTTCTTTTTCTCTCCAGGTCTGGTCCCAGTTCTTTCCATGTATGTTACCACCAACAGGGAGCATCATGCTCTGCTTCGTGATATCTCTACTACTGACACGTTAAATAGTCATTTACCATTAAACAGATATATTATATACTTTATGATCAGCAGCCCACTCTGGTGGCAAGAACTGGGGCTCTGAAGTCAGACACATGGGTTTGATTTTTGCCTCTTCCATTTGCAAGCTGTGCAATATTGGGCAAGTTACCTAACTTCTCTGAGCTTATATATTCTCATGTATAAGAAGGGTTAATTATACTTACCTCTTAGGTCTGTTGAAAGAATGTATATAAAGTATTCATTACACAGAAGGTACTTGATAAATACTGGTTTTATTTTTCTTGTAACACTGTGACTCTTTTGCCTCTGTTTCTCTCAGCATCTTTTATGGTTCCCCAAAGTAGATGACCAAAATATGTTTGTTGATTTGATTTTATGGGAATGGAGAAACAATTGAAAATGTCAGTATTATATTATTAAATGATCATATACATGACATCTTCCTGGAATATATTTCTCTTCCTTTTTCTTTTCACCTCACCACTTCTACCTTTACCTACTTACCTTAAATTTGACTTGCCTTTCAGGTCTTAGCTTAGATGTTGTCTTCTCCAGTTTTCCTTGGTTGAGTTAGGCTCTCCTTCTCTCTACTTCTGTAGCTCCTTGGGCCATAGGAACTCTAGGTGCTTCAGCAAGAGTAGCCTTTATAATTACTCTCACAATTTATATAAGAAGAATTTAGGAAGTTTAAGGTAAAACATTGCTTCTGCAGCACCTTGGACCACAGGAACTATAGGTGCCATACAAACTTTGTTATTATTTTATTGAAGTAAAGTCCACATAACATAAAATTAACCATTTTGAGGTAAACAATTCAGTGGTATTTAGTACATTCACAATGTTGTGTACCGACTACCATCTAGTTCCGAAACAAAAACTCCATAACCATCAAGCAGTCACTTCCCTTTCCCCCTCCTGCTAGCCTTAGCAACCACCAATCTGCTTCCTGTCTTTGGGGATTTACATATTCTGGATGTTTTATATAAATATAGTTATATAATATGTAACCTTTGGTGTCTGAGTTTTTTTGACTCAAAAGTGTAATTCTTTTGAGGTTACATATTGTAGCATGTATCAATATTTCATTTCTTTTTATGGCTGAGTAATATTCCATTGCAGGTACATACCAGGTATATATGCTAACTTTATTATTTTCTTATTTCAAAATGTTGCCCAAGTCAAACCTAAAGATAAAGCCAGGGTCTGGAGTTAGCTATACTTTAAACAAGTCCAATACCAGCAGGTCTAGAAAACTTTGGTTTTACTCTAGAGCAAGCCAAAAGAGTCAGTACATCTGAAGAGGGGAATGGATTTCTTTAAGAAAACAAAGACCTGAAATCTGGCTTGGAAAGTGTGGCTAATTCAATTTTACCATGGTGATTTACTGCTAAGGAACTCCAGGGGAAGGAACTGAGTTTCTTTGGAAATTGAGTGTTTTAGGTTTTAAAGCTAGATATGGAAATGGCTGTGAAAAAGTTTAATAATCTTAAACTTTTCTAAATTCTTCTTATAGAAATTGTGAGAGTAATTATAAAGGCTACCTTTACTGAAAGTTAATGTTTTCCATCTTTCTAGACACAGGGGTATGAATCTCCCTTTGATTAGTTATCTGTCTACAACACAAAATCAGCCTCAGAGTCTACCTGTTGAGCTGTCTTTTATTTGAGCATACATATTTGTTCCGTAATCTTGCTACTCTTTGTACATAATTATCAAGTATTTACTTTCAACCTGAAGAAATGGAATTATACTAGTTGTGGACTTGAAATAATAATGTATATATCTGTTGAGAAAAGAATGATGTCCTTTCCCAAAGCCTTGGACTGCCATCTAGATAAGAAGCTATACACCCGATGCTCTCAAATCACAATTTCTGTCACTGGAAGGGGTTTTATTTTATTTTTTTCTATTTAGGTAATGTATTGAACAGTTTAACAGTTATATTTTCATTTATAACTTTGTTTAGTCTCCATGAAAGTTAAGATATTGTCATGAGCAAGCTCTTGCTCTAACAGTGGGAGCAGTCTTATCCTAGGGTAACAAGACATGAGATGCTTCCTTGTATCCTGGAAACACATCACCTTGCAGCTAGTTAAAAGTGATCTTAGTTGATAACTATATTTGAATTTTGTGGTTCCCCAGGAACGTTTCTATGATCTGCTTAAATATTACCTGGCTTCAGATTACCTTGCAGCATGACATTTTACAGGAGCCTTGACATTAATCTCTTACTTATCTGCCTTGGTAACCTAAAAACAGCCCACGGGCAAAAACGAAGCTATAATCCGAGGGGTAGGATGAGTTGGGGAAAACCCCATATGTGGGAAGTGATAGATTGTGGCAGTCACAGCCCATTCCATGATTTTAAAGGCCTTTCTCGTGGCAGTTTCACTTACGAGTGCCAATGTGTGCCAGCATTGCACATACATGGGCTTGGAGTTTAAATCACAGCTTACCTTATTGACCATGTAATCTGGGACAAATTAGTCAGCTTTTCTAAAACTCAGTTTTTAGGTCTGCAATTGGAGCTAAAAGTATTATCGACCTCTTAGGCTTGTTATCAGGATTAAATAAGATAATACATATGGTACACAGAGCATACTGCCTGGCAGAAAATAAGCTCTTAATTACTAGATGTTAGCAGTTATTAGTTTTAGGATCACAATTTGTGGCCCATAAGTCTTACCTACTTTTTCTATTATATTTTCATTTTGAGAGAGAAAGATCATTTTTGCCAGTCTTCCATATTATTAGTAAACCTGTGTCTTATTTCAAAGCCTGGAGAGATTTACATTTCAAAAACGGTTTACATAGAGCATAAGGAAATTTGTAATACAGCCTAAAAATTTATGAAAATTGTGTTTTATTAGCCAAATTAATAACTGAAGGAATGAAGAAAAGGCTTTCCTTGGAATCAGGATAAAGTTTTCAATCATGATTTACTGGTAGAGTTGAAAAACCTATTTAAGTATTCTCTGCATGGTTTTTACTTTTCCCCTGCTTGTCATTCATTCATTCATTGAAGTGTTTCTTTACGATCAAAGTATTCAGGATTGTAATAAATATTTGGTTTTCCAAATCGATGATTTAACAATCATTGGTCAAATACAATTTAGTAAGTAGAGGACAAAATCTGGAAATGGACTAATAAGGCTTTTTAGCTGCAAGATGATCTTCTAAAACAAAATGTTAAGAGAGTAAGAGGATAAAGTAGGAGCATATGGATTTCATTTTTGTTGAAATACATTTTGACTCAAAAATTAAGAGAAAACTGGGACAAAATATTTTTTGAAGGCATTTCTTTTAAAAAGGTAAATATTTGGCTAAATACAAAGTAATACCAAACTCAAATATTTCAGTTTTAAAAACCATTGCCAAATACCAAAATATTTTTTTCTTTTAAATGACAATGAAAGGTAAAAGGTCTTTCTTTACACAAAATCAGGTTTCTCCTTCTCTTTCCCATATGATTAAAAGAGCTTGAGGAAAGAAATTCTAAGTAAAGCTTCATTGTTAAAATCCTGGGCTGGGAGCTTGGAGACTTGGGTACCGTATTTCTAGGTAAAGACTTACGAAAACCTTCAGACATCAGGAACTATAAAAACGGCATTTTAAATTAAATTAAAGCCTACTTTTGAAACTTGGTAGTTTTGTTACTCTAGTGAATATTTTCTTCAGATTTTAATTTTTTCCCAGACTAGGAAAAATATTTTTAGTTGTTATATTCTGGCTAAATTACTTATTAAGTAGCACATGTGAATATTTTAAAGAATTCAGTCTTGTACATCTAAGTAGTTTCTCAAAAGAAGAAATTTGCTTAATTGCCTAAGTGTGAAATAGTTTATAATACTGAAATGTTTCTATGAGTCTTTTGCAAATTTTCCAGTTTCTCTTTTGCATACATCAGACAAACTTGTGCTTCTCAGAGATTGAGAGAATTATTCCCCTCCACCGAAAAAAATAACAATTGTTTTTCCTTTTAGAGAGCTGCACCCAAACCAGATATTTATTTGAGGAGGGAGCTGTTACATAAGTGTTAAAAAGAGAGTGAGTCCATCTTTATAAGCAATTGATACCTCAGTTCACTGTGTAAAATATGTGTCTGGCCTAAGAGAGACCAATCAGGTTGTCCTAGAGAACAAATAATTTTGCCAAACACAGGAAATCTCTGTGAGTCAAAAGCCAAAGACCAAAACCAAATGTAATATTTTTTAGAATATTGTTGATATAAAGTTATGATGGGAAAAATTACCAAGAAAGAGGAGTATAAGAGTGTGAGGGGTCTTATGGAAAAGTTTACTGCAGCTAGGGATCATCTCTAAAAACACATCTTAGGTTGTTTATGGTCTCTGATCCGCATCAGTCTCAGCTCACATCCTATAGTCAGCTAGGGTTGAAAGAGGAAGTTTCTTGTGCTCAGCAACAGTTAGATCTTAGGAGCCACCTTTCTGTAAAGGAGTGACCAATTAGCTGCAGCAGGTAAGGAAGGATTCCAGGAGAGAAGACACAATCAGGACATTTACTTACACAACTTAAGAGGAAAGAGATTAGCAAAGGCAGTTTAATGGGGAAGATCATACAAGGCCATCTATTTTTATCCCATCTCCCTGGCATACAAACATATACACAAAAACCACTCTGTTAAATTGCTCTCTGGGTTCATGTTTTCAGGCAGTCTTACAGTTGACCTTGTCTTATAGTGAAAAAGGTTCTCTAATACTGCAGAAAATAGCAATTGCTTGACCACTGAAGATGCAGGACCTGTTATTAAATCCTTATCCATAGGGAATACAACATTAGGTAACACAAAAAATGCAACAAAAGAAAATACCTCCCAGTGTAGAACTGGGTACAGATTATTTTCTTAATGATTATAAAGGATTATAGGGATGTTTGGTATAATTTACACTGTACTATTTTATCACTCTTAATTTGAATATATCAAATCTCTCTAAACTAACACGTTCATTACAGATCTAAGCAGGTATCTCTTCATATTTTGTTATGAGTAGTTACTTAATTGATAAAGGTTTAGTGGACGGTGCTTGGGAAAACAATTCAGAGCAAGGCCTTGGGCACAAGTCACTCTGTGCCTAAAGCCTGAAAACAGATGATGATCAGTGGATTTATACTGCTGAGTAAAGTCTCATAGAATTACATTAAATGAGAAATGAAACTTGACACTTCTGTCTTCAAAATTTAATTTTGAAAAAAGGGGATCATGGCATCCCCCAAATGGCGCATGTCTGCTGACTAAGCAGTGCAAGATGCTGTAACTAAATCCTAAAAGTGAAGGCTGAAAATAGAAATAATTGGAGAAAAGGGAAGAAAATCTTGTTAGTAAATTCAGCGACCACTAATCACTGTTTTTTTTTGATCAAAGGTGTCTAGACACTAACTCGATTCTAGCTTTTATGACTGCTGCAAAGGAACATGCATTCTTGTTTTCTTATTTACAGTGTTAGAAGTTGTCTGTGTAAACAAACATCTCCTGAACACTTGTCCATTTGTTAGAGTTGCCTGTTTCCTGGGCTTATTTAGAAATCTGATTTGGTGTTAAGTATTATTCTCTTGGAGGCTGCAGCCAGTAGCCCACTGACTTACAGACTTACTGCCATTGAAAAACAGACATGCTGTTTCATATTTACTGCTCTGGTTCCAGCCTGGCTAGGAGATCCTCTAACTCTGAGCAGCGCTTTCCCAACTGTGCATGCTGCAGACACTATAGATATGTGCCTAGAGAACCAGATCTTTTTGGGTCAATCCTAATTTCAAATGTTATATTTTTATTCTTTTGCCCCCCTGTGTCATTTATATTTGTCATATCCTGAAAGCACAATTTCCAAAACAAAGCCACTCTGTTAAATTGCTCTCTGGGTTCATGTTTTCAGGCAGTCCTAAAGTTGACCTTGTCTTGTAGTGAAAGAGGTTCTCTAATACTGCAGAAAAGAAAATGATAAAAAATATAAGGCCTCCTCCATCTTTCCATTGAGAGAATAATGTCTGACACTGATTGAGAACTTATATTCTAGGTACTCTGCATACATATACCCTACAACAATCCTTCAGAGTAAAATATAATTATCTTAGTCTTACAAATAGGCCAACTGAGAACTAAGGGAAGGTTGGGTGACTTGTCTAAGACCACACAACCAGTAAATAGAGAAACTGGGATTTAAATGAGGCTTGACTGTAAAGCCCCTGTTCTTCTTATTACAGGATTCTAGGAGGTATCACTGGTTCAGGCCAGTCTGGAGGGTGTGTTGAGTAGAAAACCTCCACAGTATGATTTGCCTATACATGTATTCTGCTTAAGAGTTTCTCCTCTCTCTGGTTAGATATGAGAAACTCTTTTGATTTATAACATTGCAACACTGGGGAGGGGCTGAAATTCACATTCACAACTAGTTTTAATTAGTTGAGTGATTTATCAAGCAGGACTCTTGAGAATGGGATATGGGACCAATGAGTTTTAATACGGAGTGGGTCCAGAAGGGAACTTTAGAGCTGAAAGCAGTGTATAATTGGAAGCTCATGAGGCTCTGTGAGGTCTAATTTCTGCCACCAGGGGCCAGTGTGCAGGTGCTAGAAATCTAGGCATAAGTCAGCATCGGGAAAACAGACGGATCACAATGGAAAATGGAAATGAAAATTCTATTTTAGTTAGTAAGACTTGGCAAAACGTCCCTGGCACTTTAGCCCAAACCCAAATCATAATTCATAAGTTGTTTATGATCAAGTCTATCTGAAGACATGAAAAGATAGCCTGTGTAGATGCATAAGGATTGCTACGGTAAGGACCGCTAATAAGCGATGATTTTAGAGGACAATGTGACTAAGTTGCAGCATCTGGAAATGTACTGAGAATAGTCCTTTCAAATATATTAAAAATTCCCTTTTCGATTGATTGCCTTCAGGGTGAACATGTGACAAGGAGAAAAGAGAAACTTCAGACAAGGAGACTAGAGGAAGGTCAAAAGAAAGAGCAAGACTGAGAAGAATATTTTATAAACTCTCAAGATTTAAGTACAAATGTATCATTTCTTACAATGAAAAAAAGTACTCCCAAATGTGTTAAATAGTTTCACAAAGGCATTTCAATCTTTTACCTCTTCATTCCTTTAAGGCGACATATGCAGTAAGAGGAAAATATCCAAGTGATATTAAAATATCTGAGAAAATGCATACTCCAAAAAAATGTCACATTTAGTTTGCCACTTCCAAATACTTTGCTTTTTACCTATGCTCAGTTATGAACTATTTTGCTTGGTTTTACAAGGACTATTTGCCACAAATGTTCATATTCCTTCTGGTAGATATAGCCATTTGGATTTTTAAAATATGATTTGAAAATCAAGATGGTTTAACATTTTTATGTTAAAATAATCACTCCAGGAAACTGTAAGGTATTTGGTTCTCTTCTTATTTTCCTAAATATAAATCCATTCATCTAGCAGTTGGGAAAACATATTCAAAATTGTAGTTTGCATCCTTTATGATTTAGTAGGAGCATGTGTCTGCTAAAGAGCATGGTGAAAGTTAATTGCTGTCTACTTGGAAAGCTTGAAGCAGCAGATTTTGCCCCTGGCAAGATAATTTTACAAAAGCAGGAACAAATAATGAGCCAGCCTGTCTCTCAGCCATTAGTGTGTCAGATGAAAGCCCCTGTCTACCCCCACCCTGCCCCATATATATGATAAACGTAAGAAAAGAGGCACAGTTTCCAAATGACTGTTTATGACCTAAGCAGCAGAAACTGTAACACGAAGCATCGTATCACAAAAGGCATCATCCATGCCAGTGAATTTTGAGTGATGTATTTCTAGAGTCTAAAAGTACAAGTTATCTTCTGGCTACCCTACCTGCCTGCATTAGCTTTGACTTACTTCATGTAGGTCTTTCAGTGCTGGGACTTAACATTCTGACCTAACATTTAATGTATTAATCCTAATTTTAATCCGATACCAAGACTTGCTGTTATTGAATCAATTCAGGTTAATTCAGAATTATGTTGCTCCCACCCAGAATCAATAGACCCACTGTTGGTTCTCTCCAAAGCTGACCACCCAGTTTTGTGAGAATCTGCAGTGAATTAGAAAATCTGTCATTGCTGGGGAGACTGGGCAGCTCAGATATGGCATGTCATTCTCTCTGGTCTATACAATACCCACTCTTTGTCTACCGTCTCTTAAACTAACCTGACATAACCGAGCCTGCCAGTCAATGAGATCTTTATTCTCCTGGAAGGAATGCCTGCACACAAGCATTATTAAGAAATTTCTGGACAATGTTTAGTGGCTAAAGAATAATCCAAGTTTCTATTAAAAAGCCATCTGGGTAATTAATAGCACATTTGTTCTCAGCCTCCTCCCAATTTGTCCATTAGTGGAATAAAAGCTAAGGACAAAGGGTAATGTGGTTCAGTTATATTTTACAAGAATTCTTCAGGAAGTTGAAAACACATGATAGATTTCCAAAGATACATATGTTTATGAGCTCTTAGAGTGGCAAATAGGAAAATCCATGGGCTTTAAATTGAAGTTTTCTGCTGCCACTAGCTATTTAAATTAAGAAAACTGATATGGAATATTTACAGATTGTCCCTGGAATTGACAAGCAAGTTGCCAGCATGCTCTAAAAACTTGTATGAGCTGGGATATCTCCTTCACATTTAAGCAAAAAAAAAAATTTTTTTTTTGAAGAAACCCAGGACTTCATATATTTTCACCTGGTAGTTGTAAGGATTTTCTGACATCTCTTTTTAATGTATTTTCATGCAAGTAGTGGCCTCAGGCAGCACATTTCTGCACCATTGCTAAATAAGCTGTTTTACTTATTGATGCTTTCTCTATTGTTCTCTATTAGCTTACTTTTTCCTTAACTGCATGGATGGAGAAATTTTAAAATCCTAGATATTTGCAGATAAAAATTTAAAACACCTAAAGTTAAATGAAGATTTAGTATGTTCCTTTCTGTGTTTTAGATTTATATTAAAGCAGTAAACACATAAATACCATAGGAACCTGGAATTTATCAGGACTACATTGCCAAAAAGTATCTCTGTGTGTGTGTGTGTGTGTGTGTGTCTGTGTGTCTGTGTGTCTGTGTGTGTGTCTGTGTGTGTGTGTGTCTGTGTTGGGTGGGGAGGTTTGATGGTGTGAGATGGGGGCTATGGCAGGGTCACAAACAGGGTATTTGCAAATATACTCCAGTAGCTTGGGAGGGGATGAGTCTCAGAGAAGGGGAGAGTGAGAGAGACACACACACACACAGAGACAGGGACAATCTCTCCAATAAGGGTTGGTTTATTTGGGAGATACCAGGTCAAGAGGAGATCCTGCCAGACATTAGTTTTAGTTACTTTTTATTGTGTGCTTACTATGTGCCTGGCTAAGTACTTCTATGGATCATCTTATATAATCCTTATATCAATGCTATAAAGTAGATGTTATCCTTATTTTCAGAGGATGCTTTGAGAAGTTCACACAGCTAGTAAGTAGAAGTGCCTGCAAAGATCTATGGCCTCCCAACATACTCCCTTGCTCATTCTTCCCTGCTAGTAGTCTTTCTCATTCCAAGATAATAGTTAGGAAAACATGCTTTGGAAATGGGCAGAGACCAGCTGAGTTGAGTCCTAACTTCATTTATTCAATACTTTTTAAATTCTATTTTGCCCAGACACTGTTGAAAGCACAGTGGTGAGCAACAATATTTCCAGCTCTTGTTATCAGGGGTTTACAACTTAGTGGGGGAAGAGAGACAGTCAAATTACTCACACACTGTGAAATTGTTAATAATGACAAATGTAGCCAGAAGAGGTACCCGAACTCCTGAATTCCTGAGAGCTGATGCTAGGGCGTTTGAATTAGACAGTGAAATCAGTCAAGGCTTTCTGAGGAAGTGCCCCTTGAGCTGATATCTGAAGGATGGCAGGGCATTATCTAGGCAAAGAGGGGAAGGAAAATGAGGTCTAGGCAGAAGCAGCAGCAAAGACCTAGCTCTGGACAGAGCACGGTGAGTCTGGCTGGGTAATAGAGAGCTAGGGAAAAGTGAGCAGAACAGAGCCGTGGGCAGGTGACAGGACCAGATCACACAGGGCTTGGAGGACAGCCTTGAGTTTTGTCTTTGTCTACATAGCAGTGGGACACCATACAACGGTCGTGGAGAAGTTCTTGTCTTCTCCTTTTCTTTTTCCTTTCTTTCTTTCTGTCTTTCTTGACGAGTCTTGCTCTGTTCCCAGGGGTACAGTGGCATGATCTCAGCTCACTGCAACCTCTACCTCCAGGGATCAAGCCATTCTCCTGCCTCAGTCTCCCAAGTAGCTGGGACTACAGATATCCACCACCATGCCCGGCTAATAGAGACTGGATTTCACTATGTTGGCCAGGCTGGTCTTGAACCCCTGATCTCAAGTGATCTGCCCACCTAGGCCTCCGAAAGTGTTGGAATTACAGGCATGAGCCACTGCACCTGGCCTTCCTTCTCCTTTTCTTTTTCCTCTCTTTCTTTCTCTCTGCAGACATCAGACTGTGCCCAGACTTAAGTCATTCAGAGAGTTACCTCTGTTATTCCTTTTATAGTAGCTTTTAGTGACACTTTTACTTCATGATGCCTCAGCTCCCCTGCCTCAGGAGAAAGAGCCTGGAGGGCTCCACAGACACTGTCACCACTAGCACAGGACAGCTTCTAGTACAGGTCTTTCTGGCCCCGCCAACACATGAAGGAAAGCACAATTTTATTGCTAAGCTATTTTGTTTTAGAAACATAGACTCTGAGATAAGCCAAAGCAACGGAGCTGTTTGTACATCCATTTGTGACTTTTTTAATTTCAGAGTTAGGAGGTCAGCTGTGGAAGCTGCCAAGGTGTGAAGGGAACACCAGGATAGAGTCCCAGGGCCCTCAGAGGAGCTGCTCTTGGCCAGCTGAAGCCATCCCAGGCTGGGAGGGCCAGGCCACTCCTCAGCAGAACAAATATTTGTTAGCACTTTACACAAGAATACTCTTGAGCTCATCATATTTACATTGCAAATGTTCTGTAAATAGCAAGGCAGTTATGTGTACCTAAAATTTGTCTTTTATTTGAGGACACTGTATTCATAGAGGAGGAGAGAAGTGAGTTTTGGAAGAGAGAGGAGTACCATTAAAAAGAAAACAAACACAAAGCCTCCTGCGAACCTCCCTTTGCCAGGGCAGATATTTAAGAGGCCACCCCAAAATGAATCCCAAATGCATGCTTCCTCCAAGTCTCTCTCGGTAGATTAAATTAACCTACAGTTATAAACCCCAACTGTCAGTGCAAACTGTCTCTGAGGGGAGTCAATGACAGCCTGGCCCTGGCTTCATTACAGGGGTCTCCATAGTGTCATGGTGTGGGGTTCTCCTTGCAGGGCCCCCACAGTGCCCAGCCCCTGTGTTCTATAACCCATTAGCTACAACTTCCTGAAGGAAGGGAACAGAATCCCTCTGTGCTAAAACAATGACTTTCAAGAAATAGACTTTCTTGTCAACAAAGGTCTACACATGGAGGTAGATTAAGGTCAGGTGTAGAGAATACTTTCCTGTATGTTTTGAGACAGGCTTTTTCATTATAAAATGAAAAAAAAAAAAGGAAAACACTTAAAATAGAATAGGTTAAAGGAAAGAAAACTTTTAATCCCACTAAAGAAAACCAGTACTTTTACCCATTATGAAGGAAATTAGTCTTTTTGTTTCTACAGTTTAAATATTTTATTTATATGTGTTCTATGTAAGGATTATCGCCACATGGTGTGATGCTTCTGGAAGTATTTCTATCATTTCCCAAATCCTGTCCCCCATGAAACATGAAACATGTCCTCCAGTACAGCACAAAATCTCATTACTGTTATTTCTTTATATTAACCATTATTCTTCCTTTCCTGCTATTTGCAATTCAAATCCCTTTCTTGTCCCCTCTGCCTCCTTTTTCCTACCACATCCCTAATGTGATAGCAGGAATTCATTTGTCAAGTGGCTTTCTTGTGTGGGTTTTCTTTACTGTAGTGCACATCTGTGCCAGGCTGTGTTGGGAGAAATAATAGAAGAGACACGGAAAGGCGCATGAGGCCCAGAGGACTTTGAGCACTTTACAGATTGGGTAGCTGAAGGCCTGGGATGGAGACAGGGTCATGGAAGTTTGGTACATGAGCATAACTATGACCCCTTGAAGAAACAGGTGGGGTATATTTATTGTCTCTGAAGCAATCAATTTTCAAACATCACTGGAACTTAGAGTAACCCAGCCTGATAGAGCTCTGCTCAAGAGCTCTAGCCACCACTAACCACTGCTACTCAAAGTGTGGCCTGAGAGCTCTTTTGTTACTCATCTACAGAAATTGAGAACAAGCATTTAGAAACATTGTCAGCAAATTCCATGGCTGTGACATCCAATTATGTGATCTGTGGACTCACCTCATTCACATCAGTTCAACTGTGAATTGAACCCCAAGTGAATTGACCAGTTCAATTGTCAATTTCAGATAGAGAATTGAATGTGTCATGAGCTGCATTCTAGATGTGTGGGAGGATTAGGACAGATGGAAAATTAGAAAATAAATAAGTCCTCAGCCACTGTGTGAGAAGTTCTGCAGCAAACTAATGCTTTTAAGCATTTTTCTTCCTTCAACTACATTAGACTTTGAGACAAGAAGGAGGAGGACCAGGGCGTAGGAGAAAAATGATTACAGCAGGCATTAATTGAGCACTCAGTACTGGGCTCTGTGCTAAGTACTTTACTCATATCAACTAATCTAATTTAGAACACAACAATTTCCATACATTATATTATTATTATTATTATTATTAATATTATTGAGACAGGGTCTTGCTCTGTTGTCCAGGCTGGAGTGCAGTAGCACAATCACTGCTCACTGTAGCTTTGACTTTGTGTGCTCAAGTGATCCTCCCACCACACTTTTCTCAGTAGCTCGGACTACAGGTGTGCCCCAGCATGCCCTGGATAATTTTAAAATTTTTTGTAGAGACAGGGTCTCCTGATGCTGTCCAGGCTGGTCTTGAACTCCTAAGCTCAAGCAATCCCTCCTTTGGCCTCCCAAAGTGCTGGGATTATAGGTGTGAGCCACCAGTCTCAGCTCCATTATTCCATTATTATTTCCATATCAGAACACTGGTGATCAGGAGGTATAAGCAATAACTCTGTGAGTAGACTTCCATCCTGAGGCGTAACCAGGGTGAGCCCTACCTCTTCTGCAACTCTTCCAGTTCATGGGGGTCTGATTTGGATCTTGGTCCCCACTAATCATTTTGGCTCTCCCTGTCTTGGCCTCTGGCTCTACTGGCCTCTCTCCCTGGCAGATTCTCATGGTTACAGAGAGGTGGGAAAGTCCTGTGAGGCAAGGGGGTGGAAAAGCAAGAGGAAAGAATCCAGACAGGAAAGGAAGCTGGGGAAAGAGTCGAGAGGAGTGAAGGAGAGCTTGGCTGGAGGCTATTCTTTAGGGAAGGAGTTGTAGCAACTGTTATGGGTGGAAAGTGGAGAATGTGGGGAAAGGAATTGTTGTTAAAAAAAAAAAACCGAGTGAAGTAATCACTTCCTCTGCTTCTCCACAACTTTGCGAAAAAGTCATAGACCTTTCTGTGCTTTGGAATAAGGTGGGTGTTTTTTTCTGTCCTGGGTGAGAGCAGGGCAGGCTGCCTGACCACATCTGGATTATATTTGGATAACCCAGAGCCCTTAAATCTTGTTCCCAGCTAGTATTGCCTGGGACATACTGTCTACATCAGAGAGAGAGAGAGGAGCTCTCGTAGTTTTCTCTTTTTTTTTTTTTTTTCTTTAAGGAGGGCTAGGGCTGGGGAGGAGCTGGGGATGGGATCTCCCCGCCTACTTCCTTCCCACAGAGTCACCACGTAGGTATTTAAGTGTCCTTCCTTCCTGCCTCACCCAGGTGTCTGCACAAGGTTACCCAGGAGAAGTCTGACTTTTAGCCAGCATTATCATTGCTTGATACAGAGTTTTCAAGGTGGATTTGCACTAAATTTGGTATCCTCCTTTGCATTATTTTCCATCAAAACAATTATTTTATAATTTATAAAGTGGTCTCATTATTTAAGAATCTGAGGTTAGTGAGCTTTAGGAAGAACAGCTAACCTTGAGCAGACTTCTCTAGACTTTATCCTCAGGTTCATTTCAATTCAGAGAGTGGTCTGGGGCTCCTCCTACAGCTTCACATAAAGCCATTGGTCATTTAAATTCACATGCCAAATCCATGTTTGCAGGGAGAAACCTTCTTGTACACAAATCCTCACACATTTCTAGGCAAAAATTGTAGTGATCTTTTTTGTTGTTGTTGTTGTTCCAATGAAAGACACCCAAGTGATTGTTTTTTTTAACCAGTCTTTCAGGTAGTTTGCTAGGGCTGGGCTTTACTATGTAGAATATTTAGGAGATTTTCCTGAGAGAGTCTTCTCCCTGTGAGATGCATAATTTGCAAGCTGGGGAAGACATCAGTCTTTTGTAAGTCTGAGATTTTTCAATTTAAAATGAAATATTTTGCTTCTGGGGATTCTTCTCCATGGAATTGTAAAGTGCCCCTGTGTCAATGCATAATTTATTCCATGAGAAGCTTTGTCTTGGGAGCATTGCAGTGGCTGGAAATTAAGAGACTTCTGTTTCAATTCTAACTTCACCAGTGACTTCTGTGTGACCTTAGGGAAATTAGTTAACCTCCTTGGGTTTTATGTGCTTTAAAATGAGGATCAGACTATTACCTCATTGTCTGGGCTCAAAGCTCAATAAAAAGCTAAAGCCCAATGGGATCGCCAGGTAAAGGTTGCTAACACTCTACTTGTTCTCTGATGTGAAAGGCCCTTGCTCGGTTCAGAGGGGCACAATGACTAATTCTATCAGTCTGCAGTCCTTTGAGAGGTCTATTTCATACTGACTGTACTTTATATTTGAGAAATGTCATGATTTTTAAAAGGATGTTATATATTTGATTTTCTCCATCCTGGGGAAGGAGGGATTTATTATCACTTGAATTATATTGAATGAGTTTAGGGCAGGGAATGTGAAAGAAGTGTTGAGTTAATTTGTAGACTCAGTAGTATATAGGATAACACATCTTCATCCATAATCTAGTCTAATGTGTCACAGGATCCTTAGGGTCTTGCTCTTCCAGCTGGAAACCTCTGTGGACAGTAGCTCCTTTGCCCAAGTTTTGCTTGGGTTTGCTGGACTCATTCTGCCCCCTCGGTCTGGCAGGCTGCACTTGGCTCGTGCTGCTGGTTCAGATACCACACCTGCTAAGGGTAGACCAGGTGTGCAGCGGCAAGGGGTGTGTGAGTGAATGAGCATGGGATCCGCTCACTGTGCACAGCCAGCCACGCTGGCTGCTGTGGCAGGGCAGGCAGCTCGAGTTGCTGGCACAGGCACCAGCTCTGTTCAAGGTTGTGGCTGGATCAGATGCACTCCAAGTGACTTCCGCTGTGGGTACTCCTGTCTGGATGAGGGGGATGTGGTGGCACCCAAAAGTTTTGACATGCCAGGAAATGCAGAGCCCCAAAGAGGTTGTCACTACCCTAGCTTGGGAATCCCCTAGGCCTGGGCTCCCCAAAGGGTTGCAGTTCTTCTTTCCTTCTCATCACTTGCAACATGGCAAGTGCTGGGGGTAAGGTGGTGTGCTTCAGCCTTGTTTGTGTTACAGCTCTTTCAGTCCCACCATTCCTTGGGTCCTGAGTTCTTGTCCCATGTACAGAAAGAATGAGGTGCATGGACAACTGGAGGGTGAGCAAGGCAGAGAGTAGCTTTATTGAGCAACAGAACAGGTCTCAGGAGACCCAAAGTGGATAGCTCCTATCTACAGGAAGGTCGTCTTGATGAGTGTCTGTCTGAGTCTGGAGTTTTTACATCCTCAAAATGGAGGAAGTACATACTGACTGGTCCATGGGCAGCCATGGCAGGCCTGGAAAAAGCATAATCCAATTGGCCAAACCGTCATCAGTGAAGTTCTCACTCCAGGCCACCAACTTTGCCCAGAACTGGCAGCCCAGCCCCCAGGCGTCAGGCCATATATGGCCTGAAGGAGAGGTTTCACTGGGGGCTGTCCCTTTTCTGCCCAGGAACCTGTCTGCCATTAACATGCTGTCCATGGTGACCAGGCTGTCCTGCTTCAAGAGGTGCCCACCGGCCCATGCTGAGCTACCCTCAGACCCCAGCCCCCCTCCCATGCCTGTTGGCGCCCAAAGTCTGGAGGGGGCCAAGGAGGAAGGAGGCTGGTATATGCACACCTGGCCAGGTATGACAGCACCCAGGCTGGGCCATAACTTTGCTCTACCCCGGAGTGGGTGGCAGGAGTGGGCAGAGGCCAGGGAGTAGGAGCCTGCAGGGTCAGGGGGCTTCCAGAGTCCCCGAGAACTCAGGGATGTTAGGGTCTAGAGCCGTGGTTGGGCAGCTGCAGCAGTGCCAGGGAGCACTGGGGTCCTCCCTTACCAACTCAATGTGGGGCAGGGCTTCTGCTTGTTCGCTGCCACCATTGGTTCCAAGAAGTATCCAGCCCCATTTGCACCTCCCCCATGCAGCCAGCATTCTCACAGCCACACCAGATAGGCTCGTGCCACCATCACATGGAAAGACAGCTCCTTTGGCAATATTTATACTTTTAGTATGAATTATGCTTCGGAAGTATGTTGCTTCTAGAATCAGAGTGACTAGATTTTTATTTTTATTTTTTTTAGGAATCCTAAGGAGAAAAATATGTTATTCTGTCTTTGAAACATTGGAGAATAACTCATAGAGGTGAGTGATAGCCAAACTACTCAGTGTTTCTATATCTCGGTTTTGTTTCCAAATACTATAATTATTGACTCATCACCTACTAGAAAGAGTATGAACATCAGAGGCAGGAAATCCTTTTTTTTTTATTTTCAACTTTTATTTTAAGTTTAGGAGTACATGCGCAGGATGTGCAGGTTTCTTACATAGTTAAATGTGTGCCATGGTGATTAACTGTACAGATTATCACATCACCTAGGTATGAAGCCCAGTGTCCATTAACTATTTTTCCTGATGTTCTCTTTCCTCCCACTCCCCATCCTCTGACAGGCCCCAGTATCTATTGTTCCCTTGGATGTGTCCATGTGTTCTCATTATTCAGCTCCCACTTTTATGTGAGAACATGTGGTATTTGGTTTTCTGTTCCTGCATTAGTTTGCTGAGGATAATGGCTTCCAGCCCCATCCACATCCCTGCAAAGGACATAATCTCATTCCTTTTTATGGCTGTGTAGTAGTCCATAATGTGTATGTACCACATTTTCTTTATTCAGTCAACCATTTTTTTTTTTTTTTTTTTTTTTTTTTTTTGAGACAGTCTTGCTCTCACCAGGCTGGAGTGCAGTGGCGTGATCTCGGCTCACTGTAAACTATGCCTTCCAGGTTCAAGCGATTCTTCTACCTCAGCTTCCCAAGTGGCTGGGACTATATATGTGTGCTGTCATGCCCAGCTACTTTTTGTTTTTTTAGTAGAGATGGGCTTTCACCATGTTGGCCAGGCTGGTATTAAACACTCGATCTCAGGTAATCCACTTGCCTTGGAGTCCCAAAGTGATGGAATTACAGGTGTAAGCCATGGCACCTTGCCCTCCAGTCGATCATTGATGGGCATTTAGGTTGATTCTACGTCTTTGCTATTGTGAATAGTGTTGCAATGAACATATGTGTGCATGCATCTTTGTAATAGATGGTATTTCTGCCTCTCGATGTTTGTGGAATCACCACACTGTCTTCTACAGTTGTTGAACTAATTGACACTCCTGCCCCAAGTGTAAAAGTGTTCCTATTTCTCCACAACCTCACTAGCATCTGTTGTTTTTTGACTTTTTAATAATAGCCATTCTGACTGATGTTAGATGGTATCTCATTGTGGCTTTGATTTGCATTTCTCTAATGATAATGTTGAGCTTTTTAAAATATGTTTGTTGGCTACATATATGTCTTCTTTTGAGAAGCGTCTGTTCATATCCTTTGCCCACTATTTAATGGGGGTTGTTTGTGTTTATCTTGTAAATTTGTTCAAGTTCCTTGTAGATGCTGAATATTAGACCTTTATCAGATAGGTAGATTGCAAAACTTTTCTCCCATTCTATAGGTTGTCTGTTCACTCTGATGATAGTTTCTTTTGCTTTGCAGAAGCTCTTTAGTTTAATTAGATCCCATTTGTCATTTTTTGTTTTTGTTGCAATTGCTTTTGGTGTCTTCATTATGAAATCCTTGAGACTGACTGGATTTAAATCTTGTCTTTCACTCAATGAGGACTGTTAGTCAAGTTACTTAGCTTCTCTAAGTCTCATTTCATACATAAAATGAAGATTATAAAAGTACTAATTTCATAGTGTTTTGAGGATTAAGTGAAATAACATATATATATGTATATATTATATATATATATATATATATATATATATATGGCATAGCTAGTATATAGCCCATTATACAATAAATTCCCAATTATTATGTTTTAATTACATTTTATTTTCTGGTATGTTAAGATATATTTGAATAACCTTTTTTTAAGTCTGTACTTTAAAATGTATAACTTTTTTATAAATCAGAAATTAAAGAAGAAAATATAAAAATGATCTGTAATCTTTCTACTGAATAATCTCTGTTGAGTTTTAAAAACAAGCACATTTATAAAATTAGAAATGTCAAATAGTAGAGAAGTATATTATATGGAAAGTTGGAAATAATCTCTATTATTTATGATTATTTCCACAAAATGGTACACATTCTTTCATATAGGCATCTGCTTTTTCTTTTTCACACATAAGATATTATACCAGTGATAGTATTTTACATTTGTTTTTTTTCACTTTCATATCTGAGAGCTCATTCAAAAAATAGGTCTAATTAATTCTCTTTAATGTCCTCCTCATATTTCATAATAGAGACACGTCATTATGTATTTATCCTGTTAACTATTGATGAACACTGTGCTGTTTTTAGTTACTTTAATTATGCTTCAGTGAATATCCCTGTATGTATGTTTTGGATAATTTTTGTAAGTACATTGGGAAGATAAATTTCTAGCAGTGGGCTTGCTGACTCATGCATTTTAGCTTGACAAGCCCTTGTATGTTCTGAGTTCCTCCAATTATAATCACTTTCAAGATGAAAAAATGGCATCATATGATATACATTTTGAGAAGCATAGTTCTTCATTTTCTATTTCTTGTTTTGATTTTATTATGAATGAGGCTAAATACCTTTTTCTATATTTGGTGGGTCTTTGTGCTTTTTTCCCACTGCAAACTGCATGTTTATAGACCTTGCTAATTTTCTCTAGTGGGTTATTCATCTTTTTCTTATTAATTTATATTATCTTTAAAAAATAAATATGTGGCTTAAAGAGATATATCTAATCATATGTAATTTTAATTACACATTGGGATTTTAAAAATTTTGCTTAGGAGTTAGAGTAGGCAAAAATTGTGTTTACTGGCCTACCACCTATTTTCCCTTCTACAAATAGCACCAGATTTTCGTTTTGAGTAGCAGCCATTTTTTTCTTCATCTATTTGAGATGTCCTTAGGCCCTGGACACATGACCTAGACTTGTCTACCAAAGCTATGCATCCACAAATAGTTATATGACCCACACTTTTCCAGTAGGAGCCATTCCTGTGACTCTGCTGAATCCATTTGAAAAGAATTCCTCTCTCCTTTCCCTACTCTTCTCCACTGCAGTTGAGAAGGATAGATAGGATGCTGTCAAAAATATAATGTACAGCCGAGTGCAGTGGCTGTATACTGTATTTAAATCTCAGCACCTTCAGAGACTGAGGTGGGAGGATCTCTTGAGCCCAGGAATTTGAGACAAGCCTGGAAACATGGTGAGTCTCTGTCTCTACAAAAAATAGAAACAAACAAACAAACAAACAAACAAAAAACCTGAGCATAGTGGCAAGTGCCTGTAGTCTCATCTACTTGGGAGGCTGGGACAGGAGGATCCCTTGAGCCCAGGAGGTTGAGGCTTCAGTGAACCATGATTGGCGCACTGTACTTCAGCCCAGGTAACAAAGTGAGACTCTGTCTCAAAAGAAAAATAAGAAGAAAAAGAAAGAAGGAAAGGCTGGGCATGGTGGCTCACTCCTGTATTTTCCAGCACTTTGGTTGGCCAAGACATCTACCGATCACTTGAGGTCAGAATTTTGAGACCAGCCTGGACAACATGGTGAAACTCTGTCTCTACCAAAGGTACAAAAATTAGCTGGGTGTGATAGTGTATGGCTGAAATCCCAGCTACTTAAGAGGCTGAGGCATGAGAATCACTTGAACTTGGGAGGTAGAGGTTGTCATGAGCCGAGATTGCACCACTGCATTCCTGCCTGGGCAACACATTGAGGCTCCTTCTCAAGTAAAATGAATGAGGAAAGAAAGAAAGAAAGAAAGAGAAAGAAAGAAAGAAAGAAAGAAGAAAGGAAAGAAAGAAAGAAAGAGAAAAGAAGGAAGGAAGGAAGGAAGGAGAAAGAAAGAAAATACAGTACAGTAGAACCTCAAGTCAGAAAGGAATTAGAAGCAGAGGTATAGAGGAAGGCAAGTGTATAGTAAAAAATGTCCTCTCTAATATCATGGGCCTCTTAGGTGAAGTGGACTTGATCTGGAAGTTAGATATGACAGGATGAGAGGGAGGTGACCAAACGCAGGTGGGAGAAATGCTGCTGGGGTGACTTGAAATCTAAACTAATCCTGGCAGGGCCATAAATGCCAAGTAACAGTTTATTCAAGAAAGGGAAATGGGGACTTGTTTCGACAAGTTGCAATATGACCTCCATATTCCAAAACAACCAAGTCTTTTTTTTTCTATTGCTTGAAATATATTTTCTTCATTGACAATATCATACCGTACATGCTGTATTATATTTCAAATTTTTAAAATGTATATATATTTCTTTAAACATATAATCATTGTAAAATAGATCACATGAAAGTATTCTCAAATTTCAATATTGTTTCTAATGGGTCACTTTTATTATCTTCTACTTTTCTCTATATCCAAATAGAGAAGTATACATGTATTTATATATTTTTTTATGATTAGGTAAATACATGAGAATTACTACAGGGTTTTTTTTCTCTAATGTGTGTAGTGTGTTTTTGTGTGTGTTGAATAAGAGCTAAACGTTGGTCAACAAGCAAAATAGCCCCACTTAACTAAAAAAAATTACAAAATTCACTCCTTATGTTTAGCAGATAAAATAATCCAATTGGATTCTGCTTTTGTCTGCAATTGTCTATATTTTAAAAAATTATTTTTGGGTAAATATTAGATGTATGAATTCAAGTTCTTTTAATTGTCTCATGTCATTAATCCTATAAAGCATTATTTGAAAGTACTTAGACAATGGTATCTAGAGTTAATCTTTTGATGAAATCACTGTGATTTTTAACTAGAGATATTCATTAAATTAAGTTATAGCAAGATATATATTTTAAAACATCTAAGTTGTGGTTTTTAACATTTTTATTACATTGATTTTAAATAATTTTAACCTATAGTTTAGATTCAGGGGGTATTTGTGTGGGTTAGTTACTGGGTTATATTATATGTTGCTGAGATTTGGTGTACAATTGATTCTGTCACCCAGCTTCTGAATATAGTACCCAATAGTTTTTCAACCCTTGCTTTCTTCCCTCCTGCCTCTTTCTAGTGGTCCTTGTGTCTATTATTCCTGTGTCTATTATTCTTGTGTTTGTGCCCATGAAAACCCATTGTTTAGCTGCCACTTATAAGTAAAAACATGCAGTATTTGGTTTTCTGTTCCTGAATCAATTCACTTAGGATTCTGGCCTCCAGCTGCATTCATGTTGCTGCAAAAGTCATGATTTTATTCTTCTCTGTGGGTATAGTATTCCACGATGTATACGTACCACAGTTTCTTTATCTAATCCACCACCGATGGGCACCTAGGTTGATTACATGTCTTTGCTATTATGTATAGTGCTGTGATAAATATACGACTCCATGTGTTTATCTAGAGGTTAAACATATGGACTCATATGTTTATCACAGCACTGTTTAGTAGAGTTCAAGATTTCTGGTAGAACCATTTATTTTCTTTTGGACATATATCCAGCAATGAAATTGCTGGGATTAAATGACCAAGTCTTAAGAAGAGACCGGTTTAACAACTATTAGGCTACAGCCTCTAGTTTAAGGAACAAACTTCCTACATATGTGATTCAATATGCATGAGTTTTTTTTTTTTTTCGGGGTGGGGGAAGTCACACATAGTGATGGCTACAGAAGCATTTGAAATGAAGGATGTCTCTTATTTCTTTCTCTCCTTCTTTCTTGTCTTCCCCTTCTGTACTAATTAAGAATCTGGGATTTGGATGTCACCAAATGTCAGGGGGTAAGGTCCTACTGCATTACATATATTTTAATAATCTGGGTTCAAGATTTAAAACATATAAAGTGAACTTGAAAGTACAGTTTCTATTTTTTTTCTTCAACTTATATTTTAAGTTCCAGGGCACATGTGCATGATGTGCAGGTTTGCTACATAGGTAAATGTGTGCCTTGGTGGTTTGCTGCACGTATCAACCCATCACCTAGGTATTAAACCCTTAACTATTCTTCCTTATGCTCCTCCTCCCCTCCAGCACCCCTCTGAGAGGCCCCAGTGTAAGTTGCTCCCCTCGCATATGTCCATGCATTCCAATTATTCAGCTCCCACTTATAAGTGAGAACATTTGGTGTTTGCTTTTCTGTTCCTGCCTTAATTTGCTGAGGATAATGGCTTCTAGCTCCATTCCTGCCAAGGACGTGATCTCATTTCTTTTTTTGGCTGCATAGTATTCCATGGTGTACATGTACTGCATTTTCTTTTTTTTTTTTTTTTTTCTTTTTTTTTTTATTGCATTTTAGGTTTTGGGGTACATGTGATGAACATGCAAGATTGTTGCATAGGTACACACATGGCAGTGTGCTTTGCTGCCTTCCGTCCCCTCACCTGTATCTGTCATTTCTCCCCATGCTATCTCTTCCCACCTCCCCACCCCCCGCCCCTCCCCCATTTCCCCCCAACAGACCCCAGTGTGTAGTGCTCCCCTCTCTGTGTCCATGTGTTCTCATTGTTCAACACCCGCCTATGAGCGAGAATATACGGTGTTTGATTTTCTGCTCTTGTGTCAGTTTGCTGAGAATGATGGTTTCCAGGTTCATCCATGTCCCTATAAAGGACGTGAACTCATCGTTTTTGATGGCTGCATAATATTCCATGGTGTATATGTACCACATTTTCCCTATCCAGTCTATCATCGTTGGGCATTTGGGTTGGTTCCAGGTCTTTGCTATTGTAAACAGTGCTGCAATGAACATTCGTGTGCACGTGTCCTTGTAGTAGAATGATTTATAATCCTTTGGATATATACCCAGTAATGGGATTGCTGGGTCAAATGGGATTTCTATTTTTAGGTCCTTGAGGAATCGCCACACTGTCTTCCACAATGGTTGAATTAATTTACATTCCCACCAACAGTGTAAAAGTGTTTCTATTTCTCCACATCCTCTCCAGCATCTGTTGTTTCCCGATTTTTTAATGATCGCCATTCTAACTGGTGTGAGATGGTATCTCAATGTGGTTTTGATTTGCATTTCTCTGATGACCAGTGATGATGAGCATTTTTTCATATGTTTGTTGGCCTCCTGTATGTCTTCTTTTGTAAAGTATCTGTTCATATCCTTTGCCCATTTTTGAATGGGCTTGTTTGTTTTTTTCTTGTAGATCTGCTTTAGTTCTTTATAAATTCTGGATATCAGCCCCTTGTCAGATGGGTAGACTGCAAAAATTTTTTCCCATTCTGTTGGTTGCCGATTCACTCTACTGACTGTTTCTTTTGCCGTGCAGAAGCTGTGGAGTTTGATTAGGTCCCATGTGTCTATTTTGGCTTTTGTTGCCATTGCTTTTGGCGTTTTGGTCATGAAGTCCTTGCCTACACCTATGTCCTGAATGGTTTTGCCTAGATTTTCTTCTAAGGTTTTTATGGTATTAGGTCTGATGTTTAAGTCTTTAATCCATCTGGAGTTAATTTTGGTGTAAGGTGTCAGGAAGGGGTCCTGTTTCTGCTTTCTGCACATGGCTAGCCAGTTTTCCCAACACCATTTATTAAACAGGGAGTCCTTTCCCCATTGCTTGTTTTTGTCAGGTTTGTCGAAGATCAGATGGTTCTGGGTATGTTGTATTTCCTGTGAGGCCTCTGTTCTGTTCCATTGGTCTATATCTCTGTTTTGGTACCATTACCATGCTGTTTTGATTACTGTAGCCTTGTAGTATAGTTTGAAGTCCGGTAGTGTGATGCCTCCCGCTTTGTTCTTTTTGCTTAGAATTGACTTGGCTATGCGGGTTCTCTTTTGGTTCCATATGAAGTTTAAGGTGTTTTTTTCCAGTTCTGTGAAGAAGGTCATTGGTAGCTTGATGGGAATAGCGTTGAATCTGTAAATTACTTTGGGCAATATGGCCATTTTCACGATGTTGATTCTTCCTAACCATGAACATGGAATGTTTCTCCATCTGTTTGTATCCTCTCTTATTTCGTTGAGCAATGGCTTGTAGTTCTCCTTGAAGAGGTCCTTTACGTTCCTTGTTAGTTGTATTCCTAGGTACTTTATTCTCTTTGTAGCAATTGTGAATGGCAGTTCGTTCTTGATTTGGCTCTCTTGAAGTCTATTACTGGTGTATAGGAATGCTTGTGATTTTTGCACGTTGATTTTGTATCCTGAGACTTTGCTGAAGTTGTTTATCAGTTTCAGGAGATTTTGGGCTGAGATGATGGGGTCTTCCAGATATACAATCATGTCATCTGCAAATAGAGACAATTTGATTTCCTCCTTTCCAATTTGGATACCCTTTATTTCTTTTTCTTGCCTGATTGCTCTGGCTAGAACTTCCAGCACTATATTGAATAGGAGTGGTGAGAGAGGGCATCCTTGTCTAGTGCCAGATTTCAAAGGGAATGCTTCCAGTTTTTGCCCATTCAGTATGATATTGGCTGTTGGTTTGTCGTAAATAGCTTTTATTGTTTTGAGATACGTTCCATCAATACCTAGTTTATTGAGGGTTTTTAGCATAAAGGGTTGTTGAATTTTGTCAAAAGCCTTCTCTGCATCAATCGGGATAATCATGTGGTTTTTGTCTTTGGTTCTGTTTATGTGGTGAATTACGTTTATGGACTTGCGTATGTTGAACCAGCCTTGCATCCCCGAGATGAATCCTACTTGATCATGGTGGATGAGCTTTTTGATATGCTGTTGCAATCGGTTTGCCAGTATTTTATTGAAGATTTTTGCATCTATGTTCATCATGGATATTGGCCTGAAATTTTCTTTTCTTGTTGAGTCTCTGCCGGGTTTTGGTATCAGGATGATGTTTGTCTCGTAAAATGATTTGGGAAGGATTCCCTCTTTTTGGATTGTCTGGAATAGTTTCAGAAGGAATGGTATCAGCTCCTCCTTGTATGTCTGGTAGAATTCAGCTGTGAACCCATCTGGACCTGGGCTTTTTTTGGGTGGTAGGCTCTTTATTGCTGCCTCGACTTCAGACCATGTTATTGGTCTATTCAGGGTTTCGGCTTCTTCCAGGTTTAGGCTTGGGAGGTTGCAGGTGTCCAGGAATTTATCCATTTCTTCCAGGTTTACTAGTTTATGTGCATAGAGTTGTTTGTAATAGTCTCTGATGATGGTTTGGATTTCTGTGGAATCTGTGGTGATATCCCCTTTATCGTTTTTTATTGCATCAATTTGGTTATTCTCTCTTTTCTTTTTTATTAATCTGGCTAGTGGTCTATTTTGTTGATCTTTTCAAAAAACCAGCTCCTGGATTTATTGATTTTTTGGAGAGTTTTTTGTGTCTCTATTTCCTTCAGTTCTGCTCTGATCTTAGTTATTTCCTGTCTTCTGCTAGGTTTTGAGTTTTTTTGATCTTGCTCCTCTAGCTCTTTCAATTTTGATGATAGGGTGTCAATTTTAGATCTCTCCTTTCTTCTCATGTGGGCACTCATTGCTATATATTTTCCTCTAGAGACTGCTTTAAATGTGTCCCAGAGATTCTGGTATGTTGTGTCTTCGTTCTCATTGGTTTCGAAGAACATCTTTATTTCTGCCTTCATTTCATTGTTTATCCAGTCAACATTCAAGAGCAAGTTGTTCAGTTTCCATGAAGCTGTGCGGTTCTGAGTTAGTTTCTGCATTCTGAGTTCTAACTCGATTGCACTGTGGTCTGAGAGACTGTTTGTTATGATTTCTGTTCTTTTGCATTTGCTGAGGAGTGATTTATTGCCAATTATGTGGTCAATTTTAGAGTAGGTGTGATGTGGTGCTGAGAAGAATGTATATTCTGTGGATTTGGGGTGGAGAGTTCTGTAAATGTCTATTAGGTTTGCTCTTTCCAGGTCTGTGTTCAGATCCTGGATATCCTTGTTGATTTTCTGTCTGGTTGATCTGTCTAATATTGATAATGGGGTGTTAAAGTATCCCACTATTATTGTGTGGGAGTCTAAGTCTCTTTGTAAGTCATTAAGAACTTGCCTTATGTATCTGGGTGCTCCTGTATTGGGTGCATATATATTTAGGATCGTTAGCTCTTCTTGTTGCAGTGATCCTTTTACCATTATGTAATGTCCTTCTTTGTCTCTTTTGATCTTTGTTGCTTTAAAGTCTATTTTATCAGAGATGAGAATTGAAACTCCTGCCTTTTTTTGCTCTCCATTTGCTTGGTAGATCTTCCTCCATCCCTTTATTTTGAGCCTTTGTGTATCCTTGCATGTAAGATGGGTTTCCTGGATACAGCACACTGATGGGTTTTGGCTTTTTATCCAATTTGCCAGTCTGTGTCTTTTGATTGGGGCATTTAGTCCATTGACATTTAGGGATAGTATTGTTATGTGTGAATTTGATGCTGTCATTTTGATGCTACCTGGCTGTTTTGTTGGTTAGTTGATGCAGATTCTTGATTGTGTTGCTGCTTTTTTACCATTTGGTGTGTTTTTGGAGTGGCTGGTACTGGTTTTTCCTTTATGTGTGTAGAGCCTCTTTCAGGAGTTCTTGTAGAGCAGGTTTGGTGGTGATGAAATCTCTGAGTGCTTGCTTGTTCACAAAGGATTTTATTTTTCCTTCACTTATGAAGCTGAGTTTGGCTGGATAGGAGATTCTGGGTTGAAAGTTCTTTTCTTTAAGGATGTTGAATATTGGCCCCCAGTCTCTTCTGGCTTGTAGGGTTTCTGCTGAGAGATCTGCTGTGAGTCTAATGGGCTTCCCTTTGTGGGTAACCCGACCTTTCTCTCTGGCTGCCCTTAGCATTTTCTCTTTCATTTCAACCCTGGTGAATCTGACGATTATGTGCCTTGGGGTTGCTCTTCTTGAGGAATATCTCTGTGGTGTTCTCTGTATTTCCTGGATTTGAATATTGGTCTGCCTTGCTAGGTTGGGGAAGTTTTCCTGGATAATATCCTGAATAGTATTTTCCAGCTTGGATTCATTCTCTTCATCACATTCAGGTACACCTATCAGACGTAGATTAGGTCTTTTCACATAGTCCCACATTTCTTGAAGATTTTGTTCATTCCTTTTTGTGCTTTTTTCTCTGTTCTTGCCTTCTCTTTTTATTTCATTGAGTTGGTCTTCGACCTCTGATATCCTTTCTTCTGCTTGGTCAATTCGGCTGTTGAAGCTTGTGCATGCTTCACGAAGTTCTCGTGTTGCGTTTTTCAGCTCCATCAATTCACTTATTCTCCTCTCCATGCTGTCCATTCTCGTCAGCAGTTCGTCCAATCTTTTTTCAAGGTTCCTATTTTCTTTGCGATGGGTTAGAACATGTTCTTTTAGCTCATTGTAGTTTCTTACTACCCATCTTCTGAAGTCTGATTCTGTCATTTCATCACCCTCCTTCTCCATCCGGTCTGGTTCCCTTGCTGGTGAGGAGTTGTGATCACTTTTAGGAGGAGAGGTGTTCTGGTTTCGGGAGTTTTCATCCTTTTTACGCTGGTTTCTACCCATTTTTGTGGGTTTATCCACCTGTTGTCTGTCTCTGTCCCAGGGAGTTGGAGCTTTATGAGTTTCCGTTGCACTACTGCCTTTTTTGATTTTTTTTTTTTCAGGTCGGACCCGCCCAGCTAGCAGCACTCCTAGCCTCTGCCTGCCCGCAGGGGCTTTGCTGAGCTGCTGTGGGCTCCGCCCAGCTGCCCTGAGCTCTTCCCTGTAGTCCTTTTTATATGGGCGTAGTTAGAACTGTCTGGGCAATGGTGGCCCCGCCTCTGTTATGGTGGACTGTCTCTGTTGTGGCAGGTTGCCTCGGCAACGGCAGCCTGCCTTCGTAGCGGTGGAGAGTCTTAGTAATGGCGGAAGCCCCTCCCCCACGGAGCCGGACCGTCCCGGTTCAGCTGTGCTTGGTTTGAAGGGCTCAACCCAGAGGGTTTCCAATTACTGTTTTTGTTTTCCTTGTTGTTGGGGGTGGAGGGGTGGGACCAACTGAGCCTGATCACCTGGCTCCCTGACTCAGAGTCTTTTCTTTTAAGTTGAAGGACCCCGCGTTCCGGTCGCTTGTTGAAAAGGCGCCGGGATCTCCCGTGCTGCGACTCACGGAGTCGGCTTGAACCGCGGCGCCAGCTCCTGGCGGATTTTTTGCCTAGGAATCTCCTGGCCTGGCTCGCTGTTTCAGATGAATGGGCTATTCTGCCATCTCAGGGCTCTGCTCGCCAGCTAAGAGGGCTCCCAGTCCAGTGGCTTTTGTACGGAGAACCGCAGCAACAGGGAGTGGTCACAGCAGCCGCGCGGGCGGAATCAGCCCCGCGGGGGCCAAAACAGCCGCACCGGCTGGGACTGCGACGCTGGCGACCCCTCTGCCTGGGTATCTCCTGGTCTGTGGGCAATAAGAGTTCGTCTGGAAATGCGGCGTCCACTCACCCTCTGCACTTTCACTGGGAGCTGAAGTCCTGAGCTGTTCTTAGGCGGCCATCTTGAAAGTCCTCCTGCATTTTCTTTATCCAGTCTATCATTGATGGGCATTTAGGTTAATTCCACGTCTTTGCTATTGTGAGTAGTACTGCAACAAGCATATGCTTGCATGTATCTTTATGAAAGAATGATTTATATTCCTTTGGGGCTATACCCAGTAATGAGATTGCTGGGTCAAATCGTATTTCTGCTTCTAGATCTTTGAGGAATTGCCCTACTGTCTTCCACAATAGTTGAACTAACTTACACTCCCACCACCAATGTAAAAGTGTTTCTATTTCTTCACAACCACATCAGCATCTGTTGCTTTATGAGTTTTTAATAATAGCCATTCTGATTGGTATTAGATGGTATCTCATTGTGATTTTGATATGCATTTCTCTAAGGATCTGTAATGTTGAGCTTTTTAAAATATGTTTGTTGGCTGCATGACTATCTTCTTTTGAGATGTGTCTGTTCATGTTCTTTGCTCACTTTCTAATGGGGTTGTTTGTTTTTATCTTGTAAATTTGTTTAAGTTTCTTGTGGATGCTGGATATTAGACATTTGTCAGATGAATAAATTGCAAAATTTTTTCCCATTCTGTATGTTTACTTTTTTTTTTTTTTTTTTTTTTTTGAGACTGAGTTTCACTCTTGTTACCCGGGCTGGAGTGCAATGGCGTGATCTTGGCTCACCGCAACCTCTGCCTCCTGGGTTCAGACAATTCTCCTGCCTCAACCTCCTGAGTAGCTGGGATTACAGGCACGCACCACTGTGCCCAGCTAATTTTTTGTATTTTTAGTAGAGACGGGGTTTCACCATGTTGACCAGGATGGTCTTGATCTCTTGACCTCGTGATCCAACTGCCTCGGCCTCCCAAAGTGCTGGGATTACAGGCTTGAGCCACTGTGCCAAGGCCATATGTTGACTTTTTACTCTGATGGTAGTTTCTTTTGCTGTGCAGTCACTCTTTAGTTTAACTAGATCCCATTTGTCAATTTTGCTTTTGTTGTAATTACTTTTGGCATTTTCATCATGAAATCTTTGCCTGTGCCTGTGTCCTGAATGAAATGACCAAGTCTTAACAACAGATTGGTTTAATAACTATTAGTCAGGCTATAGCCTCTAGTGTAAGGAAAAAATCTCCTGCATATATGACTCAATGTGCATGAGTCTTTTGGTAAAGTCACACACAGTGATAGCTACAGAGGCATTGTACAGATACAGAAGTATTGCCTAGATTTTCTTCTAGGGTTTTCATGGTTTTGGGTTTTATATTTTATAGTTTGGGTTTTACATTTAAGTCTTCAATACATTTTTGTGTAAGGTATAAGAATGGGGGTCCAGTTTCAATTTTCTCCATATGACTAGCCAGTTTTCCCAGCACCATTTATTAAATAATTATTCCCCTTCCCTTTCCCCATTGCTTGTTTTTGTCAGAGTTGTCAAAGGTCAGATAATTGTAGGTGTGCAGTATTATTTCTGAGTCCTCTATTCTCTTCCATTGGTCTATATGTCTGTTTTTGTACCAGCACCATGCTGTTTTAGTTACTGTAGCCTTGTAGTATATTTTGAAGATAGATAGCATGATGCCTCCAGATTGTTCTTTTTACTTAGGATTGTCTTGGCTATTCAGGCTCTATTTTGGTTCTATGTGAATTTAAAATTATTTATTCTAATTCTGTGAAGAATATCAAGGATAATTTAATAGAAATAACATTGAATCTATAAATTACTTTGGGCCTATGGTCATTTTCATGATATTGATTCTTCCTATCCATGAGCATGGAATGATTTTCCATTTGTTTGTGTCCTGTCTGATTCCCTTGAGCAGTGGTTTATAGTTCTCCTGGAAGAGGTCCTTCACTTCCCTTGTTTGCTGTATTCCTAGGTATTTTATTCTCTTTGTAGCCTGAATGGGAGGTCATACATGATTTGGCTCTCTTCTTGCCTGTTTTTGGTGTATAGGTATAGCAACTGTTGCACATTGATTTTGTATCCTGAAACTTTGCTGAAGTTGCTTATCATCTTAAGAAGCTTTTGGGCTGAGATGACGGGGTTTTCTAGACGTAGGATCATGTCATCTGTGAAAAAAGATAATTTGACTTTCTCTCTATTTGAATGACCTTTATTTCTTTCTCTTGCCTAATTGCCCTGGCCAGAGGTTTCAATACTATGTTGCATAGGAGTGGTGAGAAAGGGCATCCTTGTCTTGTGCCAGTTTTCAAGATGAATGCTGCAGCTTCTGCCCATTCAGCATGATATTTGCTGTGGGTTTGTCATAAATGGCTCTTATTATTTTGAGGTATGTTCCTTCAATATCTAGTTTATTGAGTGTTTTTAACATGAAGAGATGTTGAACCTTTTCAAAGGGCCTTTTCTATGTCTATTGGGATAATCATCATGTTTTTGTCCTTAGTTTCGTGTGATGAATTACATTTATTGATTTGTGTATGTTGAACCAACCTTGCATCCTGGGGATGAAGGCAGCTTGATCATGTTAAATAGGCTTTTTTGATGTGCTTGCTGGATTCAGTTTGCCAGTATTTTATTGAGAGTTTTTGCATTGATGTTGATCAGTGATATTAACCTGAAATTTTCCATTTTTTTGCTGTATCTCTGTCAGGTTTTGGTATCAGGATAATGCTGGCCTCATAAAATTAGTTATGGAGGAGTACCTCCTTTTCAATTGTTTGGAATTGTTTCAGTAGAAATGGTACCAGCTCTTCTTTATAGCTGTGGTAGAATTTAGCTGTAAATCTGTCTGGTCCTGACTTTTTTTTGGTTGATTGGCTATTTATTACTGCCTCAATTTCAGAACTCATTATTGGTCAATTTAGAGATTTGGTTACCTCCTGACTCAGTCTTGGGACAGTGCATGTGTCTAAGAATTTATCTGTTTCTTCCAGATTTTCTAGTTTATGTGCATAGAGGTGTTTATGGTATTCTCCAATAGTTCTTTGTATTTCTGCAGGGTCAGTGACATTCCCCTTACCTTTTCTGATTGTGTCTACTTGATTCTTCTCTCTTCTTTATTAGTCTAGCAAGCAGTTTATTTATTTATTTATTTTTTCAAAAATACCAGCTCCTGGATTTGTTGATTTTTCGAAGGTTTTTTTTTGTGTGTGTGTCTCTATCTCCTTCAGTTCAGCTCTGATCTTGGTTATTTCTTGTCTTCTGCTAGCTTTGGGGTTTGTTTGCTCTTGGTTTTCTAGTTATTTTAGTTGTGATGTTAGTTTGTTGATTTGAGATCTTTCTACCTTTTCCATGTGGGTATTTAGTGCAATAAATTTCTCTCTTGACACTGCTTTAGCTGCATCCCAGAGATTCTGGTATGTTGTCTCTTTGTCCTCGTTAGTTTAAAAGAACTTATTGTTTCTGCCTTTATTTTGTTATTTACCCAGGAGTCATTCAGGAGCAGGATGTTCAATTTCCATGCAGTTGAATGGTTTTGAGTGAGTTTCTTTTTTTTTTATTTGAAACACACTCTCACTCTGTAACCCAGGCTGGAGTGCAGTGGTGCAATCTCGGCTCACTAGGTTCTACCTAGTGGTAGAATCTCTACCTCCTAGGTTCGAGAGATTCTCATGCCTCAGCCTCTTGAGTAGCTGGGATTACAGGTGTGCACCACTATGCCAGGCTAATTTTTTTTTTTTTTTTACTTTTTATTTTTAGTGTAGACTTCCTGAGTTCCAACTTGATTGTGCTGGCATGTGAGAAACTGTTATGATTTCAGTTCTTTTGTATTTGCTGAGGAGTGTTTTACTTCCGATTATGTGATCAGTTTTAGAGTAAATGCCATGTGGCGATGAGAAAAATGGTTATTCTGTTGTTTTTGGTGTTTTGGCATGGGGATTTTTGTAGATATCATCGAGTTGGCTTGACACAGAGTGAAACTGAGTTCCTGAATATCTTTGTTTATTTTCTGTTTTGATAATATTTTCAGTGGGGTGTTAAAGCCTCCCAATATTACATGTGGGAGTCTTAAGTCTCTTTGTTGGTCCTAACAACTTGCTTTATGAATCTAGGTTCTCCAGTATTGTGTCCATATATGTTTAGAATAGTGAGCTCTTTTTGTTGAATTGAACCCTTTTCCATTATGTAATGCCCTTCTTTGTCTTTTTTGACCTTTGTTCGTTTAAAGTCTGTTTTGTCAGAAATTTGTTTGTTTCTTTTTATTCTATTATCTCTATTCTTGTCTGCCTATCTTATTTCAGAAAGGTCATCTTCAATCTCTGAGATTCTTTACTCCACTTGGTCTATTCTGCTTTTGATACTTGTGATTGCACATCTCATGTTGTCTTTCTTAGCTTCATCAGGATTGTGACCTCTGCTTTTGTCTGTTTACCATTTGCTTGGTAAATTTTCCTCCATCCCTTTATTTTGAGTGCTTGTGTGTCTTTTCACATGAGATGGGTTGCCTGAAGACAGTATACTGATAGGTCTTGACTCTTTATCCATCTTGCCATTCTGTGTCTTTTAATTGGGGTATTTAGCCCATTTATGTTTAAGGTTAGTATTATTATGGGTGGATATGATCCTATTATCATGAAGTTAGCTGGTTATTTTGCAGACTTGTTTATGTGGTTGCTTCATGTGTCACTGCTCTGTGTACTTTAGTGTGTTTTCGCAGTGGCTGGTACCAGTTTTTTTCTTTTTATATTTAGTACTTCCTTCAGGAGCTCTTGCAAGGCAGATCTGGTGATGATGAATCCCCTCAGCATTTGCTTGTGTGAAAAGGAACTTATTTCTCCTTCACTTATGAAGCTTAGTTTGGCAAGATGTAAAATACTAGGTTGGGAATTTTTTTTTTTTTAAGAATGTTGAATATTGGCTCCTAATCTTTTCTGGCTTGTGGGGTTTCTGCTGAGAGGTCCACTGTTAGTCTGATTGTCTTCTCTTTGGAGATGATCTGGCTTTTTTCTCTGACTGCCCTTAACATTTTTTCTTTCATTTTGACTTTAGAGGATCTGAGGATTATGTGTTTTGGGGTTGATCTTCTTGTGGAGTATCTTACTGGAGCTTTTGGATTTTCTGATCTTGAATGTTGGTCTGTCTTGCTAGGTTGAGGAAGCTCTTTTGGACAATATCTTAAAGTATGCTTTCCAGCTTGGTTCCATTCTCCCCATCCCTTTCAGGTACTCCAGTCAGTCATAAATTTGTTTTTTTTTTACATAATATTTCTTGAAAAATTTGTTTGTTTCTTTTTATTCTATTATCTCTATTCTTGTCTGCCTATCTTATTTGAAAGGTCATCTTCAAGCTCTGAGATTCTTTACTCCACTTGGTCTATTCTGCTGTTGATACTTGTGATTGCACGTCTCATGTTGTCTTTCTTAGCTTCATCAGGTCAGTTATGCTTTTCTCTAAACTGGCTATTCTGGTTATCAGCTCCTGTGCATTTTATCCTGATTCTTAGCTTCTTTGCATTGGGTTAGGAAATGCTCCTAAGTCAGCCAAGTTCCTTATTACCTCGAAAATCTTCAAGGTTGCTGACCTTTGGATGGTTTTTTTTTTTTTTTTTTTTTTTTTTTTTTGGAGTCTTTTTGTTGATGTTGTTGTTGCTTTCTGTTTGTTTTTCTTTTAGCAGTCAGGCCACTCTTCTGTAGGGCTGCTGCAATTTGCTGGGGGTCCACTCCAGACCTCAGTTGCCTTGGTCCCTCCCACACCTGGAGGTATCAGCAGTGAAGGCTGCCAAACAACAATACTGGCAGCCTGCTCATTCCTCTGGGAGCTCTGTCCCAGTGGGGCACAGACCCGATGCTTCTCACATGCCCCTGTAGGAGGTGTCTTGAGACCCCTGTTGGGAGGTCTTACCCAGTCAGGAAGAATGGGATTGAAGACTCACTTAAAGAAGCAGTCTGACTGCCCCTTGGCAGAGCAATTGCACTATGCTGAGGGAAGTGAGCCTCATCCAGACCTCATGGACTTCAGAGCCAGCAAGCTAGACAGAGTGCAATTTCATAATGCTGCTTACTTTTGGCATTGAGCACCCGTTAATGATCATGTTCCTTTTGGGAAGCCTGAAGTTCAACTTTCAATAAGAAGAGTTAAGTGGCAAAAATGTGTAAGATAAACTCATAAAATTAAGCTTCTAAGGCAAGAATTAACTAAGTAAAAAAGCAGAAAATTAACTCATAGTAAGTAAAGCTAGTAATTTATATGCCCTTAAATATTTTTTTTTTGACAGTGTGATAGTAGCAGGAGTCACAGATCAGCAAACTTTAAACCATGTAATAAAACCAGCCACACTGATTAAAGAGTAAAATTTACTAAATGTAGATCAAAATGATTTTCTTTTTTCAGGATAAACTCATTAGAAAAGTCAGATAAAACCATATGGGTTACATTAAGAACAACAAGCCAGGGACTAAATTAAAAGGGAAGGGTTTCAGTGCCTTATCTCCTTTGGGTATCATGAATGTAAATGTGAATGGACATTTGAATGTGAGATGGGGCTGAGGATCAAGAGGGCCATATATTCACTGTCTTTTGTAAGTTCATCTAACTTGATAAAAGTCAATGTCCCAAACTTCCCTTTCTCCTTTCCCTCATGTTTCTACGGCTAAAAATGACTAAATCTGGCATTACAATATTTGGCATGAAATGTTTTAAATACATAAATTTTCTGGCAGATCTGGCACTGAAACTTTTATATTTCAATTACTTTTTTCTGTTTTTATTGCAGTAGGTTTTTGGGGAAGCAGGTGATGTTTGGTTACATGAGTAAGTTCTTCAGTGGCAATTTCTGAGATTTCAGTGCATCCATCACCTGAGTAGTGTATACTATATCACTACAGTAGTATATATACTGTATACTATAGTAGTGTATACCAGTGTGTAGTGTTTTATCCTTTGCCAACCCCCCAGTAATTTGCCTGAGTCCCTAAAGTCCATTGTATCATTCTTTTGCCTTTGTGTCCTCATAGCTTAGCTCCCACATATGAGTGAGAACGTACAATGTTTGATTTTTCCATTTCTGAGTTACTTCACTTAGATTAATAGTCTCCAATTCCATCCAAGTTGCTGTAAATGCCATTTTATTCCTTTTTATGGCTAAGTAGTATTCATATATATATATATCTCTATATATATATCTCATTTTCTTTATCAACTCCTTGATTGATGAGCATTTGGGCTGGTTCCATATTTTTGCAATTGCAAATTGTGCTGTTATAAATATGCACAAGTGCAAGTATCTTCTTCTATAGTGACTTCTTTTCCCTTGGGCAGATACCTAGTGGTGGGATTGCTGGATCATATGATAGATTTACTTTTAGTTCTTTAAGGAATCTCCACACTGTTTTCCATAGTGGTTGTACTAGTTTACATTCCAACCAACAGTGTAAATGTGTTCCCTTTTCACTGCATTCATGCTAACATCTATTATTTTTTGATTATAGCCTTTCTTGCAGGAGTGAAATGGTATTGCATTGTAGTTTTGATCTTTGTTTTCCTGATAATTAGTGATGTTGAGCATTTTTTCATGTGCTTGTTTGACTCTAAACAGTTTCAGCTATCTATGCTGCAACACAAATGCCTCCAAGGAGAAGATGCCCAAAGATCCAGCATTTGTTTTAAATGGGCAAAGGGGGAAAAGGTAAAACAAAACGTCTGTAAATTATAGAATTATCCTGTACTCAGTGTTGACTTCATGTACACCCTAACAGAATCACTGGTATAGCAAATAGGGCCATTCTGTTCATTAAGTACCTGAGGTATAATGTGGGACTTACCAAGGACTTAAGCTTGTGAAAGGTTGAGAACTAAAAAAAAAAAGTCTTTAAAATAAGAAAATACAACTGTAAAACTGAAATTATTAGCAAGTTTAATGGAAAGTCTGTAAAATGTGACATCATGTCACCTTCATTAATTGCTAAATTTAGAATCCATAATAACTTTATTACATTTAAAGACAATGTATATGCTAGACTTTTCTCATTTCTCAAGATTTCCCAAGTATTCATAATGATTGGTAAGAAGGTATAACTAATAATAAATTAAATGAGTTATTTATAGATATTTTTCCAAAAACAAAATTATAAAAAGCCCTTTGATTTTTACAAAACAAAATGATATTTAATATGATAATATTTTAATATGTTTGATATGTTGTGGGAGGAAATCTCTGAATTTCTAAAATTTGTAAAAACTTCTTATACCTCCATTTCCCTCACTTCTCTGGCAGTATCCTTATGATCTCTGAGTTTTCCAGAATCTCTTTGCTTTGAAAGAGTAATTCTGATACTAACTACACAGAGTTACTGCAGACTTCACTGGTTAGTGTCACCATCCCCAACAAGATTACTCTCCAGCCCCAAGCTTGGTAATTTCTAGGCCACTCACACTTCTGACCAACTGGCTACAAATTTGGGGATTCTTACAACCTCTTCAGGTTTGCTAGTTTGCTAGAACTACTTTGCAAAACTCAGGAAAGTGTTATACTTATGCTTACAATTTTATTACGAAAGACACAAATCAGGACCAACCAAATGGACAGAGGCATAAAGTAAGGTATGGGAGGGCCCCAAGCAATTAAAAACTTGTTAAAAAACTTAACAATTTTTATATGAGGAATTTCTTTTATGATTATTAATTACAAAATATTTTCAGTAGGGAAATGCTATTTTGTGCTACTTAAACCTTAAAAGCAATATGACTCCTTTTTTCAAGGATCTAGTTAAGACTTTACTTGTTGAGCTGATACTAAATAGCTGAGCTGTGAATCTGAGCCATAGCTGACCCTCAGGTAGAATGGTAGAATAGTGAATAAACCAGAAAAGAATGCAGGCTCTAGGATTATATCATCTTCATCTCCTCCTCCTCCTCCTTCTCCTCCTCCTCCTCCTCCTCCTCCTCTTAGATCATCATCATCATCTCCTCCTCCTCCCTCTTCCCCTTCCTCCTCCTCCTCCTTCTTCTCATTCTTCTTCTTCTTCTTCCTCCTCCTCCTCACGCCCCTCCTCCTCCCCCTCCCCCCTCCTCCTTCTTCCTCTTCCTCCTCCTTCTTCTCCTCCTGCAAAGCATTTTATTATGGTAAAATATATACAACAATATTTCCCATTGTAACTTTTTAAGTTGACAATTTGTGACATTAATGACATTCGCAATGTTGTGCAGCCCTCACCACTTTCAGTTTCCAAAGTTTTTGGAAATTGAAACAGACACTCTGTATCCATTAAGCAATAACTTTCTGTTCTGTTCTCCCCATCCCCTAGTAACCTCTGATATACTTTTGTTTCTATATATCTGCCTACTGCAGAGATTTCAAATCAGTGGAATCACACAATATTTGTCATTTTGTGTCTAGCTAATTTCATCTAACATAATGTCATTAAGGTTCATCTGTGTTGTAGCATGCCTCAGAACTTCATTGAATTAGGTCTTCTTGGTGTAGATCATCCTTGCCTTTTAGCCCTGCATGTTCCTGGGCAAGCTGGGTAGCCTCTTACAGTCTTTATGTCCTCTAGTGAAAAATGAAGAGGATAGGAATTATATAATACCTGCCTAGTTTCTCTCATGAAGTGATTTGGATAATCAAGTAAAATAAAGTAAAAATATTTTATAAACTGTCAATTGCTAATATCCATGCTAGTTACTCTACTTGTAATAACTCTCTTTTATAAATATCCTTATAGCAGAGATCTTAAGATCTCTGATATAAAAGCTCACATCCCAGAACTGTTCCCGTAACATGAAAACACAGGGAGATCAGCCTTACAAAGATGCCAGAAGCTGGAGACAGCATCTGGAAATATAAAATACAAAACTGGAATTCATTTATTTTAATACAATCCTACAAAAAGGAAAGAATTTATACCTTTTGAAAATGAAATTTAGCTTGCCTGCAATCCATAAAAGCAGAGTTATATTTGTCATTCTTAACTAATTTGGGCTTTCAAAGATCTGAAATGTTACTCTGCCATTTAATATTTCCTAAAGGATCTCTACTTTAGTTCAGTTCTGTGAAGCCATGTTCTACTTTAGCCCAAATTGCAAGTTTCCCTTCCATTCCTTTAACAGAAAGTGATAATAGCCAAGAGAAAAATTCTCTGAGACTGAGGAAGTCTTGGGAGAAAGAGAGACAGAGAGAGAGAGAGAGAGAGAGAGAGAGAGAGAGAGAGAAAGAGAGAGAGAGAGAGAGAGAGAGAGAGAGAGAGAGAGAGAACAAGCATGTGTATTTCACACATTTACAAAGCACCATCTGGGAACTTTCAGAAACTTGGGATCATTTTATCAGTTTGCTTTTAAAATGGATAAGAAGACTCAACCTTCTTCCCTGATAAAGTAAAATTACTTTGGATATGTTAAAATTGCCACTGGTGAGAGGTGTGTTTATCTAATTTCATAACATAACAATAGGCCTTTCAACTTCTTCCAAGTCCATATTGATTTTAGCTAAATTATATTTAGGGTGGGGGCCAAGACATCTTGATTTAGTGATCTTTATTTTTCCCCCAGATGTTTTTGTTGTTTTTTTCTTTCTTGACAGGCAGCAGTTTTGGGAAAGTTAGAAGAGTACAGTCTACCCAGAAGGGCAGTGGAGCTGCTTGTGAGCAGTTCTACTGTGTCTTGCTGCAGGGAACGAATCCCAGGATGTTGTGTAGGACCCTCCCAGAGGCGCAAAGGGCCTAGTAAAGCAGCACGCAATGGAGGCTGTAGCTTAACTGGGTCAGTCCTTAGCACCTGTAAGTATTAGTTTGAATCTACCAAACTAATCTGTATATTTTTATAAAGTGACATCCAGGGAGGTTTTACATTTTGATGTTATTAAGACAACAAAGGATGAAATAAAAATGAATTTATTCTGTGAAATGGGGAATTATATGCTATTTATAGACAATATATAGCAATGAATTACAAATTGTGTTTGGAAAAAAATTGTTCATGGAGATGATTATTGAAACCAGGCTTCTTGATTTAAATAAATTGAGGAAACACTGGCTTAAAGTTAAGCATTTCTCTTTACAACAAGACTCAGACTTTTTAACATGCCAGTGTCAGTCCTGAAGCTTCAAGAAAATTGAAGATACTTTTTGTTTTGTGGAGTACCTCTTAGAACTATACACATAGGACAATATGCATCATAGAACTATATGCAGCTCCTACAGCCATTTCTATCAAATACTAGGAGACTCTGCTCTGTGGTTAATTTAAACAATTATAAACAACTACAAGTAGTATGCTGTGGGGTTTTGATATGAACTGTGAATTACTTTTGTGTCATGACTGGTAGAGCAATCAGCCTGTTATAAAGAAAGCATTTGTCTTCTTTAGATTTGGTTGTCTGTGTTGCCTGTTGACTTCTCCTACATCCACTCCAACCCCATCTCATTTCATAGTCTGCTTTGCATTTGCAGTGTCCTTTATCAAAGCCTTTAATGCTAATTGCAGATAATCCTTAGTTACTCAATCTGTAATTACTCCAAATCCAAGTTTGTGTTAAGTACAAAGCTTCAATGACAATTTCTAAGAAGGTTTTGCTTTCTTCTGATGTAGCCTGCAAAATGCCTGTAACTTGTTACTAGAGTTAATAGAGTTGCATCTAATTCTGCAACTTTATGCTTGTTCTCTCTCTGTATTCCACATACCTTCCTTGAACTACATATTAAATGAAGAAAGCATTATCTTATTTCTTAAACTTCCCCCCAAAACATTACTGAGCAAATCTCTCAAATTCAAAAATAAAAACAATTTTCTGCTTTTTAAAAAATTAGGACAGGTATCTTTGTTCTATTAGATACTTAGGAAGTACCTATACTTAGTCTTTAAAAGAGTTTCCATATTCCTTTTGGTGTCCAGCGACCACTCACCTTTTACCAGCACTTCCATTTCCTTTGGATTACTACTTTAAGCATTGTGTTGGCCTCAGTGGAATGATGTACCAGTAATCAAGCTATAGTCTCTCAGCTCTAATTTACTCTGCTATGACTGCAGCAGGGATTATACACATTAATGTCTTTCTTTTGTCAGATGACTTCCTGTTTACAGGGGACAATAGACGGAGACTAGCAGGCAGGAGAGGAGAGAAGGAACCTGCTCTTTCCTGTTTACTCACCACAAGTTCTGTCTTCAGTGCCCTGGTGTTGGTGTTTCACCTGTGCGGCAGCAGTGTGCTCTGCTGTCTGGCTTCTTGCAGCACTTCCACAACCTACCTCCATTCCTTCCTTCCTTCCCTCCTTCCCTCTTGGAGCTGCCCTCAGAAAGAATAGATGGTAGCTGGTGGTAAAAGTTTACCTGTCAGACCTATAAAATTGTCGGATGTTTTTAGTCTCTTTTTTCCTGTGAGTTAATCTTTCCTAGAAGCAGAGAAGGTAGGTAAGTGGGGAGGTGGTGTGGGGGGACAGCTAAAACAAGCCCGTTTATATCTGCAGACTTCCTCTAAGGATGCAATCTCTGCTACAAAAGGATGGCTTTTCCAAGTCATCCCTGTGTCTGCAGTCCCTCTGAATAGCTGTATCAAAATATGCCAAAGAAGCATATTTTGCATTCTAATCTTCTTAAAACCCAGTCATGGACCATATACTTCCTTGCTCTAACACCTTGAAGAACCCTCTTTTGCCCACAGGAAGAAACCTAAATGCCACATCACTCCTATATACTTGGTATCTCTCCATTGACATACTGTTATGGCAATTCTGTGCCAGCCAAACTCTTCATTCTTTGAATATGCCTACTTCTTTTGAAAATTAAATTTTTTTTCTAGAAATGGGGTCTTTCTCTGTTGTATAAGCTGGCCTCAAATTCTCGGGTTCAAGTGATCCTCCTGCCTCAGTCTCCTGTGAATATGCCCACTTATATGCCTTATTCTGAATTAGTCTTTCTGTCTGAAATTCTTTCACTGACCATTTTCCACTTAATATTTAAAGGCCTATTTCTTCACCCAATGTACATTTTACATTCACTACAACCACTTTCTCACTATACCAGCCTTCAATGATCATTCCACCTTTGGAAATATATATCCAACTTCTCTGTGCTGTGCATTTATAACTGAGTACTCACTACCTTCTATTTGTATTTATTTTTGTACACAGCTTCTTCTGTAGAAGAGAAAAGCAAAATACTTTTCTCTATCCATCTTAGGTGAATTTGCTGGGACCCTGTAAATTAGACTAACAAAAGACAAATTAACAAAAGAAAACCAAACAGAAGTTTAACATTCGATGTATGTGAAGCACATGCAGAATAGTACCTAGAAATATATTAGTCATGCAAATAAAAGTTATTAAATGAATTTTGTTTTTGCTTTTTTATCTTTTACAATTTACCCTAAGTCTGCTTGGAGTGTTATAAAAATTATGTAACAGTTAGAATGTCTCTTTATATATCTTCGTGGGAAGATGAATATTTGAACAAGTTGTGGAAATAAGATGGATTTCTTGGCTTCAGGTGTGAAATGAAATTATGAAGTATATGAATTACCTACTCAGATATTCTTTGTTGCAAGTTCAAGAAATAATTATTAAAATCTAAAACTTTGACATCTAAGTTATTTTAATTAGTGGAGTAGATTTTAATTGCCTGGTAGTCTTTATTCATTCAGTATTATGCACTACCTCTACATACAATGATTAAAATTAGAAAACAAAATAGAGTGTGTCCAGCATCAGAAATTTCATTTCTGATGCCATCATACCACTTCAGAGTTGATTCTGATGGGATTCAGGGCACTGTACCAAAAATGTGGCATCTTGGCATCTGAGGAAACAGTAGACAAAAGGAAGTCACTGTCTGACCTTCTTCTACCCTTCTAGCCTGAAGCAGGCCATAAAAGAATTCTTTGACTTTCCTCTCTGAACTGGTCATGAGACACTCTTTCCAGAGGCACTCTCCCTATACTTGGAGTAAAGGAACATCTTATCCTTGAAGACACAGAGATGCCAAGAAGAATCTGAACAAACAGGCCTTGCTTAGGTCCTGCAGTTTATTACCATCAAACCACACACTTTTGGTCTCCAATCATACTTTGGCATGACTATCCATAAAAATACACAAGTTGGGCCCGGTGCGGTGGCTCATGCCTGTAATCCCAGCACTTTGGGAGGCTGAGGCAGGCAGATCACCTGAGGTGAGGCATTTGACACCAGCCTGGCTAATATGGCAAAATCCGTCTCTATAAAGTACAAAAATTAGCTGGGTGTGGTGGCTGGAGCCTGTAATACCAGTTACTCAGGAATCTGAGGCAGGAGATTCGCTTGAACCTGGGAAGCTGAGGTCTCAGTGAGCTGAGATCATGCCACTGCATGCCAGCCTGGGTGACAAGGGTGAAACGTCATCTAAAATACACACACACGTTTGCCTGTTTCTTTGGGTTTTAATTTTCTTGTGAAGGTTCTCACATCATGTTAAACTTACATTAAATATGTTTGTATGTTTTTCTCTTGGTCATAAAAAAGAACAAAATAATGGCATTCAGAGCAACCTGGATGGAGTTGAAGGCGATTATTCTAAGTGAAGTAGTTCAGAAATAGAAAACCAAACATTGTATGTTCTCACTCATAAATGGGGGCTAAGCTATGAGGATGCAAAGACTTAAGGATGATACCATGGACTTTGGGGACACGGGAGGCAAGGTGAGGGGGTGAGGGGTAAAAGACTACACACTGGGTGCAGTGTACACTGCTTGGGTGATGGCTGCACCAAAATCTCAGAAATCACCACTAAAGAACTTATTCATGTAACCAAATATCATCTGCTCCCAAAAAAACTATTGAAATAAATAAAAGTAATCTCTCTTTTATTATAGGGGCCTCAGCCATTACTTTGAGATAGATGAGGATAAAAATATTAGCTTTTCTCCCCTCCCGTTGAATGTATGCATTGTAGGATGTGGAGCTGATTGGGATTGTTGCTAAAAGAAGAATTTAGGAAATGTATTTTAGGCCATTTGGTGAGCAGAAATTCCCCTTACCCACCTTCTCTGCCCCCTACTCCTACCTCAACCATTAAATCCCAGTAAAGAGCCTATGAGATTAATAACTCAGCCATTTTCAATTTACAAAATTGTTAGATTAAACCAAGGTCATTAAATCCAAGATGCCAACTCTGATGAGGTAGCACTAACAGCTACACTCTAGACTTTGGACTTCAAAAGAACCATTTTTCTCACAGTTAGTAATAACAAACATTTCTGTATACAGCCTTTTATCACCCTGTATATTTCTTAGTTCTCCATAGGTCCTCAAAGTTAATTGAACATGCACTCTCTAATTATCTAATTACTTCATGAAGCATCTTTCAGTTAAGGGACTCTTGCCAACCTGCAGGCATTTAGCATGCTCTTTGGTGAAGTGCTTCCTCTACTGAGTAATTAGCAGTAATGAGTTCAACTGTCTCGAGAGCATAGGGACTACTCTTTTAGGCCTCCAAGTGTACTGATGGTTTGCCACCCTGCCCCCACCCCATAATATTTTCTGTCTGAAATGGAAAATGTGTACTTCTCTGCAGAGCTTAAGATGTGCATCAAAATTTAGTTCCTGTGGGTCAGAGTCAGATGCAAGCCTCTTAGTTTCCTTTAAAGAACTGGAGAATATGAATAACTTTGGGTCCATTTTTAGTCCAGTGGTTCTCAAACTTGCTTTTGAACAAGAATTTGCTGGAGGAGCTTGTTCAGTAGAGATTCCTAAACTCCACATGCAGAAATTGTGCTCTAGTGGGGAAAGGTGCTCAGGAATTCGCATCTTCGACAAGCACCCCAGTGCATTCACACACATTTTGAGCAACAGGACAGCTCATCACTGAGCATTGCTTGTGAGGTTTGTGAGGGTCCATGACCACTCCCCATGTTATACAGTTGTCCCTTGGTGTCTGTGGAAAACCGATTCCAGGACCCTGAAGTAGATGCCAAAATCCTGGGATGCTCAATCCTCCATTTGCCCCCGTGTCCACATCTGCAGGTTCCACATCTGCAGATTCAACCAACTGCAGATGAAAAGGCGGCCCTCCATATCCACGGAACAGTTCTGGAGGGCTGACTGCAGTATAAATCTGTTGGTGAGGAGATTTTTTTCCTCTCTCTCTCTCTCTCTCTCGCATAGGGAATGCCTAAATGTTAGTGGGAACGCATGAAAATGAAGAATATTAATACATTAGTACAATCTGATAAAACAGATTACATTGAATAAATATGAGAATGAGAAAATTATTCTTTTTTATTTTAAAGAATCCTCTAAAAGATCACTTTTTCTTTTATCCCGTTATTTATAGATACTTCAGCCCAGTGGAGTTGCTTGCAATTTGCTCCGGCTCATACATAAATGAGCTAGCTCCTAGTCTATTTTTGTTTCCACCACATCATGAGATCTGAATGTCACTCTTAATTTTAAATTTTCATTATGACCAAAGTCACTGAGTTATTCTAGCTCACTGCTGGCATTTTAGACAGCAAGGATAAAAAAAGTAATATAATAATGAGCCTAGAGAAAAGTAAAATGCCAGTATTCCACCAAATAGATTAGTAATTATACTAGCAGAAATAAAGGACAGACATGGCTTCAGGGGGTCCTTTTGATCTGCTCATGGTGAAAAAATATAAAACCTTAATGTGTTCATACATGATTCTCAGTGACTTCTAGAAAGTGCCTTTGTCATTGATATACAGAGCAACCGCAAAGTAACAAGAATCAGACACTTTGGTTCTTGTAGTAGCTGTTTCATGTCATTTACAAATTCAGACCATTGAAACTGTCAAAGTAATTTAGTGACCAAAGACACATTAAAAATAGCCATGGCATTTATTTCCCATTGTATATTTTACAGTGTGCAAAACAGCAATGGCCTATATTTATAGCTGCTAGTAAGTATTTTGCTTCTCACCAGAACCTTGTATCCCTTTTCTCCTATTAAAAATAGATATATTTTAAAATAAATCAATTTCTCTTTTATTCTTTCTCACTAACTTTTCTCCAAGGAAAAAAAGTGACATTAATTTTATTTTTAGTGTTCATTGAATTTTGTGCCCAATTTATTCACATCAAAAGTTGTAAGAACATTTTGGGTTGTTTCTCATCAAATTAGAAATTATCTTCAGATAATTGCTTATTGGCTCTAGATAGAGAAAATTGAAGTAATTTAATTCACTGTAAAGAAGTTCTAGGAATAAAATGATTTACTTTTATTAAATGATTTGAATCCAGCTATCTTATTTTGTTGAGAAATAAATGCTCAGAGCTTTCAAATATAATGGATCTGAGTGGGGACAAAGCATTAGTAATCTTCAAAAACACCCAGGGGATTCAAATGCCGGGTTATGTAGCAAGCCACTTGCTTTGGCAAATAGGAGCCACACACCGAGTTGGATACCTTGCCTCTGAAGAAGATGAGGGATAGGTGAAATGGCTGTTGTTACAAGGACACAGATGTCTTCTTAAAAGTTGAACAATAACTTTTCATTTATTTAAATTTCAGCTGGAAAAGATAGACTAAAAAAAAAAAAAAACCAAAAAGACTAGATTATATAAAATGCACCCCCCATAAGCACTCTATACATTTTTTCCTATCTGACAGACCAAGAAATCAAAAGTAGGTGCCTTATCTTTGATTAGAGAGTGAATGAGTCAGGATCAGGATTGCACTTTGCAGCCCTAAATACTTTAGTTTCTTTTTAGTCTAACAGAACCCTTGTTCAGTTTTGTGTACCTTTCTGGGGTTTATCATGCTCAGATCTGTCATACAGTCAGCTGTACCCATGTATGTGGATGTGCCACAGGAAGATGCCCCCTGGGTAGATGGAGGCAGTGCCATTGGTCCAGCATCTCCCCAAAGAGCTTGGCACAGTGCCTGCCCACTAAAGGCAGATATGAGATGGCTACCTCTCCTTGGAAGAGTAATAAGAATTAGCGTGGAGAGAAGGGCACTGAGAATAGAGTCTGAAGATCTCAGCTCTAGTTTCTGGCTTTGTCACTTGTTCATAGGTGATTTAGGATCCTACTGAGCATCATTTTTCTTGTCAACAAAATAGGAAATCTGTTTCCTATACTCTTCTCACAAGGTCATCACAAACTTTATGGATTGCGAATCAAACAGAACCATAAAAGATGTAACAGTTTTTGGATTAGCAGCTACTTAAAAACCATAAATTATGGTAGATGACATGGTGTAGCCAGTAGATCAAAGGTCTAGCTCAGGTACTAGCTTGATCTCCTTTTATTATTTATTTATTTAGAGACAAGGTCTCACTCTGTCACCCAGGCTGGAGTACAGTGGGATGATCACAACTTACTATAACCTTGACGCCCTGGGCTTAGGTGATTCTTCCACCTCAGCCTCCTGAATAGCTGGGACTACAGACACACACCACCACACCTGGTTAATTTTTTGTATTTTTTGTAGACACAACATTTTGCTACATTGCCTAGGCTGGTCTTAAACTCCTGGGCTCAAGCAATATGCCTCAGCATCCGCAAAATCACCTACTTACTTTGCTTCTATATTTGTATCATTTAGTTTTTCTGAGCCTCAATTTCCTCATCTCTAAAATGAGGCTATGTATATCCGACATTCTTATTCAAGTGAATCTACCTAAAATACAGTTAGTTAGCATTTAGCTGCACCGGGGATGAGGGATACAGCACTGAATAAGGTAACGGTGGCCCTGACATGGTGGAACTTAAAGCCTAGTGAAATAATGGGTGTAGCACTACTTTGTAAATGGTAGTGTTATGCAAATATGTAAGTATTGTGACTATTGTTAATGTTAAAAAATTAAAAAAGGACATTCTAGATAAACTTGAAAAAACAAGTATTTATCTTCTGCTGTGGTTCCAAAATATTCCAAATATAAGTAAAACTCTCAGCAGTTTCTGAACTGCTATTGAGCAAATACAATAGACCAGCCTTAAAAAGGTGGATTAGTTTGGGTTCCACTTTTATCACATATATGTGTGAAAATATCTAGCAGAGTGTTTCAAATGTTTCAGAATGAATGATACAGTAATAAGTCAAATCTTCCAAATGCTTAATTGAATACTGGCTATCACGAGGTCATAAGAGAAATTCCACTACTGTTTTCAGGCCATAGGGATACCATATAAGGAAATAATTGTCATTTTAGTAAATATAGTTAATTCTATCATGTCCTGATGGGCTGAGTTAGTGGTCAAATTGTTGGGGAGACTGGGGTTGACAATAGTCTATAAACTACGAGGAAGGGGCTCACCATATGTGGTGAGAGTTTTGTTTCAAATGATTTTAATTTAATTTAATGTTTAAAATAAAAGCTAAAGCCATGGTAGGGTTTTTGGCTATTTCAAAATAATTTCTGTTGTATTTATTTATATTATTTTAGTATGTTCTGTCCCTCAACTAACAGCATAGTATATTAGCTTTCCAATTCTCTTTATTGTATCTTTAAGTAAACTTAATTTATATAAAGTAGTCTAAAATAAAGAGCAAAACATGTACATTCAACCTGCAACTTCTGTTTTA